>NC_081840.1:231619733-231919733 GCF_963259705.1 Myotis daubentonii | reverse complement strand
CAGCGCCTCTGCGGTGGGTCCTGGCCCGGTCCGCTCCTGGCTGGGTTTGCACACGCCACACGCACCCGGAACCGCGATAATGTCCACTTCCCAGGATCTTAAAGCCGAAACCAGCAGAGGACAAGGGACACCTCGGGGACCAGGGCGTCAGCCAGACTCAGGCAGGGGCCCAGCACAGTAATTCTTTAAATACACACACACACACACACACACACACACACACATTGATTGATTGATTTCAGAGAGGAAGGGGAAGGGAGAGAAAGAGAGAAACATTACTGATGAGAGAGAATCATTGATCGGCTGCCTCCTGCACGCCCCCCACTGGGGACTGAGCCTGCAACCTGGACATGTGCCCCGATCGGGAATCGAACCTGGGACCTCCTGGTTCATAGGTCGGTGCTCAACCACTGAGCCACCCGGCCGGGCCCAGTGCTGTCTTTCATGCCCACGGTCTCCCATTAGTCACCTGAGCGTCCTAGGCCTCAGTTTCCCCCCAGTGCATGGGGCCGTGTAGAATAAATGAATGGGAAGCAGTCCCTCTAAATTCATGTCTACTCAGAGCCCTGTCGTGGGGCCTCACGTGGAGTGAGGGTCCTCGCAGATGTACTGAGATGAGGGGGAGGTGGCGCCATCCTGCTTAGGGTGGCCCTAAACCCATGCGGTGCCTGTATTAGAGACAGAAAGGACACACAGGCGCCGGGAGAGGCCTCCTGAGGACAGTGGAGATCGGAGCGATGCGGCCACCAGGCCAGGACGGCTGGAGCCATGGGGGCCGGACGAGGCAGGGAGGACCTTCCCCGGAGCCTCAGGAGGGAGTGGGGCCCGGCCCCCACCGGCCTCCAGGACCAAGAGCGCCCTGTCTGTGGTCGAAGCCCCGCGTGTGGGTGTTGGGCAGCCCAGCCCCTGGCAGAGACGAGTGGATGGGAGGGCGTGGGAGCCGCTCTGCTGCTCCTGGCATGCGGGCAGCGAGTGTCCGGGCCCCCGCCCTCCCCCGCCCTCAGAGCGCCTTTCCGGGAGCCCGGGAACAGGTGCGCGCGGAGCCTGGCCGTCTATTTCAGGGCGTGGGCGCCAGGGCGGCAGCAGCCACGTGACCCTCTGGGTGTCCGTCCGAGCCGTGCTGGCCGCAGAGGCGCCCGCACCAGCCCGGCTGCTGCCCGCAGCCTCCACGGTGCCGCCCTCCGGAGAGACCACGCTCCATGGGGATGCCGGGCGGGGAGACGGGTAAGGCCCCAAACCGCCCCGTGCACGGGAGGAAGGCGCGCTTTTCTAACGGGAAGCCTTGGGCCCCAGGAATAAGCTTTGGGGGCCCGACAGGAAAGGAGGCGCCCAACTAAGCTCCACTGTTTATGATGTAGGGGCAGCACTTATGAGCGCCGGCTGTATGCCAGGCTTTGGGACTTTGTGGAGTGGCCCATTTTACAGGTGAATAAGCTGAGATCAGGGAGGGTGAGGTGGGGGCACCGGAGCGGGATCTCTGGCTCCAGTGCCCTTTGACCCCCACTGGGCGGAGTCCCGGGCCCACAGCCTCTGCAGCAGCCCCTCCCTCCTCCTTCCCTCCCTTCTTGTCCTTTAAGGCGGGGATCTCAGTCCGGCCTTTTGCTCCCCGGAGGCCACTTGGCAAAGTCTGGCGGCATTGCTGGTTGTCACAGCTTGGGGGCGGGGGGTGCTCCAGGCATGGGGGGCGGGGGGTGCTCAGCTCCCCGCGGTGCCGGACGCCCCAGCCCAGGGTTGCCCGGCCCCAAATGTCAGCTGAGCTGAGGTGAGAGGCCTGCTTAAGGAATATCATGAAAACCAGTCCTCCTGGTGTTGACACGAGAAACGGCCATCTGCAACTTAGATAAAAACAACCGGTAGTTCTCATTGTCTCATCGCAGTGAGGACACCTGGAGGGGAAGGCTCCGGACTTGGGGACTTGGGAGCGGAGACAAGAGGGGATGAGATGGAGGAGGGGTGGGGGACGGAGCCTGGACCCCCAGAGGCAGAGTTTGGGGTGCACAGGGAGCACCTCTGTGAGCCCGGCGTGTGCAGGGGTGGGGTCCAACCTCGTCTCGATCCTGAAATGCTCCCACCCTGGTCCTGAGCCTCTGTCCTGGCATGAGGCTCTGTGCCCAGTGGGCGCCTCCGCTCTGGGCGTCAGGGCAGAGCCTCCCCATCAAGGGCACACTCCTCGGCCGCGGGTCTGTCCGGACGCAGGGCCAGGCCTGTGTACACCCCCGTCAGCGCCGTGCGCACCAGGGTTTGTACCGATGGAGCAGCTCTGGGCTGGGGCAGCGCCCTCCCTCTGGCCTGACCCCACCGCGCCCTGGTCATGTCACCGGAAGGGGCCTGGCCCGGAGCGGGCTGCCCGGGGCCGGCCAGTCGAGTGTGGGTGCTTGACTTTGTTCAGGAAAGATTTCGTAACACGAGTCCTGGTGATTTTTAATACGTTTTTATTGATTTCATAGAGGAAGGGAGAAGGAGAGAGAGAGAGAGAGAGAGAGAGAAACATCATGGAATGGCTGCCTCCTGCACCCGCCCCCCCCCCCAGGTCCCCCAGGGATTGAGCCTACAACCCGGGCATGTGCGCTCACCGGGAATCAAACCGGCGGCCTCTTGGTTCCTGGGTCGATGCTTAACCGCTGGGCACCCCGGCCGGGCCTGGCGGTTTTTGAGGACGTTTATTAAGGGGACAGTGAAGCAAGGAGGGGATTGGGCTAGGAGCCACGGGAGAGGGACCAGGTGGGGAATGGGCTCAGGCGGGCTGCTCGGGCTCACTAGGAAGTCAGAGGGAAGGGGGCCCTGGGGACGGGGTCCGGGGGTGAGCCCGGGATGAGCTGCCGCTGCCAATGCTCCCCTGGCTGCCAGTCTCGTGGGGCCCCTAGGGGGTGTGCCTGAGGGGGGAGGAGGGGGCGATGGCACCGGTGCTCCTGGGAGGAAGAACACACCGGGACCTCCGTTTGAAGGGTGTTGAAGGCTGGGGGTTTGGAAGAAGTCTTAGGGGAGGATCCCAATAGAATAGTCATCCCTGTTATGCTGATGTGCCAGAGTGAGACTCATTGCCTAACGCCATCTGTCCTGTGTGGTTGGCGCAGTGGCACTAGTTGGAGTCCTGCCGCCTGTCTCCCTGAGTAGGTGTCCCTGGTTACAGAAGAGAGGACTGACTAGTTGGCTGTAAACTGCTTGGCCCTTTAGCTCTGCCTCAGTTTCCCTAGTCTCTTGTCCTGGCTTCCTGGCCTGTTTCATCGGGGCTTGTCACTGCCCGGGGCCCCAAGGGCCCCGTCTGTAAAGGGGTGACTGTTCCTCCCTCCAGGGTGTCAGAGTGAGCACAGCAGACACTTGGATTTGTTTCCCGAAGCCGGTGGCAGGGGCTCCCCGCCAGTGGGCCCGACGCGCCCCGTGCGGACCGGCCTTGGGCTCCAGTTGGCTGGGGCTCAGGTGACGCCTCCTGGCCTGGCTGGTGTGCTGATGGTTCTGAAAATACCCTGGACTCCCAGAGCTGAGCCACGTGATGGTGTCCATTTCTCCAATGGAATTTCCACGCCGGAGGTGGGGCGGGGCCCGCCCAGCCGGGGACACTGTGTCCTTCACGCCCTGTTGCGTTTCCCCCAGCTGATGGCCAGTAACGCCGACGGCAGAGAGCAGACGGGACTGCAGTGCAAACAGACACCCCGTTCCCAGTTCGCAAATGAAGCCGTGGCATCGCGTGATAAGAATAGCCGCGACGGAAGCGAGGTTCTGCTCACACAGAGCTCTGTCAGCGCAGAAACTAAAAAACCAAAGACCTCTTAGAAGAAAACAGGGAGAGGTCTTTGCGATCTCAGTGAGGCAATGGTTTCTTTTCTTTTTAAAAAAATATGTGTTTTTTTTATTATTATTATTGATTTCAGAGAGGAAGGAAGGGAGAGAGAGAGAAATAGAAACATCAGCGATGAGAGAAAATCACCGGTCGGCTGCCTCCTGAACACCCCACGCTGGGGACGGAGCCCACAACCGGGCAGGTGTCCTGAATGAGAATCGAACTGCCAACCTCTTGGTGCACGGACGCCGCTCAGCCGCCCGAGCGTCACCAGCGGGCGGCAGTGGACTCCTCAGCGTGGCACCAAGAGCACGAGCAGCGCAGAAAGTATACCTGAGTTCGATTTCATCAACATTAGACACGTTTTTGCGGCAAACAACCTTATGAAGTAAACATGGCTCACAGAACGGGAGGTAGCATTGGCCAGTCATGTATGTGATAAGGCAGCGGTTCTCAACCTGTGGGTCGTGACCCCTTTGGGGGTCCAATGACCCTTTCACAGGGGTCGCCTAAGACCATCGGAAAACATATATAATTACATATTGTTTTTGTGATTAATCGCTATGCTTTAATTATGTTCAACGTGTAACAATGAAAATACATCCTGCATATCAGATATTTACATGACGATTCATAACAGTGGCAACATTACAGTTATGAAGTAGCAACAAAAATAATTTTATGGTTGGGGGTCCCCACAACATGAGGAACTGTATTAAAGGGTTGCGGCCTTAGGAAGGTTGAGAACCACTGTGATAAGGGAACTTGTGTCAGGAATATAGAAACAATGGATAAACCAGTCATAAAAAGACATTCCAATTAAAGGGGCCGAGGACCCCAACAGTTGTTTCCCCAAAGAAGACACAGAGGGGCCCCGCTTCCCTGTGTCCCGCGGAGGAGGCCGGTTCCCTGTGGCTTCCGTGGGGTTGCAGTCAGAGCCAGTGCCCAGCGTCTCTGTTCCATGCACTGGGGAGTCCAGGCCTGCGTCTGGCTGGCTCAGTGCGTGCCCAGCTGCCGTCCATGAGCCCAGTGCCTGCGGGGCACCCAGGGCCATGGGCCACGCAGCTGCGGCGGGAGCACGGGTGGGTGCGGAGCCAAAGGAACCAGAGAGCCAAGAGCGAGCCACGAGCCGAGAGAGCGAGCGCCGGGGTTTAGGGGAGTGTGTATTCCCAAACTCCCGTGACCTTGCAGTGGCCACGCCCATTCTGGCCCCTGATCTCGGTTCCCAGGTGTGACTGACGGGCACCTTCCCTGGTCACCCACCTTCACTGCGCATGCGCCTATCCCCCTTCGTTGGACCCCCCCCCCCCAGTGACCTGCGGGAACGGGCCGGGGTTCCCTGGGGGGGGGGGGGTGGGCGGTGACGTTGCAGCTTCCTGGTGCGGCTGCCAGATGACATGCCGATGGTGTCTGGCCTCCCTTTGCTCCTTCCTGTGACTCATAACCAGCGAATTACAAGAGCCCTCTGGAGGTCAAGGCTGCGGCCCCATCTCAAAGGCCTGGGCAGGAAGGGGCGGCGGGTGACTCTGAGCTGGCCAGTGCCTGCCTGGGGCGCGCTGGCAGGTCCCCGAGCCCCACGAGCTCCCTCACTGGGGTGTCCTGTGGCGGAGGCCTAGCTCGGCCCACAGACCCTCTTGGTGGGAGTTGACGGTGGCTGTGGAACCCTGCGGCCCTGGTTCGAATCCTGGCTGTGCTCTTCCAGCTCGTGACCCGGGTTGGCGGGGGAGTTGCCGAGCGCAGTGCCCGGCACCACCGGGCACGGGCCCCGAAAGAGGACGATGCCCAGAGGCTGTGACTCACCCCCTGCCGGGGCCCTGCGCGGGGCTCGAGTCACCCGGCGCGTTGCCTGCTTCTCGTTAGGTTTAAGGGACATTTACTGGGCATCTGCTGGGTGCTGGGCTCTGGGCGAAGGTTGAAGGACCAGGCCAGGTCACTGGCTGGCCCAGTGGGGCCGCCTGGCCAATGGCAGTGTGACCCAGGCACAAGCATGGGCCTGGGAGCCCAGAGGCCCGAGTCCTGGCCCGGCCTGCCGGCCCTGGCATCTCCCCGTGTGTCTGTGTGTGTGTGTGTGTGTGTGTGTGTGTGTGTGTGGCGGGGGAGGGGGGCGGCGGTGATGGGCCCAGATGCCCGCTAAGCCTGACCTTCCGGAATGCCACCCGTGAGATCCCCAGATGCCTCTCCGGTCAGGAAGGGCTGCTCTTCCGGGGATGAAATATCACCCTCGGGGCGTGGGTGGCGAGGGCGCCGGGACCAGCTGCTTGAAGCCTGAGTCGTCCCAGGAATTGCCGGGAGCCTGGGCTGGAGCCCATGGGAGCCATGGCCAGCCTGCGCTTCCGTCGCTCACAGCCATGCCTCTCCCAGCTCCTGCCTCTGGAAGGAGCCCCCCACCCCCTAACACCCCTGCTGAGCCCCCACCATGTGCCAACCTGCCCCGTCACCACCCTGGAAACAGAGGGACAGGTGCAGAGACAGACATGAGGAGGGGAGGACACAGCACGCGGCTCCCAGGCCCCGCCCCTGGGGGCGAGGACCCGCCCCACACGCGGGGCCATGGGGAGGGGCCCCAGCGATCGCTGGGCATCTGCCCTCGGTCCCGGTACCAGCCGGTGCCTCCATCCAGAGCTGAGCCTCCGTGGGGGGGGTGGGTTCCCAGTCCCGATCCTCTCCATTCCCAGCGGGCCCGGAGCTGGAGTTCCATTATCACCGGATTACACAGCCCCGGCCTTTGAGGGATTGATCCAGCCACTGAGTGTGCGCTCCGTGTTATTATCACAGCCAGGGACCCGGCAAACCCAATGTTAGAGCCAATCTGGAAATTACAGTGACACCCGCCTGCCGCCTTGGTGTGCAGTCTCCCATGTGATCGTTTCTCCCAATCTCTCTCTCCCCCCCCCCCCTCTCTGAAACTGTTTTACAGACTATTTCTTAGGGCAGGTGTTTTTAGGTTATAGAGAAGTTAAACAGCCCTGGCTGGTGTGGCTCAATGGATAGAGTTTCTGCCCGAGGACTGAAGGGTCCCGGGTTCGATTCCAGTCAAGGACACATATGTGGTTGCAGGCTCGACCCTCGGCCCTGGTCAGGGTGCATGCGGAAGGCAACCAATCGATGTGTCTCTCTCACATCAGTGTTTCTCTCTGTGTCTCTCCCCCTCCCTTCCACTCTCTAAAACCCAATGGGAACACACCCTCAGCAGAGGATTAACAGCAACAGCAAGAGAGAAAGACAACGAAATAAAAGCAGTGTGTCCGATTCCCCTTTTTTAAAAGGAAAGTTGAGCAGAAAGTAGAGTGTCCCAGTGCGCCCCCTGCAGCCGTGTCCACTGTTAACCCACGTGGGCGGTGGCTTTTCCTGCAGCTGGCGGCCCCGTTCGGATGCACCGTGTTAACTGAAGTGGGCGCGGGCGCTCCTGGTGCTGGCGTTCTCGGTTTGGACACATGCATTCGACATGTGTCCAGCAGCACAGGGTCACGGAGCCGTTTCTCTGCCTGAGGGTGCCCCGTGCTCCCCCTGTGCCCCCCCTCCTCTCCCCACCGACAAGCGCTGAGTTTTCACTGTCTCCGTAGCGCTGTCTTCTCCCGCGTGCCCTGTGGCTGGAAGCACAGTGCGTGGCCTTCTCGGGTCGGCTTGTCCCTTAGCAACACGCATCTACGCGTCCTCCACGCCTGCTCGGGGTCTGATGGCTCATTTCTTGATAGTTGGTTTCTCCCTTTTTAATTTTATTTTTTCCGTCAGAGAACATCTGTTGGGTAAGTCACAGAGGTGGGGAAGTCATTCCTAGAAGAAATGGGCTTAGGAAACAGGTGGGGGAGGCCCAGGGAGGGCGCTTGGAGCTTGGGGGTAAGGAAGCTAATGGCCACGTGCTCGGGGTGGGAGGGGGAGGGGGAGGGGGAGGGGGGAGGGAGTGGGGGAGGGGGAGGGGAAGGATGAGCGTGCTCCCGGGAGGGAGGGTGCACTGGGTCCTCCATCCTAAGGGCTTTAAGGGTGGAGATTTTTGTGTGACATTCACACTCCAGACAGAAATCGTGGCCAGAGCTGCCCATCGCTGTCTGGGAGCCGCGTGGAGAGAACCGTGCCATGCGCGGTCCTGGTCAGTCTTGCCGCGGCCACGTGCCAGCGGGGCCACCCCTCTGGGCCTCAGCTGGCCCAGCAGCAGCACTTACTCCGCCGGCCGCTGTAAGGGGTGGGGCCTCTGTGAAGCCCCGTGTGCACGGCGGACCTCCTCGATCGGGCAGCTGCAGGAGGAGTGAGCCCATCTTTGGGGTAAAAGGCCCATGCCACCGCCCACAAGAGGCACAGGCGTGATCCCAGGGCCAAGCCGGCAGATGGGCAGGTGCGGGCTGGCCGGATCACCTGCCTGCACCCCTTATACCTGCAGGGAGACGGGTGTCTGTTGCCACAATGCAGTGTCTATGTCCCACCACCAGGGGGCAGCACCTTGCTCTCACCCTCACAGGCCCCAGGTCCTCCCAGGGAACCATGTCTTAAAGCAGCCCCCCTCTCCCCACCCCCAACCCACATACAGCTCCAGGAGCCAGGAAACCGGTGGGATTCAGGCCGTGGGATCTTGAAAATGACAATGGCTGTTGGTGCTGAGCACGGAGGGTCTGCTGCACCCTGGGCTGACGCATTTCTGTTCGTGGCCCTGGCATCTCCCGGGCAGGGGATGTGGGTGGAGGGTGGATGCACAGACAGATGGAAGTCTGGGAGTTCCGGGCCCCAGCAAGTCGGAGGTGGGGCTAGGGCTGCACCCCAGTGTCTGACGCAGCCTGCGGTGCCTCCAGGCCCCAGGGCTCTGGCACTGATGGGGGAGGTGCGGGTGGGGGGCGGGTGACGTCCCCCTCGTGCGCACTGGGCCGTCTCCAGCAGCATCAGCACGTGCCTCTGTTCTTGTGGAGATGAGCGCGTATTGTCCTTTGTGTGCCTGGGGAATGAGACGCTAACAGTGGACGAGCCTTGTCCCCCCGCCCCCACAACGTCCATTTGACCTCCGACCTGGACTTGGTGGCTGTCAGCCCCCTGAGCCCGGCAGCGGGCTGTGCAGGGTGGGAGCTGGCGCTGTCTGTCTCGCCACGGCTCGCCCCCCACGGGGCGTCTCAGGTTCGAGCCCAGAGCCTCACCTCTGCCCCTCCCGTCGTGTTGTGTCACCGAGGAGGCGGCCTCTGCAGTTACTCTATAGGGAGCGGGGGTGTGGGCATGCGCTGCTGCCGCCGTGGCTCTCTGGAAGCGCCAGGCGGGCACTGACGCCGGGCCCCGTGCCACCGGTCTCCCTTCCTGCACCGCGTCTCCAGGCAGCGTGGTGCCCCGTCCCAGACAGCTGGCACCCCGCTCCCCGCGGGGTATTCAGAGCCACCTCCTCGGAAGGCCTGCTGTCCCCCGTGTGGCCCGGGCCCCGTGCCGCCGGCCAGGGCAGTGACCGCAGGGGGGAGAGGAGCCTCGCTGGCCGGGTGGGCTGTCGGAGGTGGGCTCCGGGGGAGGCAGGCTGGAAGCCGAACGGAGCGATGTCCTCCTCTGGGGATGGGCCTGGCCGGCCTGGAGCCCGTCGGTGCCAGTGCTCAGCAGGCGTGGCTTTGCGGAACTGGTCCTGAGTGGGAGTGGGCCCAGCCCACTCGATCTGTGTGGGCCTCTGCCGCTAACCAGGGTGACTGCGCAGGGAGAGAGCGGGTCCCGGCCCCGGCTTCCCCGCCCGGCTCTGCCACGGGCTGTCCCTGTTGCTGCCCAGCTGCCTGCACCAAGCGCCCCCCTACACCTCCTCAGCTCGGGCGCAGCGGCCACATCCAGGTCCAGGTCCCGGCACGGGAGGAACGAGGGGCCACAGAGGACCGTGCTAGGTGCCTGCCTTCGAAGGGTGCTGGGCCCCTGGCTGCAGAGGCCGGCGCAGCTCCCCGGTGGGTTTGTGAGGCCCTAGGACCGGGGCCATCCCAGGCCCAGGTCAAGGCTGCAGGGGCAGGGCCATCAGGGGGAGGTAGTGATCTCCCCGTCCCTGCAGGTGTGCTCACAGGGAGGGGGCGGGAGCCCCTCATTCGGGTTGACCACGTCCGACTCCCATGGGCCCCCAAGGAGAGGAAAGCCTGTGCCTGACGCCCTGGGCCTGTGCTGTCCTGAGGGAGTGGGGGAGCCCGAGTCCTTGCCCTATTGCCGGCTGCTCGCCCGGTGCCTGTCTGTCCCCCGTTAACGCGGCTCCTTTCCCCACAGTGTCGGAGCCGCCGGCGGCCCTGGGCGCCCTGGAGAAGCCGCCCGGCTCAGCCATCCTGTGCACCACCTGCGGGAACGTGTGCAGGGGCGAGGTGCTGCGGGTGCAGAGCCAGTACTTCCACCTCAAGTGCTTCGTCTGCAAAGGTGAGTGTCCGGCCCGCCCGGCTGCCGGTTGCCATTGGCTCACAGGCGTCTCCGGGCAGCGGGCAGACCTGGAGCCTGGAAAGCCGGGTCCAGAGCCTTCCTACGGCAGTGCCATCTCATCAGTGTGGCCTGTGCCACCCACGGGTGTGACAGGAGTCCCAGGGGTCTCCTCACGCAGCTGCACCCCGTCGAGGACTCAGGTCCAGGGGCCGAGCAGTGGCCATGGGGGCCCAGGGTGGGTGCTGGTCCCTGCCATCCGTCAGCTGTGTGGGGGCGCGGGGCCCACGCCGGGCCACACGCGGGCCCCCGCCTGGCGTAGGAAGAGAGCATCGCCATTCATTCCGAGTGAAATGGCCTTCGTTGTCTCTGATGGTAAAGAGCATGAGGAGTCCCACCAAGAGCTGGGCCCGCCTGCTTCTCTCTCTCTTTTTTTAAATAGGTTTTTATTGATTTCAGAGAGGAAGGGCGAGGGAGAGAGAGAAGCAGCAATGATGAGAGCGAATCGTTGGTCGGCTGCCTCCTGCACGCCCCACACTGGGGACTGAGCCCACAGCCCGCGCTTGTCTGGGGCGGGATTCCAGGCCTGCCCCTGAGAGAGCGACCGCACCTAGTCCTCTGGGGTGTCCACGGCGGCGGCGCCTCCTGGGGGTGAGCGAGGCAGCAGTGAGCCCGCGCCCGAGGACCTCTGCCTGCTGCCACCACGCCGCTGCCCTGGGCTCTGTGTGCAGCTGTGCGTGGCCCACTGTTTGGAGCGAAAACTGGAGACCCCCGTCACGACTCCCCCTCCTCCCTCCCAGGGGAGGGCCCTGAGCCAGCCTGGAGCCTCCCGCTTCCCTGGAGGGTCACAGTCAACGGGTGGACCCTGGGTGGCTGGGGGGGCCAGTGACTCAGAGAGGATGGGCATCCCCACAGCTGCCCGACCCTGGGACCCTGGGAACCTGGGACCCTGGGACCCCACCCCACCCACCCCTTGCGGGTGCTGCCCCTCCGTCTGTGGGCTTGGTGGCTGCCAGGGACGGTGCTGAGGGTCATGATGCCCCTGAATTTCCTGGGTCCATCCTGGCTCCCTGGTGAATGCCCCCCCAGCTGTCCCCCAGGCCCCCCACTCCCTGCCCTCAGGCAGGTGCTGGGGTTCTAGGCGGGGATAGGGGCACCCAGAACAGAGGCATGGAGTTCTCTTTGGGAGTTGAAGTGAGGGTGCTGGGCACAGCCTGGGAGCATGTTTTCTGGAAGAGGATGGGGCGGGGGCGGGGCGGTGCTGGGAGCAGAGCCGTGGGCATTTCTGTGGGCATTTCCATGGGCATTCCCGTGGGCAGGAGTGCAGTCCAGCTGCCCCCGCAGGCGCTGCCACTGTGAGGCCCGGAGTGAAGGGGACACGCAGCCGGGAGGTCTTCCTGGAGGAGGTGACCTGCCCTGTCGGGCCCGGGCCCTGCCTGCCCGAGGGGTCCCTTCCCTTCCCGGAGCCCCGCCCGCCGGGCGATGTGTCTGGCTCAGTTTCCCTCCATAACGACCCGTCGGCTCCGTTACCCAGAAGCAGAGCCCGTCAGGCCGCTGCTTTAAAGCCGGAGAGGAAGCGCCGTGTTTGAAGGGCTGTTGTCTGTAGCGCGAACCTCAGCAGCACGTAGAAGGCGTCGGCGCCGAGGACGGAGCCTCACCGGGCTTGACCCTCGGGGTTTGGTCGGAGGTGGGACCTGCCCCGGTGCCCCTCCCGTGTGTCACAGGGCAGATGGCGCTGCCCCCTGGGCTCGCCTCCGCTGAGGACTGTAGGAGCCAGGCCAGAGCTGCCCTGGGCCGGCTAGGGGAGGGTGCACAATGCCTGCGCCCTCGCCTTTGTGGTGTTCCAGGCCTTCGTGGGAGACACCCCCCCTCCTCCCCCACCGGGCTTACAGCCCCAGGGAAGCTGCGCAGAGGGCGGCATCCGTCGGGCACAGCTTGTCCACAGCCCGACCCCGGCAGGGCGTGCCAGGAACCGGGTCAAGCGGGAGAACCGCGGGAAGTCACCGCGGGAGGGGCCTCCGATGACATGCCTGTTATTCCCGGTGGCGAGGCCGAGGCCGAGGTCAGGATAGAGCAGGCAGCACAGCCCACCAGCCGGGCCAGCTCGCTCCACTCGGGGCGAACCCACGGGCCCTCTGCTCCGTGTCCTGCCGTCCTCCTGCCCCAGCACAGAGGCCCCTGACCACTGGGGCTGCGTCAGGCTCCGGCGAGCTGGCCTGGCTCCAGCGTTTACGGGGAGTCATGCTGCACACACGTGTCTGCCCTGGAACATGCATGTCGAGGGTGGAGGAGCGCTCCCGTGAGATACGCTCCCCACCGTGCCTGCCCACATCTGCCCGGATTCCTCCGGGTGCGCGGCCCACGCGGACCAGGCCAGCCCTCCGCTGTCGGCATTTGCGCCGATCCCACCCGGGCACCCGGCCAGTCGGTTCCCAAACCTCTTCCCTGAGTCCTTCCGACAGCCATGCCAGGGGGGCACTGTGCACCTGTTTTACAAATGAGGACGTTGAGGTTCAGAGACGTTAAGTGACTTGGCCCAGGTCACACAGCGGGGAGAGCGGGAGTGAGGGCTCCAGCCCAGGCTGCCCGTCTCTCCAGCACCATCTGCCCCAGGGCTCATTCCCCACAGGGTCGGTGTGACGCTGCAGCCAGCGCCGGGGCCGGCCGGCCGCGGGGAGCCTGGTCACTTCCTCCCGGGGCCAGGAGGTCGCCGGTGGTTTCCACATCTTTAGAGTCAGTGCCATATGGTGTTCCAGAAAGTGCCTCCCACCACGCCGCCCCTCCTGACCACTTCTCGTAAATGCCAGCGAGTGCCACGGGCTGACACGCAGGCTCGCCCGCTGCTCCGCGACCCCTGTGAGGCACGGAAGAGAGAATGTACTAGCAATGATCTTAATGAGGGTTTTCCCAATTATCCCTGAACTTGGGCTTCTAGCAGGCCTGTCCGTACCAACCTCGGTGCGCACAGCAGCCGAGGTTCGATCGGCAGCCACGTGACCGGGAGGAAGTGGCAGCTGCCCTGGGCAGGGGTGACGAAGGCGAAGGCGGCCTCGGTCCCTGCCCTGGCACTGCCGTGGCGGAGACTCACGTTTCCATGGGGCACGAGGTCCATTCATTACACACTTTGCTCTCCAGGGGGCGGTCTGGCCACCACGCCCTTGGGAAGAATAGGAAAACAGCTGGATGCAGAGGCCGGGGTCCAGGGCCTATTGGTGGTGGGGGGTGGGGGGTGGGGCGGTGCAGAAAAAGGCCATAGATCTCCTGGGAGTCCCGGAGAGCCTGTTCCTCCCGAGGGGGCACATCTGCTGGCCTCTGTCGTGATGCGAGACTCAACAAAGGGTCCCACTCTCGGGGGTGTGAGCAGGATTCAGATCTGGGCTCTGGGTGAGCGACATCAGCACAGCCGGCCTGGCAGGTCCCCCGACAGCACTCACGTCGCCCCAGCCCCTCTGTGCTGCACGTTCACCTCTGCAGAGGCCCAGAGAGGTCAAGAGCTTGCCCAGGGGCACACAGCGTGGCACACGGTGGAGCCGGGACCCAATTCCAGCGGCTCCCGCGCCGGGCCCTCAGCGCTCAGCCTGCGCCTGGCCTGTGCAAGGCGCTGCCCCCCACCCCCCCCCGGAGAAGAGGGAGGGACCGTCCGAGGCCCTCGCGACTGGCCCAGCCCACGGCACGTGCAGCCCTAGCGCCCAGGAGGGGGCAGGGAAACACAGGAGGGGCCCCCCACCCTGTGGTGAAGGGCTGGGCTGGGCTGGGGGGCCCACACGGGGGGCGGGGGGCACTGATGGAGCGTGAGCCGAGGGAACGGCTGACCAGACGGAGACTCTGTGGAATCAGCTTCCATGCTCCAGCCTCCCCGGTGCTCGAGGCACGTGGCCTCCCTGGGAAGTCGTCTGTGGTGGAGGGAGGTGGCTGGCCTTGTCCCCGGCTCCCCGCGAGGCCCCGGTCAGGAGTGGGGCTCCCTGGATGAGACCCAGCTCTCCCATCACCACCGCCTGACCGTCCAGCGCTGCGCTCCAGGCATTTAACGCCAGGATGTGTGCCACATGCTGTCCTGATGGCTCTGTGCTAATTGTCATCAGGGTAACCCAGCCCCGAGCCTCAATGATGCCCAGAGCCTCGCGACCACGGGGGCTCCCAGGAGACCAGCGTCCCTGCCGACGCCCAAAGGGGCGCGGGGAGTGGCCGGCACCTTCAGTGTCAAGTGCCTGCGTGCGTGCAGCTCTCCCGTAGGAAGGGCGCGGGGAGAGCCCGCTGTGTGGGAGCCGGAGGCGGGCTGTGAGCGGCTGGCAGTGGTCTCGCCCTGGCATCTACCTCCCACCGGATGTGCTCAAGTCCAGGGATGCCAGTCGGGCCCTGGCCGTTCTGCTCAGTTTGGCCTGCGGAGCGAAGGGTCCCGGGTTTGGTTCCAGGCCGGGGCTCATGCCCGGGTTGCAGGCTAGGTCCCTGGTCAGGGGTGTGCAGGCGGCAACCGATCGGCGTGTTTCTCTCACATCAGTGTTTCTCTCATCTTTCCCTCTCTCTTCCACTCTCCCTAAAAATCAATGGGAAAGTATCCTGGGGTGACGATTAAAAACAAACAAAACCCACAAAGACGCCAGTGCTGGGAACCCGCCGTCAGTCAATATTTTAGTGAAAACTCCAAGGTGTCGATTCACAACCATATGAGGGCCACCGGGTTTTTCACGCCTCGAGAGGACTGGCCTGTGAGGACTGGCCTGGCCGAGGTGCTGGGGCTGCCCGGGGCCTTAGGGGGAGCTGGGGCCTCCAGCAGAGAGGGGGGTCCGGCCAGTGCTCCCTCTGAAACCCTGCCTGGCTCCCACATGCCCCTGGGGCGGGAGGGGTGTGTGCAGGTGAAGACTCAGGGGTCCCGGTCTCCACCCAGCAGAGTCCCCCAGCCCCTCCGCTCCCTGGGCCAGCAGGTGTGTGTTGGGGGCCAAGGGACGGAGGGTTCAAGGTCAGATGTCCCGGTTCCCTCCTGCGGGGCCTGGCCTTGTCCGCAGGTGGGAGGAGTGGGGAGGGTCAGGAGCTCACAGTGCCCTGGGGGGCCCGCCTGGGGGAGAGGGTACCCCTGACGCTGGCCTCGCGCTCTCCCCAGTGTGCGGCTGCGACCTGGCCGAGGGCGGCTTCTTCGTGCGCCAGGGCGAGCACATCTGCACGCGGGACTACCAGCGGCTGTACGGCACCCGCTGCTTCAGCTGCGACCGCTTCATCGAGGGCGAGGTGGTGTCGGCGCTGGGCAGGACCTACCACCCCGACTGCTTCGTGTGTGCCGTCTGCCGGTGAGTGTGGCCCCGGGCCGCTGCGCCCACCCCGGGCCCCTGCACCCACCCTGGGCCCCTGCGCCTGCCCCGGGCCCCTGCGCCCACCCCGGGCCCCTGCGCCCGCCCTGGGCCCCTGCGCCCGCCCTGGGCCCCTGCACCCACCCCGGGCCCCTGCACCCACCCCGGGCCCCTGCGCCCGCCCTGGGCCCCTGTGCCCACCCCGGGCCCCTGCGCCCGCCCTGGGCCCCTGTGCCCACCCCGGGGCCGCCCGGGCTCCCTCCCTGCCTCCCAGTGGGGCATAGCTACTGAGGGAGGCAGGACCCAGCCAGGGACGGCAGGTGGACACTGGGCGGCCGCACACAGAGCACAGCCTCACCAGCCCTGACCCTGCGGCCTCCTCCCCTGCCCGTCGCCCAGGACCCAGCCGTCTTTCCTGGGGGTGCAGAGGCCGGGCCACTGAGGCTGCTGGCACGTGGCCTCCTTTGGCTTCTGGGAAGGTTGCTCTGTCTCTGACCCCTGCGGCCCCCATGGCCAGCTCCTCTCCTGTCCGCGTCCCCCACACATTCCATCTCCCATATTGGCACCTGCTTCAGCCCCTCCTGCCCAGCCTCTGCTGCTCCTTGGCTGCCTGGCATGTCCCCCTGCCTCTCACCCCCGTGACACCACACCCATCACCAGGCATATGTCCCCCTGCACTCCCTGCCTCTCAGTCCCGTGACACCACACCCAACCACCAGGCGTATGTCCCCCTGCACTCCCTGCCTCTCACCCCCGTGACACCACCACCCAACACCAGGCATATGTCCCCCTGCACTCCCTGCCTCTCACCCCCGTGACACCACACCCAACCACCAGGCATATGTCCCCCTGCACTCCCTGCCTCTCACCCCCGTGACACCACACCCAACCACCAGGCATATGTCCCCCTGCACTCCCTGCCTCTCAGTCCCGTGACACCACACCCAACCACCAGGCGTATGTCCCCCTGCACTCCCTGCCTCTCACCCCCGTGACACCACACCCACCACCAGGCATATGTCCCCCTGCACTCCCTGCCTCTCACCCCCGTCACACCACACCCAACCACCAGGCGCGTGAGCCCCCAGCATGGGCAGCTTCCAGGATTCCTCCCTCTCCAGAACCCACCCGGTCACCGTCCCGCTCAGGAGTCCCGCCATGGTCTCCATGCTGGGTCCCCTCCCCTCTCCTGCGCTATCCACACTGCCCCTGGGTCTCCACACTCCTCAGCCCGGCTGGGCCTCCACAGTCCGCTCCCCGTCATTCATCCAGCCGGGCTTTTCCACGTGCCCCGCGGGCCCGGCCTGGGAACCTGGACGTGCATCAGCAGACACCCCCAGGGCTCTGCAGGGAGGTGCCTCCCAGAGCCTCTCCCACCGGGAGCAGCCCCCCCACCCCCATTGCATCCTGTCCTGATGCTCTCCTTGGCCAAACCTCTCTGGCAACGTGTCCCTGGAGCAGCCTGATGTGAGCCCCATGTGGGCAGGGCCGGGCTGATTCCCCTCTGGCCGGGCTGCCCGGCACTGCCACTGCGTGGGGTACAGTGACAGATGCAGGGGGCAGACCCAGGTCCCTACCCTCAGCAGCAGGGAGACCGCCTCCCTCCCTCCCTCCCTCCACCGCCACCGACACACGGCTCCCAGGGGAATGTCTCATTTCTGGAAAACAAAGAATGAAAACCTGTGTTGCCTGACCAGCGTGGCTCAGTGGTTGAGTGTCGAGAACCAGGAGGTCACAGTTCAATTCCCAGTCAGGGCACAGGCCCGGGTTGATCCCCAGTGTGGGCGTGCAGGAGGCAGCCAATCCATGATTCTCTCATCATGGATGTTTCTCTCTTTCTCCCCTTCTCCCTGCCTCTCTCTGGAAAAACAAAACAAAGCGAGCTATTCTGCCCTCCTCGCTGCCTCATCACACCCAGTTTAACGGGAGGCTTTTGAGCGTTTTCCCAAAGCCGTTGTCTGTGTCACGGCAGGTGCACCGGGCAGAAGCGGGAGCTTTGTCGGGGATGCGGAGAGGGCGGAACAATGGCGGGGACCGTTTCTAAGGCGTCCCTGTGTGTTACCCAGCACGCGAGGGCCAGTGTCCCCCAGGGCTGTCTCAGTGTCTGACTTCTGGGCGAGTTGCTTGGAGGCCAGGGCTGACGTCATCACAGTGGCTGAAAGACCACCTCTGGGTCATCTGCCGTGTTGAGGATAATAGCCGACAGCTGCGTCCTGCTGGGCCTGGACCCACCATCCACTGTAAACAACGAGAAAACGGGACAAAAGACACAAAACACCTGTTTGCAGATGTCGGGGCCCAGGCGGCTGAGGACTGAGAGAAGGAGGGCAAAGGAATGGAGCCCTGTGACCGGCCTGGCCTGCTGCCCGGTCCCAGGAGGGGCCACTGGGCAGGGCGTTCTCGCTGAGCTGGGAGACGGTGCCCCGAGAGACCGAGCAGCATGCAGCGGGAGAGAGCTGCGCTGGACAAGAGCTCCGGGAGCTGTGGAGGGGCCGTCGAGTCCTCATGGAATGGAGGGCATTTCACAGGGTGAGGCAGAGAATGACCAGGTTGCTGTAAGCGAAGCAGACCCCAGGCCTGGAGGCCGTAGGTCCTGGCCAGGCGGACAGTCCTTGCTGAATACCCAGGCACGCAGCAAGGACACCAAAAGGGCCATCCACGCCTTACCGGTGAGATGGAGCCGACAAAGTGCAGGGGAAAAAAACCTCAAAGGTCAGGCTGATGCGCAAACCAGGTGACCGCCGCCAAAGCAAAGTCCAACGCTCCCCGGAGGAAGGAAAGGAAGTCCCGCCTCGGCCACGTGAAATTGACAACGTTCAACTTCCGTCAAAGGCCACCGTTCATAAGAGGAAACCAAAGCACCAGGAAGCCGGAGAGAGACCAGCCGTGACCGGGGCCCAGGAAGGAGAGCAACGGCGAACGGAGCGCACAGGCAGGGACTCTGGGACACCTGTCGTGAGTCGGCGTGTAAAGGAAAGCGTCGCATAAGTAAGAGTCGCAGGAGATGCTGAAAGAAACCACGCGGAGCTTCTAGAAGTGAAAATGACAGTTTCTGAAAGGAGAGATTCCCTGGAAGGAAGGAATGAGCAGGAGGTTTTGCTGAGGAAAAGATTGGTGAACTTGACATAACTATAGAAACTATTGATCTAAAGCAAAGAGACCAAAAAAAAAAAAAAAGACTGAAAATGTGAAGAGAGACCGGGTGGTCTGTGGATATAGATCTATCTGTCTGTCCCTCTAGGTTGGGAGGGGGAGACTCAGGAGATGAGGGAAGACTGAAAAAAATTAGAAGAAATGAAGGTTGGAAAATGTCCAAATTTGATGAAAACTATAAACTCATGGTTCCAAGAATCTCATTGAACCCCATGCAGAGTAAACACAACAAAAACCTGCCAACTCTAACACAATCAAATTTCTGAGAAACAGTAATAAGAAGAAAATCTTAGAAGCAGCAAGAAAAAAACAAAACACCACCACATTATGTACAGTGGCATCTCTCTATATAAAAGGCTAATATGCAAAGTGTCCCCATGGGAGTTCGACTGGGAGACCGGGAGTTCTGTCACTTGCTATGACGTGTGCTTACCACCAGGGGGCAGCATGGAACAAAGGAAGGCCCCAGCCGGCAGTGGGCAGCTGGGGAAGGGAGGCCCCGGCCGGCAGCAGGAAGGCCCTGATTAGCCCTGGTTGCTGGCCAGGCTGAGGGACCCTATCCGTGCCCAAATTTCATGCACCAGGCCTCTAGTAAACGAATGACTGCGGACTTCTCATCTGAAACTATGTGCACCAGAAGACAATAGAACAGCATCTTTAAAGAGCTGAAAAAGTCTATCAAAAGAAATAAAACTTAAAAAATGAAGGCAAGACCGGTTAAGGGTATGGCGTTCTTTTTTGGGGGGGGGGGGTGGTGATAAAAAATGTCCTCAAATTGATTGTGGGGATCGTCACACAACGTTGAATACTCTAACAACCTTTGAATGGGATGTGACTGTTAAGAGTGTACACGAATAAAAGGGTCAGTAAAGCAGTCAGTCAAAAAATGAAGACTTTCATAGACACACTAAAGCTAGGAGAATTTGTTGCCAGAATCCCGCACCTGCAACAAAGTTAAAGGAAAATTTTCAAGCTGAAGAAAAATGTCAAAAGACACCGAGAAGAGGCAAAAGCAAGCCACCGGCTGGTAGATACTGTATATGTCATGAAGCACTGGTGTCCAAAATACATAAAGAACTTCTGCAAGTCAGCATTAGAAAACAAAAAAAAGAAAGCCCCATTAAAAAGTGGGCAGACGGGTTTAACCTGTAGTCCACAAAAAATGTATGTGAGTGGCCCCCGGACACCTGGGATGAGCTGAGCATCGCCAGTCGCCGGGGGAGGCAACTGGGAATTATGATGAAATACCGTCATGGAGCCACCAGAATGGCTGAAACAGATGGAGAGTGTGGCGCGTCGGTGAGGGTGTGGAGCAGAAGGAACTCGCAGACACTCCTGGTGGGAACGCAGAGGGGTGCAGCCTCCGTGGAAAGCAGTCTGCCGCAGACACACAGTTAGCGTGTGACCCCACACGTCCGCTCCTCGGGGTTCGCCGGCACTCTGCCTGCTGGTGCGGATGAGGGCACGGAGGCTCAGGTGTCAGGGACAGGGCAGCACTGGGTGGAGGGGCCTGGCGTCCTCGGCCTGGGAGGTCCCTGGGGGAGGCGATGGTGTGTGTCTGGGGTCCTGGCTGGTCATTCCTTCTCTTGTTTCAGGTTGCCCTTCCCGCCCGGGGACCGAGTGACCTTCAACGGGAAGGAATGCATGTGCCAGAAGTGTTCCCTGCCCAAGTCCGCGGGTGGCAGCACGCACCTGTCCCAGGGCCTCTGGAGTGAGTGGGCGCTGAGGGCGGGGAGGGGGGCGGCTGGCACTGACCAGAGGCGGGGGATCATAAGGAAGGGAACCGGGATAGAAATCTCTGGTACGTTCGTGCCACCAAAACTTTGCACAGGCTGTGCCCGCTGCCCTGTGTGCCACTCCTGCTTTTCACCCACCTCCCTGCTGGCATTTGGCCCAGCTCTGGCCTACCTCCTCCAGGAAGCCCCCCTGGCCTACTTCTCATTCTCTGCCTCCAGCTCACTCAGCTCCCCACCGTTAAGTCCAGGCCATCTAGAAGCCCCTTGGGAGAGCCCTTAAAAGAGCATTGCACTCTGGGCTCCTGTGGTCAGGGCTGCACATCGCAGGAGCCAGGCCCGGGTGTGTATGTAGTAGGTGCTCAATACGTGCCTCTGGCATGCAGAAGCGGGAGGTTGTTCCTATAAAAGCAGGAACGCCAGCTGGCCTGTGGGTGTGGGGCAGAGTGAGAGCGGGGCAGGCGCAGGCAGGTGCTGGCCTCTTCCAGCGCGGCTGACTCTTCGGGACCAAGAGGGATGTGGGGACTGGGCGGGGGCCCCGCGTTCCGGGCCCTGCTGCTGCCAGGATCCCGCTGCAGAGGTGGCGTGTTTGGAGCCCACCCTGTGTGTGAGGTCGCTGTGGTGTCCCAGCACCAGGGCCACATGGCCTGGGACAGAGCGGGGGTTCCTACTGATTTCTGGAGCCAGGCCCTTGCCCATGTGGTTCCCATTCATTCACTGCGCACACATTCATTCCACTTGGTCCCCCAGCCTGGGCAGCGAGTGGAGGAAAGCCCCTACCCTCAGGCGCTGGATCTTGGAGCTCGAGTCTGTCTTAAAGTCGTTTCCCAAAGTTGCATGTGGTTTGAGCGGTGTGGTAATGTGGAGAAGCCAGAGCTTGCCAGCAGCCCTGGGACTGTCCTGGCTCTGGCTGGAGGGTGCACCTACTGCCCAGGCCCAGATGCTCCACGCCTGGCAGGCAGGCCTCTCTCCCCAGCTCCCGGCCCAGTGCATGCAGTCAGCATGTGCAGCCATGGCCCAGTGCATGCAGTTAACATGTGCAGCCATGGCCCAGTGCATGCAGTCAGCATGTGCAGCCATGGCCCAGTGCATGCAGTCAGCACTCAGCCACAGCCCAGTGCATGCAGTTAGCACTCAGCCATGGCCCAGTGCATGCAGTCAGCACTCAGCCACAGCCCAGTGCATGCAGTTAGCACTCAGCCACAGCCCAGTGCATGCAGTTAACATGTGCAGCCATGATCCAGTGCATGCAGTCAGCATGTGCAACCATGGCCCAGTTCTGGGGTCCAGCCCCAGCAGGTCCAGGGGTCCCCAAAGGTGTGGACGGAGTCGGCGAAGAAGGAATGACCCAGAGACAGCGTTCAGTTGATCAGCAGCCTAGCCAGGATCTCTAGCCAAGTTCTGGTCAGGATCTCCAGCGAAGTTCTGGTTAGGATCTCCAGCCAGGTTCTGTGTCCATGTTCTCTTGCTAGGTTCTCCTGCTAGGTTCTCCAGCCATGTTTCCCAGGTTTTCCAGCCAGGTTCTGTAGCCATGTTCCCTCACTAGGTTCTCCAGCCAGGTTCAGTCACCAGGTTCTAGTCAGGTTCTCTTGCCATGTTCTATCCAGGTTCTGTAGCCAGGTTCTGTCTCTAGGTTCTTCAGCCAGGTTCTCTCGCTAGGTTCTGTCTCTAGGTTCTGTGGCCAGTTTCTGTCCAGGATCTTTTGCCATGTTCTCTCCAGTGAAGTTCTTCTGTCTCTAGGTTCTGTGTAGGTTCTGTGTCTAGGTTCTGTGTCCTGTTGCCTTGTTACATCTGTATTTATACCAGTTGATTCCAATCCTATCAATCTCTATTCCAAAGGTTAGGGCGTTTCTTATCTCCATTCCAGGGAGTAAAGATTATGTAGCTTAAGCATGATTGTTCGTAGTTAAAGTGATTAATTACCCACCTGGCACTTAGTTAAGGGGTTTTATTCCCTCCCTAACTTCAGGGGAAAATCCCTACCTGGGGAAACCACCTTTCTCAGAGAGGTGACCTTGGTTAAAACACATAGTGCCAAGAAGGTGAGCAAACATATTAAGAACAGTATGCTATATATGCCAGGTCCCTTGAAACAGCAAGGATGGACCGGCTCCCAGCAGCCCAGTGCATGCAGTCAGCATGTGCAACCATGGCCCAGTGCATGCAGTCAGCACCCAGCCATGGCCCAGTGCATGCAGTCAGCATGTGCAACCATGGCCCAGTGCATGCAGTCAGCATACAGCCACGGCCCAGTGCATGCAGTCAGCATACAGCCATGGCCCAGTGCATGCAGTCAGCACCCAGCCATGGCCCAGTGCATGCAGTCAGCACCCAGCCATGGCCCAATGCATGCAGTCAGCATGTGCAACCATGGCCCAGTATGCAGTCAGCATGTGCAACCATGGCCCAGTGCATGCAGTCAGCACCCAGCCACGGCCCAGTGCATGCAGTCAGCACCCAGCCACGGCCCAGTGCATGCAGTCAGCATGTGCAGCGCGGTCCAGTGCATGCAGTCAGCACCCAGCCACAGCCCAGTGCATGCAGTCAGCATACAGCCATGGCCCAGTGCATGCAGTCAGCATACAGCCATGGCCCAGTGCATGCAGTCAGCATACAGCCATGGCCCAGTGCATGCAGTCAGCATGTGCAGCGCGGTCCAGTGCATGCAGTCAGCATGTGCAGCACAGTCCAGTGCATGCAGTCAGCACCCAGCCACGGCTCAGTGCATGCAGTCAGCTCCGCCACATGGGAACAAGCTTTGTGATTTGTTTTCTACGTGATTGCCCCCCTGCCCTGTAGCAGGGTCCCCTAAGCACAGCAGCCGGACTGTCCCCTCTCTCTGCTCCCTGGGCACTCTGACTGCTGTAGGGGTGTCCCGAGACCCAGCGGCGAGGCTCCCCCTCCTCTGGGCCCCAGCGATGACGTCTGTGTTCTCCTCTTCCTCCCAGGTTGTGGGGGCTGCGGCACAGAAATCCAAAGCGGCCAGTCCCTGGTGGCTCTGGACAGGCACTGGCACCTGGGCTGCTTTAGGTGCAAGGCCTGCGGCAAGGAGCTGAGCGCCGAGTACATCAGCAAGTGAGCAGCGGGCGTCGGAACGGAGCCCCGGGGCCGGCCTCCGTCTGTCCCCTGCCTCCCACCGCGCTCATCCCTCCCGTCTCCACGGTTAGACAGGAACCCGGGCTGGGACTGCGTGTCTGTCCCCACACGGCGCAGCCTGGCTTCCCTAGCGGGGTCTGCAGACTCCACCGCCATTCGTTTTGCGGATGGAGCAGATGCTGCGCTCCTGTCTTTGACTGTCACACGCCTCCCGCGCCCATCCCTGGGTCGCCCTCCCCGGGAACCCGCCCCTCGCCGCACTGGCTCTCCTGCACAATGCAGAGTGCTGTCGGCCGCCAGCCCCGCGTGAGGGGCCAGGGCTGAGCAGCCTCGGTTGTCACGACATGACAGTGCTGAGACCTCGCCAGCACCGGCCGCACAGGGCAGCTCCGCAGCGGGCCACACGGTGCTCCCCGCGTGCACTCAGGAGGCCGATGGCTGGTTTCGGGGGAGGGAGCTGCTGGGAGACCGTGGCCCTGCACAGGCACCTGGTTTGCCGAGGGTGTGCATTTAATCCAGAGCTCAGGGGACAGACGGGCGAGTCCCCGGCGCAGGAGGGAGTGAGGGTGCAGCGCCCGGTCTCGGGCTCAGAGCGCGCAGCCAGGGGCTCTCTGCGCAGCTCTCCTGGAGCCTCCGCTAGTTCTGAAGCCCCGAGGGATAGGGCAGTGATGGCGAACCTATGACACACGTGTCAGAGGTGACACGCGAAATCATTTTTTTGGTTGATTTTTCTTTGTTAAATGGCATTTAAATATATAAAATAAATATCAACAATATAAATCTTTGTTTTACTATGGTTGCAAATATCAAACAATTTCTATATGTGACACGGCACCAGGGTTAAGTTAGGGTTTTTCAAAATGCTGACACGCCGAGCTCAAAAGGTTCGCCATCACTGGGATAGAGCATCACAGGAACTGATCATGTTAAAAGAAGTCCTGTGATAAAACGGCACAGGATGCAACACACATGCATGCTGGCATGCGCACACACATGCACATGCTGGTGCACACACATGCTGGCACATGCACACACATGCACATGCTGGCACACATATACGGGCACATGCACAGACATGCACATGCTGGTACACACATACACTAGCACACACACATGCACACATGCTGGTACATGCACACACACATGCACTGGCACATGCAGACACATGCACATGCGCACACATGTGCTGGCACGCACACACACTGGCACATGCACACGCGTGCTGGCACATACACTGACACGTGCACACACATGCACACATACCGGCACATGCACATATGCCGGCACGTGCACATACCTGCACATGTGCACACACATGCTGGCACACACATATACTGGCACATGCACACACGTGCTGGCACGCACATGCACACACATACACACGTACTGGCGCATGCACTGGCACATGCGCACATGTGCACACATGTTGGCACATGCACACCCATGTTGGCACACACATTCACTGGCACATGCACACACATGCTGGCGCACACATGCACTGGCACATGCGCACACACATGCTGGCGCACACGTGCACTGGCACATGCACACACACGTGCTGGCACACACGTACACTGGCACATGCACACACACGTGCTGGCACACACGTACACTGGCACATGCACACACACGTGCTGGCACACACGTACACTGGCACATGCACACACACGTGCTGGCGCACACGTACACTGGCACATGCACACACACATGCTGGCACACACATGCACTGGCACATGCACACACACGTGCTGGCGCACACGTACACTGGCACATGCACACACACGTGCTGGCACACACGTACACTGGCACATGCACACACACGTGCACAGGAGGTGGACCCACGTCACTTCCCTGGTGGCCTCATCCTCTGATTCTGCAGGAGGTCTTGCTGGTCTGTTTTCTTTCTTTCACCTGCATGTGCCTCTACACTTATCTCAGGATAAAGCGTTTTCAGAAGCCCCCTGTGCCCGGCCCCTCGCCACCTGCGGCTCCTGTCGAGGTGAAGGGAGGGTGACTCGGGGCCTGGCGGACAGAGTGTGAGAATGAACGAGCCGCCCAGCCCCCGAGACCGCAGCGGCCCACACTGCGCTGTGACTTAGCAGCCTCCAGACTGTCCCAGAACTGAGGAGGAGGGCGCCTTGGTGTTGCCATGGAGACGTCATCTTTGAACCTCTGGGGTTTGCTGCACATCCGCCCGTCCGTGGGGAGTCGCCGGGCCCTGAGGTCGGCGGCGTTTGAAAGTGGCCCCGCGGGCCCCATTTCTCCCTCCCTGTCCTGTGGCCAAGGCTTCACCCTCGGGGAGGCTGTGCAGGCAGAGGTGCCCCTGCAGCCCCGGGCCGACCCCCAGCAGGCCCCGCCCTGCCCCTCCCACAGGCACCCCGTGACTAGAGGAGGTTGATCATCATAGTAACTGCAGTCACTTTTAAATGAGCTCCCAGCGGCCGGCGCAGCTCAGTGGTTGAGCGTCGACCTATGAACCAGGAGGTCATGGTTTGATTCCCGGTCAGGGCACACGCCTGGATTGCAGGCTCGATCCCCAGTGTGGGGCGTGCAGGAGGCAGCCGGTCCATGATTCTCTTCATCGTTGGTGTTTCTCTCTCGCTCTCCCCCTTTTCCTCTCTGAAATTAAAAAAAAAAAAGAGCTCCCGGTTGGGCAGATGCTGGGCCCAGCGCGGTGCCTGCGTGATCTCCCGTCCATGAGCCGCACTCGGCTCCTTTTTCTTACGGCTCCCTCAGTGGGGGCTCCGTGTTTACCAACCTGCCCCCGGCTGCCCACATACCCAGGAGCAGTGCCCCAAATGGTGTCATTCGTCACTAATCCCACGGCCACCACCAGCGCCTGGCGCAGAATAGGCCCGCTGTCAACCTCTGGGGGCGCCACCGCCCCTTACTCTGCCGCTGGGCAGGTGGCCCCAGCTCTGTGCACCTCAGTTTCTCCATCCATGAAATGGGACCATCTTCGTGGTTCCTCGTGGGGCCGGTGATGGCGGAGGCCGTGCTCCCGCCTGCGGAGCGTGGAGGGTAGTCCTGTCACTTGGAGGAGGAGGAAGTGTGCTTGTCCCTCTGCCACAGCCCCTCTCACAGGCGAGGGTTGTGGGCGTTGGGGTGCTGGGATGACCCCGCCCATCCTGACTGCCTGGCTCGTTGCAGGGACGGGCTGCCCTACTGCGAGGCCGACTACCACGCCAAGTTCGGCATCCGCTGCGACGGCTGCGAGAAGTACATCACGGGGCACGTGCTGGAGGTAAGGCCCGCCCCATGGGCGCTGGGCTGCCCGCCTGTGAGGATCGGGGGGCCTCCAGGTGACCCACAGTGCTGTGTGTTTGTGCAAGAATCTGTACCAGAGCCTTTGCCACCTCGTCCTCCCCGCTCTGCCTGGGGACTCCTGGGAGCGAGCCACCTCCTCCAGGAAGCACTCCAGGGCCTCTCTCCTGTACCCTTTACGAGCTGCTCGAGCTGGAGAGGTGTGAAGAACAGAGACCCTGGTCTAGCCCTTGGACCTAGGTGCGGAGTCTGAGGCCTGGAGGATTGAAAGCGAGCTCAGGAGGCAGGGCTGTGTCCTGGGGGAGGAGCAGAGGGTCTGGTCGCCTGGCAGGCCAGGTCACAGCGCACTTGCAGGCCAGGTCCCCTGGGGCTGCCTGTGTGCTTCTAGATCCAGGCGGCAGCCTCACGGCAGCCTCACGACGTCCCCCCTGTGAAAAGAGCACGTCCTAATATCTGGTGACGGAGAGATGTGACTGGGTGGTGGGCACGCGGTGCCATATACAGATCTTGTAACAGAGAAATGAACGCCCTGACACCCGATGTGCCTGTTGGTGCTCAGGTGTGTGACCCTAGCGGCTTCCTGACAACCGTGGGCCCTGCCCCTGCACCCGGGGCGGGGCCGACCTGTCCCAGCCCCGCTGCCTGCCTTGCCTTCTGGCCCCATGGGAGGCTCCGGAAATGTCCTCAGGGACACAGGGACAGGGCCTGGGAGCTGTCCCCAGCTCAGTGCTGGCCAGGGGTACCTGATCGGGGGCGGGGTGGGGGGCGGCAACCAGCAGGCCTCCCTGGTGGGCCTGGAGGCAAGGGAAGGGGACCCTTCTGCAGAGTGAGCGTCCCGTGTTTGACTGCAGCCGAGCACAGCGTGGGGTGCGGTGTCCGCGCCGCCATTGCCTCTGCGGCTGGGAGGCGCCGGCTGGGCTTTGCTCCCGGCCTGCGGGAGGCTGAGGGCCTCCGGGAAGATTGGTGCCCTTGTTTTCTCAGCCGGAGCCGGGCTGGCTGCGTCGTGGGCTCTGCGAGCTCGGAGCTCCCTCCTGGAGGAGAGGCGGCAGCGCGGGCGGCAGAGAGAACCTGGGGGGAGATGAGCCACTTGGCAGCCGCAGCGGGGAGCAGCCGCCACGGTGGCTCCACCTGAGCCCGCCGGAGCGTGCCGGGCCCGGCAGTGCGGGCAGTGGCTCCTGGGCAGCGGGTGGCAGGTGGGGGACCTGAAAGAGAAGGGGAAGGATCCGGACCCCTGGCTGCAGGGTGAGGCGGGCGGCCATCCTCGCGGCCACTCTGCCCGTCCAGGCCGGTTCTGGGAACAGGCCCTGGAGAGGAGCCGTGGGGTCGGCTGATCGGACTGGGCTGTGGTGCCAGGACCCCGGCAGGTAGGCAGCCCGGCCAGGTGCCCCGAGGGCTGGTGGGGACGACAAAGGCACCGTGCGGGGCTGCAGGTGGGGGGCTTGCAGGGAGCAGGGGCAGATCAGCCAGGTGTGAGGCCCCCCAGGCACCTGTCACCCCCTGCCTCCCGTTTGCCCCCAAGATGCTGGTCACCCAGAGCCAGAGCGGGAGAGCAGCCAGGCCCTGTCCTCGCTGCCAGCAGGAGCCTACGGCCTGCCCCGCACCTGGTCTGCATGCCCGGCAGAGTGCCACCTTCGTGCTGGCACCAGCAGCGCCACTAGCCGTGCAGTGTGCATCGGGCGGCAGTGGGCGCTTCCTCCCCCGCCTCAGTCTCCCAAATACGAGGCATCCTGTACCCAGTTTCCCGGGTCCTGCAAGTCGGGTGTCTGTCCCGATGGGCCTGCTCCATGCTGGATGCAGGGGGAGGACCTTGTGGGTCCTATAGGGCCTGGGAGATGCCGATGGCTGGGGGCCTGGGAGGGACCGAGGTACCTGGAGGCAGAGGTGGGTGCCTGGAGCAGCCCCCGCGACAGCGCTGGGCTCCTGGGATGGAGTCGCCCAGGGAGAGAGCTGGGAGGTGCCTGGGGAGTTGCCAGGACAGCAGTGCAGGCAGACCCTCTGGACCAGCTGGGTGAGGGGGAGGAAGTTCTGGGTGAGGGGGTGGACGTGCTGGGTGAGGGGGAGGACGTGCTGGGTGAGGGGGAGGACGTGCTGAGTGAGGGGGAGGCCCGGCTCAGACCCTGCTGTCACCCTACTGCACGCCCACTTCACTCTCGATTTTATTCTCGGTAGAATTAGCTGCAAGGCTTCCCTGTGCAGGTTGGGGGGGCGGTGGCAAGGATGGGGTGCTGCTGTCTGAGCCCTACCTGTGTCAGCAGCCTAGCTGTCCCCATGGCAACGAGAAGGCAAGTTTCCTCTGGGACCCACCAGTTCCTCCCTCCCTTCCTGCCTCCCTCCCTCCCTTTAACCCTTCCTCCCCACCCTCCTCCCTCTATCCTAGCGCCTTCCCGCCTCCCTTCCTTCCTCTCCCTCAACCCACCACTCACCTTACAGGTCCTTCCTGGACACCCACGGGGTCCCGGCGGGCTGGGGGCTGCCTTCCTGAGAAGGCGGTGAGGGTCCCCGCCTGCCTTGCAGGGGACCCCGTGCGAGAGGGGCCCGCCCAGCCCACTCCCGCCTGGTCATCCGTTTATCTGCTCACCCGCCGATGGGCACTGGGTTGAGCCGCTGTGAACTATGCGAGGGCCGTGTGTACCTACATCTTCATTTCGCTTGTTCTGCCTCTTCGTTTGTCTTCCGTCCCTGGGAGGGGCGCTGCTGGGTCACGTGGTAATTCTATAGTTTTTCGGGGACCTTCCCAGGATGCACAGGGCTTGCAGCACGGGCTGTTCTCCAGTTTGTTCTGTTCTAGCATCGCCTGGGGCCGTGCACGGGCGCCTCCCTGGGGTTTGGGTTACATCTCCGTCGTGACCCCGATGTTGGCACGGCCAGTGGCTTCGTGGCCACGTGGCCGTCCTCTTTGGAAATGTCTGAGCCCTTTGCCGTGTTCAGCAGGGCTGTGGCCACCTTGTTCCCGGGCTGGGGGATTCTCTGCGCATTCTGGGTGCCGAGCCCGCTCAGGTCTGTGATGGCAGATGTTTCCTCCTGTCTAAGTCGTCTTCCCACTTCCCTGGTACAGTGCTGCTGCTCACGCCTTTGGTGTCCTGCCCGGGAATCCACTGCCCCAGGGGGCCGTGCAGAGGGACCCCGTGCTTCCCTCTGAGCGTTGATACGTTTAGCTCGCACAGTGGGCCACGTGGAGGCACACTTCACGGCGTGTGTCACCCCCAGCGGCGCACGCACCGACGCGCAGCTTGAAACGTGTTCACAAACTGGGCACCGTGTAACCGGCCCTCGGACAAGAGTGTGCGAGCACCCCGACACCGGGGCCCCCAGCACCCCCGGGCAGCCACCGCCCGACTCTAAGCAGCTTGAGTTTTGTAAAGAGGGAACCCCCTCCCTAGTGTCGGACTGCTCCAGGCCCGCCTGGGTTCGTCTCGCCACACGCGGGGTCACTGGGGCCTGGTCCCCGCCGACAGCGGGGGGGCGGGGCGGAGAAGCGAGAGGCTTGTGATGAGTTCACCCCGTCACTCGCTCGCTAGGAAAGTGGTTCTGACCCAGGGAGAGGCAGTGGATTCCTCCCTTTTCAGGAAAGAGTGAACCACGGGGCCAGCATCCACTTTTTGTTTTGAATCCTCACCTGAGGACATGTTTTCCATTGGTTTCTAGAGCGAGTGGAAGGGAGGGAGGAGCAGGAGAGAGAGGGAGAGAAACGTCGATGTGAGAGAGACACATCGATTGGTTGCCTCCTGCCCCGGCCGGGGCTGGGGAACTTGCAACTGAGGTACGTGCCCTTGACCAGGAATTGAACCCGGGACCCTTTGGTCCACGGGCCGATGCTCTATCCACTGAGCCACACCGGCCAGGGCCAACATCCACTCTCAGCCACAGGCTGCAGGCGCCACCCCCCCGCCACCCCTCTTTACTGTAGGGGTAAGAAATACTCCCTATAAAGTAAGGCGATATTTTGAACACAGTATTTTGGGGGTGATTTGGGTTTTATTTTGTTTGTTTTTTGGCACCATGTAGAACTAAGCCAAACCAGTGACTGTAATTTGTTTAGGTTATTTCAGTACTAACATTTAACCTAATTTATTGGGTTTTAAGAATCATAAGTCATAAACGCTAAGTGAGAAAATCGAGTAACTAAGAAAGTTACTAATCATTCTCCCCTCAGCTCCCAGTCCCCTCCCCCGGAAATAATGCCAGCTTTGCCCCTCCCCGTTCCTCCTCCTCCTGGGCCCCCAGGTGCGGAGGTGACTGGCTGGCCCTCTGCCTCGGGGGTTGGAGGGGGGGCCTGCCCTTCGACTGCTGAGCCAGGCCGGGAGCTGCTGAGCCAGCGGCGTGGCCAGGCCTCTGTGCCCAGACATGGTTCCCAGCGGGCAGGGCAGAGCCGGCTGGCACACGCAGTGCCCGGCACTCCCCGATCGGGCTCTGTGGACTCCCTGCCCGGCAGCAAGCCCGCTCGCGTCCCCAGGCACCGGCTGCACCCCCGCAGGACCCCTCGCTCTGTCCCCACAGGCGGGCGAGAAGCACTACCACCCGCTGTGCGCGCTCTGCGTCCGGTGCGGCCGGATGTTCGCCGAGGGCGAGGAGATGTACCTCCAAGGTAAGCGTGCGCACCCGGGGCAAGGGACCAGCATCTCCCAGGCCCCTCCCACGGGCTGCGTGTGGACGGGGTCACGTGTGTTCTCCGCTAGTTAGGGGGCCCACGATGCAGCGGGGAGCAGGGACAGGGCCCAAGCAGGCTTTCCTGAGGGGCTTGCAGGACAGCGGGCGGTGCTGGGAGGCAGAGCCCAGGGGCCCTAGTCTGCCTGGGGCGGGGGTGGGGGAGCAGGATGCTGCTGGGACCCTCCTGAGAGGCCTCGGGGAGGATGGTCAGTATCGAGACCCATCTCTTTAAAATATATTTTTATTGCTTTCAGAGGAAGGTTGAGGGGGAGAGAGTTAGAAGCATCAGTGATGAGAGAGAATCATGGATCGGCTGCCTCCTGCACACCCCCCACTGGGGATCGAGCCCGCAACCTGGGCATGTGCCCTGACCGGGAATTGAACTGTGACCTCCTGGTTCGTGGTTCAGTGCTCAACCACTGAGCCACCGAGGCCGGGTGAGACCCGTCTCTTTAGCCACAAGTTCTTTTTTCAATGATCTCTCTGTCCCCAGCGTTGGGGCCGCCGGGCAGGGCCGGGTGGGGCCAGGCAGGGGCAGGGCCGCACACTGCCCCGCAGACGGGCTGTGTAATGGCATCATGTGGTGACATCTGGGCCAGTGTGCCACACAGGCCTCCCTTGCCTAGGCCGAGCCTCTCGGGGTGATGTCAGCCAGGATGGCCGCGTCCCCGACATCCCCTCTTGTTCCTCGAGTCCCCGCTGCAGAGCCTGTGAAAGAGGTCCTTTGCGCCCCTACAGCAGGGCTGGGCCGTCTGGCGGGAGGGGTGCCCGCCCCGAGGTGCCCGCCCTGACCGTGATCAGTGCTTTCAGTCCCCCCTGCCGCCAAGCCCTGTGGGCAGGACAGCAGCGTGGGGACACGAGCTCGCACACGGAGGCCTGTCAGGAACAAAGAGACTCTTCCTGGCCCTGGCTGAGGCCGGCGCCCACGTGTGAACTGATGCCTGCGTGACTCCCCAGGCCCACCTGCTCCCGCCTCGGGTCTCCTGTCTCCCATGAGTTAGATGAGGTGTGACCAGGCCAAGGTTTTCGAGCTCCAAGCCACGGACCCCAGGGCCCCACCCACCCTGCCTGGACCCCCAGACCCTCTGCCTGGTCTGCCCGGAGCGGGGCTCCTCGCAGGTATAAGCTGCCAGGTGACTCGTGCAGTGAAGCTCTGAGGAGCAGGGCTCCCCCCAACCACCCCTTCCTCTGGGCAGCTTCCCAGCACAGCCTCTTCCCAGGAAACACCTGCCGGGGTGTGACGCGCATGGTCATCGGGTAAAATAACGAGTCGATGTTCCTGTTTGCCCACTGGGTTGACCAAGATGAAAAGGAAGGGCGTGTCCCCCGTCCCCGGGTCCTGAGCATTCGAGGAAGCGGGCCCCTGGCCTGGCTGGTGGGGCGAAGAGGGGAATGGCCCACAGGCCTCAAGGCCTTACCAACGCCACGGCGGGGAGCCCCCGCGGACCTGGGAGACGTGGCAGCTCGTGCACCCGGCCCGTGGCCTAGAGATGAGCCCGTGGGAGCCGGGAGCTCCTGGTGTGTCTGCCGTGTCACGTCCCCGGCCTGGGCTGTGCGTCCCCTGGGGCAGGGCTGCCACCTGCTGTCAGGCCCAGCACAGGGCGTGCCCAGGGCCCCCTGGAGGGGGTGGCCGAGTGGACATCCCTCCGTGTGTGAGCCCCCCGGGTCCCCCTCGGGGCAGTGGCACTAACCCCGGACTCTGTCCCCAGGCTCCTCCATCTGGCACCCGGCCTGCCGGCAAGCAGCCAGGACTGAGGACAAGAGCAAGGTTGGTGCGATTCCCGATTGCTCCCGCTGCGTCTCCGCTCGGGTGGGACTGTCCTGCGGTGGAGGGGCCGCCGGCAGCGTCCACGGGCTGAGGGGCGTGGACAGGACGTGCGGGGGGGTGTCAGGTGTACACAGGGCGTTCTGGGGTTGATGCAAGGTAGCTCCCGGGGCTCCCTGCCCTGCCTCTGACCTCCTCATCTGCTCAGGGGATGCCGATGGCAGCAAAGATTTGGGGACAACTTTGAAGTTAGCGGGTCCCCAAGTGGTCACCGCCATTTTGGCTCAATTCCCAGAATGGTCACTAGAATGGCAGGCCCTGGGGTTTAGCACAAGAGCAGCCCCCACTCCCCCCCACCTCCTTCCTCCTCCTCTCTGCCACCTCCCCGCGGCCAGGCCCTGACCCCACTGCCCGGGGCCTGACCCCACCTCCCGGGGCCCTGACCCCACCGCCCGGGGCCCTGACCCCACCGCCCGGGGCCTGACCCCACTGCCCGGGGCCTGACTCCACTGCCCAGAGCCCTGACCCCACTGCCCGGAGCCCTGACCCCACCGCCCGGGGCCCTGACCCCACCGCCCAGGGCCTGACCCCACTGCCCAGAGCCCTGACCCCACTGCCTGGGGCCTGGCCCCACTGCCCGGAGCCCTGACCCCACTGCCCGGAGCCCTGACCCCACCGCCCGGGGCCCTGACCCCACTGCCAGGCCCAAGCCCAGTGCGGGACTTTTGGGAGGAAGGAAGGGGGCAGCCGTCCCTCAGCTCCAGGACACAGAGGCCATGGGCAGACATGTGACGTGTTGGTTTCCTGTGACCAATCCCCCACATGCGAGACCGGGAAGCCACAGGTACATGGCCCATGGTGCCGGGTCAGAGTGTAACCGGGCTCCGAGGAGAGCCCATTCCTGTCCTTCCTGTGTCTTGAGGGACCACACCGCTGCCCGTCACCCCCTCGCCTCACAGGGGCCCTGTGGTCACCCTGGGCCCCGAGAATCTAGGACAGCCCCCCAACCCCCAGGCCCCTCAGTCCGTCTGCAGAGTCCCTGTGGCCACACGACGCAGCAGCCGCAGGGTTGGGAGTTAGGCCCTGAGCCTGTGGGGACGCTGCCTGGCCTCCCGCGGCGACAGGACTGACGGTCACCGTGTCACATGCACGGCCAGGCCGTCGTCTGTGGCCGCACACGGCGGCTGTTCGTCACCCTCTCACATGGCTGATTACCCCACACACTGCGCCTGGGCCGCCGGCCTCAGCGATGAGCCAGGCAGCACGCCCACCTCCCAGCGCCACAGTCCTTGACCCTGCGGTGACCTCCAGGGCCTGACCTTTGTCCGTGGACACCTCCATTCCGGAGGCCAAGCCCAGGCCTGCCAAAGGGACCCCACGCCGAGAGGCCTCCAGACCCCACGCGTGCACGGCGTGTGCACGGGGAGACCGACCAGGGGTGGGAAGGGGATGGAGGCCACACAGGGACAGCCAGGGCGGCCACAGCGGCTCTGGGTTCTGGACGCGGCTGCTGAGCTGGCCCCTGGCCTGAGGGAGCCCAGCGCCGGCCTCTGCTCTCCGCTGGAGGCCACCCATGCAGACCGTGGCCGGGGCCCGGCGGACGGAGGCTCTGCAGTCCAGAGGGACAGGGAGGGAGGGGTCACGCCCGGGGCTGCACATCCGTGGCTTCCTGGGCTGTTCCCAAGACGCTTTGGGAACATTTGGGGGGGGGGGGAGGCTGCAGCCAGACAGCGGCTGCCCCTGGGCGCTGTGCCCTGGCGCTGGTGCCTGCCCCTCGGTGCCCCGGGACGGGATCCAGGCCCAGCCATGCCCTGCTTGTCCCTCGTCCCCCCTCCCCAGCCCTCAGAGCCTCTCTGTCTCGCCCAGGAAATGAGGGTAGTGTCCGGGGCCTGGGCGGCCAGGCGGACGGGGTGGGTCAGCTGGTTCCCCCCGGGGACGGGTGCCCGGGACAGTTCTCCGGCCAGCTGGCCGCTCTCGCCTGGGAGACAGGAAGAGAGAGCCAGTTAATGACCATGGCCCCGCCAGCCCCGCCAGCTCAGGGTGCGGGGTGGGCCAGAGGGCGGCGGCCCCTGAAGAGGAGGCAGCAGCCATGGCCTCGTGAACTCCTGAAGCCGGCCCCGGTCAGGGTGGCGCCAGTGACGTGGTGGCCGTAGGAGAGCTACCTGCCCGTCCTGGGTGTGCTCAGCCGTCTTTCACCAACGGCCCCTCTGCGCCGGGCCTGGGCCCTGGGCCCTGGGAGGCTCCTTTCCTGCCCTTGGAGTCCAGCTGTGCCTCTGCCCGGCTGTGTGACCTCGGGCAAATCACTGGCCCTCTGAGCCTCGGCCCTCAGCTTTAACCTGGAGACGGGCGGGTGTCAGCCCCCGCACGCTGTGGGTGAGACTCGTGTGCCCCAGGCGCCCTGTGACCCTGGAGGAGGCTGAGCGTGGGGTTGGGGGGTGGGGGGGGGCTGCGGCCCTTTCCGATCGCGGGTGCAAACAGACCCCGGGCTGCTGCGGACCCAGCGCCAGCGCACGGGCCAGGGCCGCGCCCAGGGACCTGTGGGCCCTCCCCTGCGGGACGCTCCCGGGTGAGGGGCACAGGGCCACTGCCGCTGCACCGGGCTGGCCGGGGCTTCCTGCCGTGGCCCCGCTGGACCTGAGGTGAAAGTGAGGTGACCTCGGAGCCCAGCTCCCCACGCCGTGTCTCCCCAGACACGGAGCCCCGGGGAGCGTCTTCGGGCTCCTAGAGGAGGAACCGAGGTGCAGAGGGTTTCAGACGTGTGACATGTGTGCGGACATCAAGGTGGACGGTAAAACAGGCCACCTGGCCACAGGGACGGCGAGAAGGCAGACCCCGGGTTACCTGCCTCCGAGTGGCCATCGTATCTGGGGAGGGGGCAGCTGGGGACCTGGGGCTGCACTGTGGGTTCGGGCTGAGCTTGGGGGAGACCCCTGCCCCCGCCAGCCTTCGGAAGCCTGTGGTCTGAGGGGACAGGCAGTCCCAAGACTCCGCCCCATTCAGCAAGCAGAGCCCAGTCCAGGGGCCGGGGAAAGCAGGGCAGGCCTCCCGGAGGAGGCGGCCCCAAGCTTGGTCCCGGAGGATGCCAGGGCCATGGAAGGGGGTGGGCCAGGCTGACGAGTGGGCCATGCAGAGGTGAGCCACAAGCATCACGCCCTCTCCCCTCTCTCCCTTCCAGATGCAGAAGCAGGTTTGCCGGGGCACCACCCCCTGTGCCTTCCAGGTTTGTGCCTGACGGCTGGCCCTGGTGTTGTCCCGTCCTCGCTGCTGTCGTGCTGCGTGTAGGGGAGCTGGGCGTGCTCCGCCGGGGAGGGCGGCCCCACGGTCTGTGTTAGTTAGTGTCCTGGGCTGACAGCGCTCCAGGGGCCTTAAACAGACACCCCTTTTCCCCGCCCTGGAGGCCTGAGGCCCAGACCACGGGGCAGCAGGGCGGCTCCTCCCAAGGCCTCTCCTTGGCGTGTAGAACGGCCGTTTCCTCCCCGTGTCCTCACAGGGCCGTCCCTCTGTGTGTGTCTGTGTCCTAAGCTCTTCCTTTTTAATATATTTGTATTGACTTCAGAGAGGAAGGGGGAGGGAGAGAGAGACATCAATGATGAGAGAGAATCGTGGACCAGCTGCCTCCTGCACGCCCCCTACTGGGGATCGAGCCCACAAGCCAGGCATGTGCCCTTGTCCAGAACCGAATCTGGGACCCTTCCGTCTGCAGGCCGACGCTCTATGCAGCTGGGGCAAGCATGTCAAACTCAGGCGAACACAGGCCAAATAAACAAGGTTTACGTGTATGTGGCCGCAAAAAAACAAAAGCTTCAATTTTCATAGAAACGTAGGTTTATTTCGATAGAGACGTGGAGACGAAGGGCTGAGATAAAGGAGTCACCGTCAATGAGTATTTGTTGCGGGCCACAACTTTGACATGTTGAGCTACGGCTTACTTTCCCCTTGTAAGGACTCCTCACATGAAGTCAAGGCCCCACGTAGCTTAATTAGGGCTTTAAAGGCCTGTCTCTAAACACAGCCCTGCTCTGGGCACTGGGGTGAGGCCTTCCTCATGCGAGTCGGGGACACCACTCGGCCATAACGAGGCCCCGTCCAGGCTGCTGGCACTGCAGTGGCTGTGGGTGCTGAGGGGGGCCGGCCAGAATCGGGGGGACAGGGGTCTGCTTAGGAAAGGAGAGGGAGGGGGCAGGGGTGTGGGGAGAGGGGTCCGCGCTATTGGCTGGGAGGCCCTGCGCGGAGAGGGTTCCCTTTAGACGGGCGAGAGGGAGAGCTAGTGGGGCTGGCCAGGCAGGGCCACGCTGGGCCAGGTGAGGGGAGCGGCAAGCCACGCCCTGCAGGCGGATGGACATAGGTGCGGTCATCGGGTGGAGCCGGAGGCGAGTGTCCACGCAGACACGGGGCAGGCCTGCCGTGGGAGCAGAGGAGACCGCGGTCCGGGCGCCGTCACTTCCAGGGAAGCAGGAGATGTGCTCGGGGAGGCGAGGGGCAGGACGGGGCTCACACCGCAGGGGGCACTCGGGGGCAGGTTCCACACGTGACGGAGGCCCCGGGCCAGGACGAGGGCTCAGCGTGAGAGCGGCAGCAGTGACCTCCAGGGGCTGTTGCTGAGACCTCGCTGGGGTGCGGGACCAAATGCGGTTCCTGCAGGGGCTGCCGGTGCTGAGAGAGGCGTGGAGCGGAGTCGGGGGCCTGAGGGTGGACTGTGGCCTGGAGCCCAGACTGGCCTTTAGGTTCAGGGACCATCCCTAAGTCTGACAGCAGAGCCGCTGCTGGCCTGCGCTGCCCCACGTCCCGTAATCTGGGCGGAAAACGTCCCCGAGCGGCCTTGCCCCTGGCGCTCAGAGCCCCTGCCTGCTCCTGTCCCCCTGGAATTGGTCCTCTCCGCGCCATGAAAGCTCGCACTCGGCGTTACAAACCCGCTGGCGTGTAGCCGTGTCACCGCGGTCTGTCTGATCGTCTCCAGTGGTCTGTGCGAGCTGCCTGTCGCTGTGAGAATGCTTCACCCTGACAAGGAAAAGAACCGCCGTGAGCCGGCCCTCTGGGCCACGTGACTGACGGCTGCCTTGGGACCGTCTTCGCTGACACGTCCTGTTTTCCGTCCCCATCCCCTCCCCCTCCCCCCCCCCCCCCCCCGCTTCCCCAGGAGACCAGGACGTCCTCCGAGAGCATCATCTCTGTGCCTGCGTCCAGCACCTCGGGGTCCCCCAGCCGCGTCATCTATGTAAGTTGGGCTCTTTCTATGGGGAGGGGGCCTGGGGGCGTCACTGAGCCGGCGTCGGCGCTGCCATCCCTGCGCGGGGACTGGTGTAGACCTCGGGAAGCTGACAAGAGCCTCCTCCCCGTGGGCGGAGTGACCCCACCGCTCCCCGGGACTGTGGGGACAAGGGCGCGAGGAGGTGCTCTCAGCTGCGGTGGATGACGGTGTAAAAGTGACATCGCCCCACGCCCTGCGCCAGGGCCTCCTGAATGACGTGCCGGGCACCCGTGGGGTCAGGCAGGCGTGAATGCCCTGCAGATCCGTGCGTGTCACCGTGGAACGTGCTCCGAACGTGTTCCTAGGGAAGCACGCTGAGGATCACATATTATGAATCCATTATCGTTCAAGAGGGTGTGTGTATGTGTATATGTGTGTATGAGTGTGTGAGCGTGTAAGAGTGTACATGTACGTGCGCGTATTAGTGTGTGTACGTGTTTGTAAGTGTACATGTGTGGGTGCATTCGTATTTATAATACTTGCTTTTCTGCACACATGGCTGTGTCTGCATGTGTGTATACATGTGTGCATGTGTTCTGACATGTGCACCTGTGTCTGTGCATTTGTGTGTGCACGAATGTGTTTACACGCATATGCATGCCTGTGTGTTTGCATGTGTCTGTGCGTTGTCTGTGTGCACACAGAAGTGTCTGTATGAATTATTAGATCATGACTGAGCATCGCTGTCCGCCCGTGTCAGGCCCGACACCGGGGCAGCTCTCTGACCCCTGAAACCATCCACTGGCGCTACCTCTGCCCCTTCGTGGAGAGGCATGGGCCCGAGAAGGCGCTCCCTCAGGCCACGGCGGCCCCTCGTGGCCCGGCGTCGGGACCAGGCCCACGTGATCACGAGGCCTCCTGGCCCGTTAGGCGCTTCACCCTCACGGGGCTGGGCGCAGGCTCGGCGCCTCCACACCTGCCTCACTCGGGTCTGACGGTGCCGCCGCCCTTTCCCTCCCGCAGGCGAGGCTGGGCGACGAGATCCTGGACTACAGAGACCTGGCTGCCCTCCCCAAGAGCAAGGCCATCTACAACATCGACCGCCCTGACATGATCTCCTACTCGCCCTACGTCAGCCACGCGGGGGACCGGCAGAGCTGCCTCGAGGTACGGCCGCGGTGTCGGCCCGCGGGCGGGTGGCGGCCACGGCGCAGGCCCCTGGCTCTGTCCTCGCTGCTGGGCGACGCGGGGCCTTCACCCCCGGAGACGCGCCCTGGGCGTCCTCTCTAAGGAGCCCCGCTGCGTTCTGCCCGGACACCCCTGGCAGACGCACGCAGCTCCCTGGGGCCGAGCCTGGGAAGCCCTGTGTGGCGGGGAGCAGGCAGGGGCCGGTGTTCAGGAGATGATGGGAACGGAGTAGCGCCTGTTTCTTGCGGTTCGGGACCATTTTCACGATGTGCGAAATGTAGTTTTCCTTTATCCGGTGCCTTCAGCCTGCTCCCCGTCACCAGCCGGGCCCGTCCTGTCCCCGCGCTCCCTGGCGTGGCTGCACCCGGATGACTTACTCCGTGGGCCCCGTGGGCAGCATCCATGACTGACTCTCAGGCGCAGCCGCCCTCCGCTTTCTGCGGGGTCACTGTTGGTGCCCAGTTTTCCAGGGTGGTTTTGAGGTTCCCGTGTGACCTTGTTGCCTGTGACCAACGGGAGTGTCTGCCAGCTGGCAGCCCGGTGCGTGTGCCATTCAAGTGGGAGGCCTGGCGGCAGAGCCCTTCCCTCCACGTGCCCGGCCCTCCTGTCTGAGTCTCCAGGCGGGCCGCCTGGGAAGGGAGGCTGGGGCCCGGGCCGCCACGCTGGAGGTGGTGGTTGGCGCCAGCCCCACCAGCCCCGCTGACGTCTGCAGTCACAGTGGCTGGGCACGGCTGGCAGCTCAGGACAGAGCGGGGAGGGTGAGGCCAGAGGGGCTCCTCCTCACTGGCTCTGTCCCTGGGGACAGGCAGGGCCCCATGGGTCTGAGTGATAAGTCCCAGGAAGAGGCTGGTGGGCGGGGCGGAGGGGAGGGTCTGACCTGCTCCCACCTCCCGCTGCCTGAGCAGAGCTTGGCAGGGGCCTCCTCGTTCCTGTCCGGCCGGGCTCTGCTGGAGGCGCTGGGAGAGGGTCGGGAGGCCACGCCACTTGGCCACCACCCCCTGGAGCCAATGTCCGTGGGGCGGACGGTGCTCACCTACTCTAATGGGGGGGAGGGGGTCCCTGGCTGGGAGGCTGGTCCCTGCTCCCAAGGCCCCCACCAGCAGCGCTGGCCTCCCCGAGCCCCGAGCCCGGAAGACTCTCTTCCTCGGTCTCCCAGGGCGTCGCCGGCCCACGCCCTGAACCAAGCTTCCTGTTGGAAAAACTTCTTGGAGAGCAGGGGGTGCTGGGGGGCCGGGACGGAGACCAGCTCCACTGTCCCGGCCTCTTTCTCGGGGTGCCATCCCTTAACCGCGTTTCTCCAAAAAGAAGGTCTGGGAGCCCCGGGGTGGGTTCCCGTCCCCGTCACGTGAGCGTCTGTGCCCGCGTGTCTCCCCACGAGCAGCCGCCGGGGCCGCGGGCTAACAGGCTGCTCTGTGTTGTGTCCACAGTCGCCCCAGTTGCTCTCGCCAACGCTGACCGAGGTAACCGCGCCCCCACGCGTGCTCGCGTGCTCCCGGGTTATAAACATAACCACCTGCCGCCCGGAGGGCTGGGGGCCTGGCCGTGGCGCCCGGGGCCACGCGCTCCCGGCTCGGTGCCCCCTCGGCGTTGGTTATTTTTATGATCGCGTGGCCCCTGCATGCCTCCCTGGCGCCCCTGCAGCCCTGCAAGTGCGGACGTGGGGCCCGGCCCGCGGCCTGGGTCACGGCTCCTTGGAGACACTCCGGGCACCGGGGCGCCGGCCCAGCTCCTGCGCCTCCCGGGGGGACGTCCAGGAAGTCCTCGCAGATGAACATTCTGGAGGCATTTCTCTGTCCGGCAGCATCGGTCACGGGCAGCCTGCTTCTCCTGTTTCTCAGGGTTAATGAGAGCAGAGAGAGAGCTGCCAGCCAGGCTCCAGGCTGTGTGGGCATCAGACCCTGGGACCCTGAGCCCCGGGGCAGGCGAGCCGAGGAGACAGGACATCTGAGGGTGTGACCGGCCCCTGGGGCTGGCAGAGGACGCCTGAGACAGAGAGGGAACGCGGGACTGTGGCTGCCTAGCGTGTGCCGTCTCCAGGGCTGGGCCAGGGTGAAGGGCTCGGGTTGCAGCACCTGCACGAGGCCTGGCTGAGCTGGGGGGCGTGGTGGGGAGGCGCAGGGCAAGCTTCGGGGACGGTGACTCGCAGTTTGGTTGGAGAGTGAGCCCCAGGAGGTGGTGGTAGGCTGGGAGGGTGGGAGCCCTGAGCGCCAGGCCCAGACTCTCACCTTGCCATCCCCACACTGGCCTCGGGGGCCAGAGCAGCCGCATCCACCGGCGGCCGGACACTGGGCTGGGGTGTGAGGGCTCATGGCCACGTGCTGAGCAGCGGGGGGCCCGCAGCCTGATCTTCCCTGTCCCACGTGCCACGCCATCTCACGCCGCCTGCCGCCCGCTCTGATGCTCTGAGCAGCTGCTCATCCTGCTTGAACGGAGTCCGCCTTGTCCATGCTTGTGGGTCTGGCTCAACGGGGCCCGCAGCCTGGACCCTATCGAGGCTGGGGAGAGCACAGAATCTCAGTGGTTCTCAAACTGTGTTCCAAGGAGCCTTGGGTGCTGGGAAGGCCTGCAGGAGGGGAGCTGACGGGTGTGGGAGGACTGGGTGCCTGCAGCTCCATCATGGGAGCCTCAGCCGCAGTGGGGCTGGTGGAGGAGGCAGCCCTGCCCTCTGGCCCCTGGGGGCACAGGCACCATGCTCAGCCGGCAGGAGTTCAGCACCAAGGCCAGCCCCCTGCCTCCTCCCCTGGACCACAGGTGCAGGGAACTTCCGGGCCTGGTTGGTGGGCTCTGAGGTCAGGGAAGCAGACACTGAGCGGAGGGGGGTGGGCCGGGCTCGGCTCCGTGCTCACCAGGCGTTTTTCCTCCCAGGGAGACCAGGACGACCGCTCCTCCAGGCAGTGCCGCACCTCCAGCCCCAGCTCCGCCGGGTCGGTCAGCCTTGGGCGCTACACTCCGACCTCACGGTCGCCCCAGCACTACAGCCGGCCAGGTACTTGGCCCCACGGCTCCTTTGACCCTCTGGGAAGCAGGGTTTCTTGTTGCCTTTCCTGCTATGAATCAGTCTGTTATGTACACCGGGCGGGTGTGGGCTGCCGGTGGGCAGTGGAGAACCGTCCATCAGGAGGGGGCCCCTCATGTCCGGGCCGGGGGGCCGGGGGGGGCCGCGAGGCAGCGGGTCCCCCTGCGGGTAGAGGAGCTGTGCGTGAAGCTCACAGGCACAGCTGAGCACGTGGGAGCAGCTCTCGGAATTCATGTCTCAGTAGAGCAGACGCCGGGAAACAAAGGCGCAGAGATGGAAGGAGCCCGCAGTTCCCGCTCACGGGGGTCTGGGAAGAGGAAGGCAGAATCAGTGCCCAGAGAGTAGAGTCATTCCCCTTTGGCGCGTCAGCCGCAGTGGGCGGTGGCCCCACGGACAGCAGCCCCGTGGGAACATGGGCAGGAGGCCAGCACCAGCTGCTCAGAGCAGGGCGAGCCCGAGGAGGCCCCTCCCCCCTCCCGCCCCATCCCTGCTTGGTGCCCCGCTGTGGGCTGCTGTCCCTGAGCTTCCAGGCGCCTCGTCGCCCTCAGAGTGTCAAAGTCCCAGGGACACTCCACACACAAAAAGGACGCTGCCTTTTTGAGGGATTTTTCCACGCTGCTTCCTCCTGGCCAGCCGCTGCATGAAGCCATTTCACATCCATAGACAGCAGCTTAGTCTTGCAGCCTCTGTGGAAAAATCAAAGCCCATTCATCTGCAAAGTTACTGTCCTTGGCTCCCTGCAGTGTGGCTGGTGCGTCCTGCTCAAGAACACTTTCCATACGTGTTTGGAAAGTGGATAAGTGAATGGGAGAGTGAGCGGGCAAGTAAGCTAGTGAGGGAGGGACTGAGTGAGTGAGTGAGTGAGTGAGTGAGTGAGGGAATGAGTGAGTGAGTGAGGGAATGAGTGAGTGAGTGAGTGAGGGAATGAGTGAGTGAGTGAGTGAGGGAATGAGTGAGTGAGTGAGTGAGTGAGGGAATGAGTGAGTGAGTGAGGGAGGGAATAAGTGAGTGAGTGAGGGAATGAGTGAGTGAGTGAGTGAGGGAATGAGTGAGTGAGTTAGTGAGTGAATGAGTGAGTGAGTGAGTGAGGGAATGAGTGAGTGAGTGAGGGAATGAGTGAGTGAGTGAGGGAGGGAATAAGTGAGTGAGGGAATGAGTGAGTGAGTGAGTGAGGGAATGAGTGAGTGAGTTAGTGAGTGAATGAGTGAGTGAGTGAGTGAGGGAATGAGTGAGTGAGTTAGTGAGTGAATGAGTGAGTGAGTGAGGGAATGAGTGAGTGAGTGAGGGAATAGGTGAGTGAGTGAGGGAATGAGTGAGTGAGTGAGTGAGGGAATGAGTGAGTGAGTGAGTGAGGGAATAAGTGAGTGAGTGAGGGAATGAGTGAGTGAGTGAGTGAGGGAATGAGTGAGTGAGTGAGTGAGGGAATGAGTGAGTGAGGGAATGAGTGAGTGAGTGAGTGAGTGAGGGAATGAGTGAGTGAGTGAGGGAATGAATGAGTGAGTGAGTGAGTGAATGAGTGAGTGAGGGAATGAGTGAGTGAGTGAGTGAGTGAGGGAATAAGTGAGTGAGTGAGGGAATGAGTGAGTGAGTGAATGAGTGAGGGAATGAGTGAGTGAGTGAGTGAGTGAGTGAATGAGTGAGTGAGTGAGTGAGGGAATGAATGAGTGAGTGAGGGAATGAGTGAGTGAGTGAGTGAGGGAATGAGTGAGGGAATGAGTGAGTGAGTGAGGGAGGGAATAAGTGAGTGAGTGAGGGAATGAGTGAGTGAGTGAGGGAATGAATGAGTGAGTGAGGGAATGAGTGAGTGAGTGAGTGAGGGAATGAGTGAGTGAGGGAATGAGTGAGTGAGTGAGTGAGGGAATAAGTGAGTGAGTGAGGGAATGAGTGAGTGAGTGAGGGAATGAATGAGTGAGTGAGGGAATGAGTGAGTGAGTGAGTGAGGGAATGAGTGAGTGAGGGAATGAGTGAGTGAGTGAGTGAGGGAATAAGTGAGTGAGTGAGGGAATGAGTGACTGAGTGAGGGAATGAGTGAGTGAGTGAGTGAGGGAATAAGTGAGTGAGTGAGGGAATGAGTGAGTGAGTGAATGAGTGAGGGAATGAGTGAGTGAGTAAGGGAATGAGTGAGTGAGTGAGTGAGTGAGGGAATGAATGAGTGAGTGAGTGAGTGAATGAGTGAGTGAGTGAGGGAATGAGTGAGTGAGTGAGTGAGGGAATAAGTGAGTGAGTGAGGGAATGAATGAGTGAGTGAGTGAGGGAATGAGTGAGTGAGGGAATAAGTGAGTGAGTGAGGGAATGAATGAGTGAGGGAATGAGTGAGTGAGGGAATGAGTGAGTGAGGGAGTGAGTGAGTGAGTGAATGAGTGAGTGAGTGAGTGAGGGAATGAGTGAATGAGTGAACGAGGGTGAGTGACTGAGTGAATGGGTAAATGAATGAATGAATGCCTGAGTGAGGGAGTGAATGAAAGAATGAATGAGGGAGGGAATGAAGAATGAGTGACTGAATCAGTGAGTTGAGAGCGACTGAACAGGCAAGCACGCGAGTCAGGGAGTGAAGGGCCCTCTGCTGACCCCTGACTGCTATATGTGGGTCACCTGGGCTTGTGGACTGTTCCCAGCCGGGTGGGAAGCCCAGAGAGCCAAGACCTGAATCTCGGCTGCTGAGGCCCTGTGATTGTCGGGGGGCAGTCTATCCAGCTGCCCTCCACCAGCGTCCTTGATCACAAGGAGCCCCAGGAGGGGAACGGGCAGGGCACAGGGCCAGCGGCTCCTGTCCCCAGAGGGCGGGGCCTCCGCACTCCAGCCCGGAGCAGACTGGTGGAGGGCGCCTCTGGCGACTCCCCTCCCCAAGGTCTGCCTCCTTGGTGAGAGGAAGCATGTTCCTGGCAGGTGGGCCTAGGGCTGGTGCGGCTCTGCGGCCCCGGCCGGGCAGACTGACTTGCTCTCTGTTGCCCTGCAGCTGGTACTGTGAGTGTTGGTACCAGTAGCTGCCTGTCCCTGTCCCAACACCCAAGCCCTACGTCCGTGTTCAGGCACCATTACATCCCCTACTTCCGAGGTAAGGCGCGCAGTGCTGCGGGCGCCCCAGGGCGCTTGCCACACGTGTGTGTCGTGTCCGTGTCGCCGCATGGCTTCCCGAGCCCCGTGTCTCATGCCTGTGCTCCTCGCTGTGTCTCGTGAGTCCAGCTCCGTTTCCGTTCGTGTGTGAATGTTCCTGGGGGGGAAGTGTAAGCACCTCGTGGTGTGAAGGGTGAGCAGAGAGGTGAGGAGAGGGGTGGAGAGCTGCAGGCAGAGATTAGGGCCTCTCCACCGCTGCCCTCGGACCTACATCATCTCATTCTGTCCCCACCTGTCACTCCATGGACGTAGGGATGCCAGCGGCGGGTACCAGGCCCAAAGGTTGAGGCTGAAGGGGGCAGGGACGTGTCCACAGTCAGAGCACAGGGTGGCCTGGGGCGGACGCACACCCTGCATGGCTCCCACTCCTGCCTCTTCCCAGGGCCAGACCCTGCACGGAAGCATGTGTGTCCGCCCCGCTGGGAACATGGCCTAGCTCTTCTTCACCCACATGCTATGGTCTGAATTGTGTCCCCCCAGAATCCGTATGTCAAAGCCCTAACCCCCCATGTGACTGCCTTCAGAGAAAGGTATTTAGGAGGTTATTAGGGTCACACGAGGGCCCCAGACCCGTGGGATTGGTGGTCTTATAGGCAGAGGAAAGACCACAAGATCTCTCAGCCACTCTGTGGGCGCTCAGAGGAGCAGCCACGTGGAGACAGGGGCTGTCAACAAGCCAGGAGGGGAGCTCGCACCAGAAACCAAGCCTGCTGCTGACTTCCAGCCTCCAGAACTGGGAGGAAGAAATGTCTGTTATCTGAGCCGCTCCGTCCATGGTGTTTGTTACGCAGCCCTAGCTGACTCATACACTGCAGAGAGACTCAGCAGGAGCAGAAGCAGCCGTGCCGTTCTGCCTTCTGTCCAGAGGGGACCAGGAGGAGGCAGGCTCTGCAGGTTTACACTCTCAGCTGACGGTCACCAGACGGGCTCCTTGCTTCCCTTATATCGTCACCATCACTGGCTTCCTGTGGCCTCATCGGGTCTGCTGGGAAGAGGGCCCCTGGTCCTGGGGACCACATCCTCCTGGAGCACCGATCCTGCCACCGCGGTCCCTGCAGGACCCACTGACTCTTGAAAAGCGGCCAAGCTGGAAATGGTGCATTTTGTGACGGGTCCCTCGGGGGACGGTGTGGCAGGGCGAGGAGAGGAACCGTCCCGTGGAGAAACCTGGCACCACCCCGACCTCGGCCAGGGGCCCGGGTCAGCATCACGTGATGGGTCATGTGACAGCAGGTGCCCTGGACCCGATGGGGTGAGAGGGCACCTCTGTGGTCTTCCTCCCAAGAACCATGCCCTCCGCCTGGTCTGAGGAAAACATCAGGAACCCACCACGGAGCCTTTGGCAGACCCCCTGGCCCACGCAGAGCCGGTCGTGAAGGACAAGGAGAATCTGGTGCCCAGGTCCAGAGGGCCCAGGAGAGGGACGGCTGGACAGGACGTGTGTCGGGGGATCCTGGGCCAGGAAAGATCTTCAGATAAAAGCGGGTGAGGCCCACGTCAATGTGGCGTTTGTGGAACCCCGTTGCCGTGATGCCCGTGACGTGAGCCCTTTGCTGGAAGTAAAAGAAGGCGGCTTTTCAACGGCCAGGGCTCCCCATCGCTAGCAAGCACCGCCCCCCGCCCCCACCCTCACCCCGTCCGGCGCCCTTTCCTTCTCGCTGAGGGATGAGCCTCGGTCCCGGCCACCTCCCTCGGGAGCCAGAGCCTCGCCAGGAGGGACCTGTGCGCCTCCTCCTCGGCAGCACAGCAGCTCCTCTGGTTCCCTCCGTCCACGGTGATGTCAGCGTGGGGTTTTCCGCCAAGGCCCGGAGGAAGCGGGTCCCGGAGCCGGAACCGGAGCCTCCCGGGCCCCTCAGCCTGTCCCTCCTGCGGAGGTGGCCACGGGGGGGGGGGGGGGCGCGCCCCGCAGGCCGTCAGGACATTCTGACAGCTGATGTGGCCCCGCGCTGCACGTGGCCTTGTGCGGGGCCGATGCTAGTGGCGCCTTTTATTACCGCGGACCTCACAGTGAGCGGGCGGCGAAGGGAGGCGGTGCCCCTGAGCCTGACCAGGAAGCGTCTGGACAAGTGGGGAGGATTGGAAGGGGGTTCCAGGCGGGCCTGAGGGGGAGGCGAGGGGACGCCAGGAGGGAAGGGTGTGAGCAGAGGCATCACGACCTGGGACCGAGGCCTCGAGGGGTGGTGGCTGGTGTGGAAGCCCTGAGGGCGGAGGTGAGGGGGTATAGTGGTCCCGGGGCCACCATGGCTGTGTCCCAGCTGCCCCTGGGCCTGGGCCCCCTGAGCGCCGGGTGGAGCTGGGGACTCCTTAGAGAAATGTGCACACAGATCCTGCTTGTGGCCTGGGAGGACGCTGCACACGGGCTGGGGCGCTGGGGACCGGAGGCCTGTGACCTGTGAGGCTGTGGCCTGGGCCGGATGGGGGTGAGGCCATGGGTTCGAGGCAGAGGGAACAAGCCCTGTGAGGCCTCCCGGTTCAGGGCCCTGCCGGGAGCCCGCCACTCGGGGATGGCCCCGGCTGAGCCGCACTCACGTTTTGGCACCGAGTGGGCGGGCTGGGTGCAGTTGAGTCGCAGCCACTTGTAGGGTGGCCTGGGAGCCCTTGCTCCCTGGGGTGGTGCGCAGGCAGGAAGCTCAGGGCGGCTCCACACGGCGCTGGGGTACGGCCGCCAGGGACAGGCAGGGCTCCCCCCAGGAGGGGCTGGGCAGCTGTCTCCCTGATGTCCTATCAAGGCCGACAGGTGACATGGGGGCCCAGGCACTGGAAGGTGCTCGAAGTGACCCGCAGCCCCTCTGTGGCCTCGGCCTGGTGGGGGCCCTGGTGCGGCTGCTGGAGCCGAGCTCCACCCACCCTGGGAGCCCCAGGCCCTGCACACCAGCCAGGCGAGAGCTCTCTGAGCCGGCGCCTCCCCGCAGCACAGGGCCGCCCGCTGTTCGATGCGGCCTCGTCACCCGGGGCCCTGTGGCGTGAGCAGCTGCAGCTCCACGGGATGTTTGGGGTGGCGCGTGGCCCTGCCCTTGGCCGAGCTGTCATCGAGCGAGCGGGGTTCCCTGAGGCCACGGGAGGGGAGGCGCCGCGCCTCACTGGTCCTCCCAGGTCCCATGCCATTGCGTTCTGTCTGTCACGTGGTTCCTTAAACACGGGTGGGAGGGGGCGCGCCTGGGGACCAGGGCCATCCACGCTGTGACTTGATAATCCAACCTTATTCCCCAAACAGCAGTGGCACATCCGGGTGGGGCGGGGAACCGGAGCCCACATCAGGTTCTTTCCCTTTAATTTGCCACACGTTCGCCTCGGGGAGTGGGGGGGGGGGGGGGGGCGGTGGTGGCTGCTGATGCCCACGCGGTCTCGCTCTCCTGTGGCTGGTGAATTTCCACCGCGGCTTTGCGGACTGACGGTGATGAGGGCGAGCGCTGGAACCCGTGTGGATGCCCATGTGGCCTCTCCAAAGAGGGCAGCACCGTTTCAAACAGATAGGAAGGGGCCTGGGCCGATGCCAATACCAGCGCCCAGAGCCGCAGACCGCGTGCTCCCCAAGGAGACCGCCATGCCCCCCAAGGGGAGCAGGCTCTGCCGAGGCGGCCAGGCCACCCTCCCAGGCACCAGGAGCCATGGCGCTCAGCCCTCAGAGCCGCTGTGCCTTCGCCACGGGGCCCGGGGAAGGGTGGGCGCGAGGTTGGATTAACAAGTCGTGGGCCCGTGTGGAAATGGCGGGCAGGGGCTGGGGGCCCACAGGCAGGGAGACGGGGTCACCGAATAAGCTTTCTCGCTTGAAATGCTCTGCTCTGCTCCCCCCTGCTCTCCGCTGTCTGCGCTTCGGCCTGGAGGCAGTGAAAGCGGCCGCAGCACCCCCAGCCTCTCGGTGCTGTCCGACAGCAGGCCGCCCGCCACCTACCAGCAGGCTCCGCGCCACTTCCACGTCCCAGGTAGGCACCACCGCGGCCCGTCTCGCCCAGCAGGTGTGTGGGGGGTTCCTCTCGGTTCCCCCAGCCCCCCCATCTCCCCCAGTCCTAAGATGCTTAAAAAATCAGCAAATGGGTTTGCACATCCCCCCACTTCCTGTCTCCAAAGGCCCACAAACACCAGGGAGACACTGTGCCCCCGGGGAGTGGGCTGGAGCGAAGGGCTGTCTGGGCCGGCGGGCGCCCTCTGCCCCTCCCCCCGGGGCTGGCACCGGGGCTGACTGAGGCTTGGTCTGAGGCGGTGGGCCTGGTGTCCGCCGAGGGCGGGTCCCAGATCTTTCTGGAGACCCCAGATCCGGGTGCCTGGGGAGCGCTGACCGGCCATCCGCTCGCTTGCTGACCTGCTCTCTCTCCTTTCTGTCTGTCTTCTTCCCAGACACTGGCGTCAAAGATAACATCTACAGGAAGCCGCCCATCTACAAGCAGCACGGTACCGTGCCTCCTCGCTGTGCGCTCCGCATGCCTGCCCCTGCTCCGAGCCCTCACTCGGGTTGTGTGATGCCTGATGCCCCCCTGCAGCGGCCCTGAGCCTGAATGCTAAGTGCACGTTCGCTCAGGCCCAGGGCAGGCCTCCGCATGGAGCCCGAGGAAAGCGGGTCTGATCACTGCACCCTGTGGCAGGCACCCGAGGCTGGCGCTCACGGCCGGGCTGGGGGGCGTTGTGCCCGGCTGGGGGGTGTTGTGCCGGGCTGGGGGGCGTTGTGCTGGGCTGGGTGGGGGGGGCGTTGTGCCGAGAACTGGCTCCGGTGGCTGGAGTTTGCTGCGTGGAGAGAAGCAGCCAGGCTGACCTCAGCCGAGGAGGGAGGGACAGGTGTCTCGGGTCACAGCACAAGCCAGCCTGTCTGCGGGAAACAGGACAAACCGAGTCAGTCGGTCATCCCCGCGTGGGAATGAGGCCCTGAGTGGTGGGAATCGCTGGCCAGAGGATGAAAGCCGAGCCTTCAGCGAGGGACTGCTTGCATCAGCAGATCGGGGCTGAGATACCGAGTGGAGAGAGGGTCTCGGGCCCCCAGCCTCCTCACGGGTGGTCACCCAGGCCCACTCTGCCTGAGCCTGCGGGGCAGGTGCCCAGGGAGCGGTGGCCGAGCCATGGCGCAGGAGGCAGGAGGCCGGAGGCTCACGGTGTCCCCGTCTGCACAGATTTCTGGGTGATTTGGGGCATCACCTCCATGAGCCGGTTTCCTCATCTGCAGAATGGGACGGGCCCCTCCACCCTGGCCTCCACGGGCCGCCGGTGAGGACCCGTGGGGCGTGGTGTTACCACGTTGCTAGGAGACGGGCAGAGGAGTCCCCACCCCGGAGCGCCCTGCTCAGATGCAGCCGGAAAACAGCACGTCCACACGGACCCTGGCTGGACGCTCCCGGGGGGATGGCACACGCGTGCCCCTTGCTTGCTGGCAGGTCAGGGGCCGGGGCAGACGCGGGCGGCTTGCTGTCCTCGACGCAGGCGCCCTGTGCTGGGGGGTCTCGGCCTCTTCCCAAGACAGGAAGAGAGAGAGTGAAAGGCCTGCTTTCCAGGGTGATGGGTGGCCTTTCCCACTGCCTCCCAGCCAGGGCGCGGAGAGCCCAGATCTTCCCGAAGGTCAGAGAGGGACGGGCTCCCGCGGGGATGAGTGGGGAAACTGAGGCCCAGCTGAAGGATGCGCCGGCCTCCGTCATGCCGCCGAGGCCTCGTCCTGCACGCAGCGGGGTGCTCGCCCGGCCCGCGTTAGCCGCAGAGGCTCCTCCGCACGGGGAGAGGGGAGAGGCAGTCGGTGAGGTCACGGCGTGGCTGGGTGACGTGTGGCCCGGCCAGACCTGAGACAGAGCTGCACCGGGGGTCGGAGGGGGCGGCCAGCAGGGATCCTCTGGGGTCACTGTTCACCCGGAAATAAATGCCTCTCCCCTCCAATGGCACGTGAACTCCCATTTGCCTGAACCCTGAGCAGTGGCCGGATTCCTCGGCGCGTTCCAGATTGGGGCTTGCTGACTCCTTCGTGAACGAAATGGCGTACAGCGCCTACTCGGACGTACATAGGGCCCGGCACGTGGTTGCTGCGGGCTGGCCTCACTCGCGTGCCCGGCTGAGCCCGTGCCCGGCGGGGCGGTGGCACGCCATTGAGCGCCAACCCGTGGCAGGTGTTGGAATGTGACACGGCTTCCCCACCCCGTCGGCATGGCATGTGCCCTGTCAGAGGCGTGTGTGTGAGCATGCAAGCATGCGTGTGACTCCATGCATGTGGGCATGTAACACCCCCGCCCCAGTCTCAGCAAACGGACCAGCCAGCCGCCTCTGGGGGACGGAGGAGCGCGACTCGGGTGGGGGGAGCCCTCGAACTCCTGAAACGGACGGCGGTGACGCTGTGGGGCGGGCCTTTGAGTTCATCTCACATAACACTCGGCGAGCTCCAGACTTAGGCTCTCATCGATGGCACTGCTTTTCAGCTCTCCAGTCCCAGCTCACGCCGCGCTTTTCTTAACTCCGCGTCACCCCTCCTGGCGCTCTGGCCCTCCTCCTCCGGCCAGCGGGCGGCCAGGCCCGTCGGGCGGGGGGACGAAGGTGGGGACGAGCGGACCAGCCCTCACGAGGCTGCCACTGGACGTGTCAGGGCACGTGCGCGCTTGGCACGCCAGCTCGTTTCCTGCTGACTCTGAGGTCAGGTGGTGGAGTGACCAGTCAGTGGCCAGGCTGAGGTCCACACCCAGTCTGCCTGCCCCCTGACCTCTGACCCCTGGCCCTCGAGGCCGCCTTTGACAGCATGGAGGCCTCGCAGTATTTTCTTGTAACTACAGCAGTTCCGACTCTCCTTGGCTTTTTTAAAGTAAACGAATAAGAAAGAGAGGAAAGGAAGCAAAAGGAAATGACTGGGGCGTTTTAAACGGGGAGCTCCCGCCCCAGTGCGGGCAGCAGCAGAGCGGCAGCAGGGGCGGCCGAAGGACAGGCCACCCAGCGGGGCGGACACGCCCAGAGCTCAGAGCTCAGGCGCCACGCGGGACATTCCTGATGTTTCCCCGAACACCAACCCCTGGCAGGCACGTTGTGGGGCGGCCTCGATGCAGAGCACAGCCCGTCACCGGAGCCCACACCCCTCAGAGGCCCCTCTGGACGGGGTTTCATGGCCACCTCCCTCGCTCCAGCCTCGAGGAGGTTTAAGTGAGGCTGCTCTGAATCTTAGCAGAGAGCAGGGCTTGGTGTTCCGGCCCACCAGGGGCGTGAAGCGGGGCCCGGTGTTTAGATGGTTTAAAGCAGCGGTTCTCAACCTGTGGGTCGCGACCCCTTTGGCGGTCGAACGACCCTTTCACAGGGGTCGCCTAAGACCATCCTGCATATCAGATATTTACATGGCGATTCATAACAGTAGCAACATGACAGTGATGAGGTAGCAACTAAAATAATTCTATGGTTGGGCCACAACATGAGGAACTGTATTTAAAGGGCCAGAAGGTTGAGAACCACTGGTTTAAAGTGATACAAGAGGCCCTGGCCAGTGTGGTCCAGTGGTGGGGCATTGCCCTGTGCACTGAAAGGTCACCTGGTTGATTCCCAGTCAGGGCACATGCCTGGGTTGCAGGCTTGATCTCCAGTAGGGGGTGCACAGGAGGCAGCCGATCGATGTTTCTCTCTCCCTTCCTCTCCCTCCTCTCTCTCTAAAATTGTAGGAGGTAGAAGGACGCCTCCCTGGTTTCCCAGGAGGCGGACATTGTCTCATCACCACCAGCTGCCCAGTATTGGGGGGTGGGGATGGCCCTCCCGCCTCTCGGAGCCTCCCCCATACCAGGCAGCAAAGGGGGCCCCATGTCATGACTGTTTCTGTGGCACCTGCTTTAAAACAGGAATGAGTCAGGTCTCGTGTGCCTCTTCCTGGGCAGTGGGGTTGAGTCTCGCTGTGGTTTGGGGGTCCTCCTGGGATGGAAAGGGGAAGGCAGGCTCCACATCCAGGAAGGAAGTTAGAAACCCCGCGGTCATGGGGTGCCGCCCACACAGGTTCCCGGGGACACCAGGGGTCATCAGCCTTTCCCGTGGCAAATGCCTTCCAGGCTCTGAGGAGCCGCCGGGTTCGGCAGGAAAGGCACCCCACCCGGGACCCTGTCCTCTGGGGGCCGGTCCTCTCGTGACACTGAAACAGCAGCCGAAAATCTGCCCCAACGTCAGCCTCTTGACTATTCCCAGGTCTTCAGACCTGAACTCCCCCCAGGCCACAGCCTGCACGTTGGCGTCCTCACAGCTCAGAGGAGTGGGCGTCATCCGCCCACTTTACAGATCAGGAAACTGAGGCTCGGAGCTGTAGGGAGCAGCCGCAAACAGTGCCAAGCCCCGGGAGGTCCCGTGTCTCCCGCCCAGGCCCCCTTTCTCCGGGGCCTGGCGTGGGCCGTGCGGCTGCAGACGGGCCCTGCGAAGGCTGTGGTTGGCCAGGAGCTGGCGTGTTGCAGAGGGAACGTGTAAATCTTGGCGGATGCTCCTGCCAGACCACGGGGTTGTCCGTGAACCCTGTGTCGGGAAGTCCGGCCCCAGCTGCCGTCCTCGGCTGTGGGAAGTCCTCGGACCCAGGGTGGCCCGTGGCCCTGGCCTCGACTCCGGATTCCACGTAGCAAAGGGCCTCGGTTTTTTGCGCTTGCAAATGGCCCCCGCGTCGGTCTGGTCCGTCGGGGCCTCTGCGGGCTGGACGGGGGCAGTGTCTCCGCCCTCAAATCGCCGCTGGCCTAGTGGTCCTGGGGCTGCTGGCAGCCGCCACGAGCCCCGCCGATGGATGGCAGACGCTCCAGAGTCCCCTCCCCAAGGCCGTTGTCTGGGCAACAGGAGAGCCAGCATGGGCACGCGTCCCCCCTGGCCCTGCCCCCAAGTCCCCCATCACCCCGCTCTCTGTGCAGGCTCCCTGTTAACTTGCCTCTGCGAGTGGGAGGCGGGCTTTGGATTTTCATGGTGGAACACGTCTCTCGCTGAAGGAGAGGAGGCGGGGGAGGGAGGAAGCGTCGCGAGGCCGGACGGTCCTCAGCTGTGGCCTTGCCTCGTCGAGGTCCTGGAGGCCAGTCCCCAGGCTCCCAGCTCTCCGGCCTGATGTCGGCCTTGTCCTTGATGGTGTGTGGGGCAGGGCGCCCCAATAGGTGACGGGGCCCGGGCCCTCCCTAGGTGCCAGGCAAGGGCCCCCGTGCGTCCTTGCCACGTGGTCTCTGTGGCGGATGGCAGGCCCAGGGTCCTCCTTTCGTTGCTCTGTGCTTGGGGTCGGCATGTCAGTTCGGGTGCTCGGGGTGGGTCTGTACAGACTGAAGTGGGCGCTGCCTTCCCGGGTCAGACTTGGTAGGAGAGCACGCGATCCAGCTGGGGGCACCCGCTCTGGGGCCGGGAGAACACGGCCGTGACTCGGCTCCACTCCACGTGGTCACCCTGGGTATACCTTCTACCTTGTCGTTGCCCTTCGTGGACTGTTCCCAGTGATTTGGGGGTGGCCAGCGGTGAGTGGGGGGGGCGGTCAGAGGAAGGACCGGGAGTCAGGCCGCCTGGGTTCAAAGGGCAGCCTCTGCTACCCGCTGACCCACGACCTTGAGGAAGGCGGGACATCGCTCTGAGCCTCAGTCCTCCTGTCTGTGAAGTGGGTTGTGTGGTGACAGGCAGCGATGCCCGTGGGGCACCTGGCTGAGTGGGCTCAGGGCGGTCTGGACGACTGAGACCTCCTTAGTTTGAAGTTAAACCTGGGAGGAGGAAGTGTTCTTCACAATGACCCGTCGCTGCACCCCGGGGGCTCGGCTGGATTTTAATGAGCCGTCACTTCACCCACCTGCTCTGGGTGTTAAGGCCTGGGGTGCACGGGCACACGGCCGCCCAGTGCTCCTGCCCAGCCCCTCCAGCTCGCTGGCACCTCCGCCCTCCAGAGGCCCCCACTGGGGCCTCGTCTTTATTTCCCATTTTAAAAAATACATCTTTACTGATTTCAGAGAGGAAGGGAGAGGGAGGGAGACAGAAACATCGACGATGAGAAAGAATCATTGACTGGCTGCCTCCTGCACATCCCGCGCTGGGGATCGAGCCCACAACCCGGACATGTGCCCTGACCGGGAATCGAACCCTGACCTCCTGGTTCATAGGTCGCTGCTCAACCCCTGAGCCACGCCGGCCGGGCATGATTTTTTCCAATTTTTGAGCCTAACTGGGGCGTGGGAGCCAGAATAAAGGGCGTGTCCTGACGGACGGCTTTCCCTTCCAGCTTCGCGGCGCCTGGATGGGGAGGACGGGGGTTCCGACCAGGACGGCAGGAAGGTAATGCGGCGGCTGGTCCCAGCGGCTTGTGCAGGAGAGCTCGGGTCTATGGGTGCCTCTAGCTGCAGCCTCGGCTCCTCCCCTTGGATGCTCCTGAGGGGTCCCTCCCGTCCCTGAAACAGGCATCAAATCCCAGAGCGGGTGGGCTCCTCCCTGCTGCCTCCTCTGACCTACGGGGCGGCCCAGCCCCTCCCGGGTCCCATCCTGTGCCCAGGCGGCCTGCTCATGGCTCTGTGACTGGCCGGTGTCTGAAACGAGAGGAGAGTGAGCCGCAGGGCGCTCTTGGGCACAGGAGAGGATTGTTCTAGAACGGGCGTGGCAGGTGTTTTCAGTAAGAGGCCAGAGGAGACCCCTTGGGCTTGGGGGCCACGCCAGCCCGAGGCGATGCACGAGGAGGCGGGGAGGGGGCAGGGGAACATCGCCAGCGGTCTGCGGGCGGGCGGGGCCTTCCTGCCCCGGGAGCTGCAGCCCCTTCCCATCCTTCGGGAGGGAGGTGTGTGTGGGAAGAGCCCCGGCCGGCTGCCCCGCGTGAAGCCATTTGGGCCCCGGACCTCCCTGGGCCTCAGTCTCCCCGTCTGTGAGGCGGGCGGAGCCACTGCGGATGACCTGGAGGTCACGCGCCCTTGTGTTTCCCAGCAGAAGGGCAGCTGGCTGATTCTCCAGGGGGACGCGGACACGAGGACCAACTCGCCCGACCGAGACAGCCAGCCTCTGTCCCTCAGCAGCGGGGTCGACAGAGACCCTCTCCAGACGGGCCCGGGAGACGGCTTTTACTCACGTGAGTGGTTCTTCTGAGCGAGGCGCCATCCTGTGGCCCGAAGCACCTCATGGCAGAGGACACCCCCCCCCCACCCGCACCGCAGGCCGCTCCCCCAGGTGGAGCTAAGCGCAGGTGCAAACCCACGGGCGACGCGCGGAGCAGGCCCTTCGTGCTTGCCCTTCCCTCGAAGCCAGAGCCGCAAGTGGGCGGAGAGCCGCGCAGGGAAGGCCCCGGGCTCCAGGCTGGACGCGGGGCCGTTTCCCTCCGGAGCAGACGCACACGGTCCAGGCAGCGGGGCCAGACTCGGAGTGGATGCGGCCTGTCCCGGACCCACGCTTGTCCTGAGCCAGGGACCGGGGGCCGGGACTTGGGGTCCCCAGGGAGTGTGGGCGGCAAGGTGACGGCGCGAAGCCTGAGTCGGAGCCGTCTGCAGATGCAGGACACTCCCGAGGGCCTGGCTCCCAGGGGCTGTGTGCCGCCATAGAGGGGGCTCTCGGGGGACCCGGCGTGGTCTCCGGGTCCTGGGGGCGGATGTGGTTTCCTGGGGCCAGCTCGAGCCTTAGCGGGGAGCAGAGGCCGAGCAGGGACGGGTGTGGGCGCGAGAACACGGAGGAGAGATGCCGGCTTTGCCTCAGACAGTCCTGGGTTCAAGTCCCCACTCACCATGACCGGCCTCGTGGCGTGGCATTTCGCCTGTCGCTGGGCGTCAGTCCCACTGTGTGCCTGGCTGGTGTTTGAGCCCTGAAGGAGGTGATGTGTGTGCACAGCCGGGCGCATAGTAGGTGCTCAGCAAAAAGACCATCTCATCCTCGCCCTCATCCTCATGCTGGAGAGTGATCTGTGGGAGAGCGGGAGGGGCTTGGACATTATTGTTAAAGAAAAACTCAAACGAAAGAAGGGTCATTGTTTTGTGTGGATTTGTAAGCAGGACTCTTAGCACCCCCACAGTCCGTCCCTCCTGGGGTGCAGCCGGTGCACAGGGCTGATGTCACCACGGGCAGGTCACCCCCAAAATGTCCCCCGAGAGACTTGCCCCGGGAGGCGGCGTGCTTGTCCTGGAGCAGGTCTGGAAGGGGTACGGCAGCTGCCCGTCCCCCCAGTAGGCAGGTCTCGGGGTGCAGGAGGTCACAGGAGAGCCACGGGCAGACTCCCTCCCTGCTCCCGGCACCCGGGCCCCAAGGGTACAGGACTTGCACACAGGCCCTGGGCCGTTGGCGTAGAGTGTGGGCCTTTCTGCTTCAAGCATTTTCCTGACAGTTGTGTCGGGAAGGTGGGGAGCCCCTGCCACCCCCGCTCAGTAGCCCCAGGGCAGCCCCTGCCCCGGGGGCAGCGTGGCACCAGCCCCGGGTCCAGAGCCCGCAGGAAACTGGGGGTGTGGGTGGTCTTCTCCGCTCCAGCCCTCCCCTGGCTGGGTGGTAGGGGCCCTCCTCTGCGAGGCTGCTGGCATGCCCACCCCCACTCTCCTCGCGGGAGGCCAGCTGCTTCCCCCAGGGGTTCCCTCTTATGCCCGTGGCTCGGGCTGGGGGGAGGACACCGTCCTGTGTCGCTGGACCCTGTGGTGGGCCTGCGCTGCTCCGGGTCCCACCGTCCTAACCTTCAGGTCCTTCCTCTCCTTTGCGGTTCCCACGTGCCCCCTGGTGGTCAGAGGAGGCTGCCGGGCCAGGGTGAACAGATTGAGGAGCCCAGATCCTGCCTGTGAGCAGGGAGGAGGAGGGGCGGGCCAGGGTGGCCTGGGCTTGCTTCCCCAACGCTGGCTCTGCTTCCCCATCTGTACGTGCCACAGCGCGGGGCAGGGCTGTTCGCGGTGTCCCACAGGTGGCGGGCCCCGCGAGGCCCGAGGCTGTGCCAGCTGTTTCGAGTGGCCTGTCACACACCTGCAGGACTTGTCTGTCCCCTCCGCCCCTAGCCGCCTCGTCACACCTGCACGTGCAGCCACAGGTGGAATGCAGTCGCTTCCCATGCAGGTGCCCTGGCCCGCAGGAGCCGACTGCCTGGCTGGAGCCAATGGTCTAAGTGGGGCGCTTCCTCCAGAGAATGCACGGTGTGTGAATGTGTGTGTGTGTGAGTGTGTGCGAGTGTGTGTGTGTGTGAGTGTGTGTAAGTGTATGCGTGAGAGTGTGTGTTTGTGTGTGAGTGTATGTGTGTGTGAGTGTGTGTGTGTATGAGATTGTGTATGTGTGTGTGTGTGAGATTGTGTATGTGTGTGAGTGTGTGTGTGTATGAGTGTGTGTGTGTGATTGTGTATATGTGTGTGTGTATGAGTGTGTGTGTGATTGTGTATGTGTGAGTGTGTGTGTTTTAGTGTGTGTGTGTATGAGTGTGTGTGTGTGAGTGTGTGTGTATGTGAAATTGTGTATGTGTATGTGTGTGTGAGTGTGTATGAGTGTGTGTGTGAGTGTGTGTGTATGAGTGTGTGTGTGTGTGAGTGTGTGAGTGTGTGTGTGTGAGTGTGTGTGAGAGTGTGTGTGTGTGTGTGTGTGTGTGTGTGAATGTGTCCACCCGCCACGCTGAGCTCACTTATGGTGACAGTGCCGTGACTCTGTCCTCCACTCGCCTCCGGCTGGCACTCTGGCGCCCTGTGCTCTGAGTGGAGGCCACGGTGCCAGCCTTTGCAGCTGTGACTTGACCTCTGTCCTGGTGACTCTGCCTCACCTCCCGCGTGCAGGAAGGTAGCGACGAGGGCCCGGCTACTGGCCGCCTCGAGCGGGCATGCCTTGCTCCCCGCCAGCCTCTGGAGAAATGTGGGCAGATGGGCAGCACGCACAGAGGGGTCTCCACCTCTTCTCGGGGTTCCTTTGAGCCCCCAAATGTGAGTTCATCGACACCAGTTCCACTGGCAAACCACTGTTACTAAGCAAAGCGTTTGCACAGAGCAGGGCCGCCCGCCTGCACCCCGGTCGCTTTCACCTGCAGCGCGCCCAAGGAGCGCAGGCCTGTGACATCCAACACAGTGGGCGCTCAATAAATGTTTGTTGAATTGAGATGCGTTACATTCAACGGGTATTTATTGAGCACCCACTCTGTGCCAGACGCTGTGCGGGGCGCCAAGGGGGAGACTGAGGAGACGAGAGCAGCCCCTGCCTGGAGAAGCGTGCAGGGAGCCCGGAGAGCCAGAGACGCTGGCGAGAGCAAGCACACGTGCATCCCGCCGCCGCCCGCCAGGGTCCTCCTTGGGCTCCTGGGGGCCGGTCACAACCTCATCCCACCTGTGACACCATCAACACATCTCCCCTGGGATTGAATCATCATTCAGTCATTCATCCATCTGTCCACCACACATTTATTGAGCACCTACTATGTGCTGGACCTGGTGCTAGGCAGCGCAGAGGTGGTGGTGCGCAGGGCCCGGTCCCCATTCCCCATCAGTGAGAAGCCCATTGAGCAGCAGTGACAAACCAGAGTGACAGCCCTCTCCTGAGAGTGGGGCCTCCTCTGCACATTCATGATGGACAGCTGTGTGTTTGCCTTCTTGCCACGCACACGTGTGCTTGGACTGCGTGCCATAGGCTGTATTGATGAGCTGGGTGCTGCACGGGGAAAGGGTGGCACTGATGTTTTGTTATAAGAAACGGGTCTTGCCGCTTATAAGAGGAGACGCAGGGCCCCCAGAGGACCTGAGGTGATGGCCCCCCTCTGGCCTGGACCCTGTGGGTGGGCCTGCGCTGCTCGGGGTCCCACCTTCCTAACCTTCAGGTCCTTCCTGTCTTTTGAGGTTCCCCCGTGCCCCTCTGGGTGGTCAGACTGGAGGCTGCTGGGCCAGAGTGAGAGGGATTGGGGAGCCCAGATAAGCAACATGGGCCCCTGGACAGTGTAGGTGGTGGGACCACGTGTGAGCAGGGAGGAGGGTGGGGTGGGGGCAGGATGATGCGGGCAGAGGCACTTTATGCAGAGGTCAGGAGCGAGCAAGGTGGCTCTTTCTGCTGTGGCGCCTGCTAGGGGTGGGCTGACGGGCTAGGAGTGCAGAGGAGGACTGGCCTGGAGACAGAGTCCTAGATGGGCCTGGGCTCATGGCAGGGGGTGGCCTGAGTCCCTGGACTTTCCCGCCATGTGCCTGATAAAACGTGTTCCTGAGTTCAGTTACTTTCTCAACAGGGCCTAAGGCCCAGATGAGGTCCTTCTCCTGATTCAGCCCAGCTACTCCCCGGGCCCCTCCCTTCCCCATATTGCTCCAGCCCAGCTACTCCCCGGGCCCCTCCCTTCCCCATCTCTGCGGAACCAGGACACTGGAGGAAGGAGAGAGGCAGTTGGGACAAGGCACCAGGGTTGGATAGCGCCATACAAGTGGAGTGGGCCCAGAAAGATGGAAGGGGCAGCCAGCAGTGCTGTCAGCCAGGAAGGACAGGGAGGGAAAGGCCCGGGGGAGCTGGAGGGCTTGGGTCCAGCAGCCCCAGTGTCCAGCAGGGGCCAGGAGGTTAGTTGGAGAGAGACTCCTGCAGAGAGACTCGGCCAGGTCTTTGTGCAAGGACTTGGCCTCCAGCTGGATGGACAGAGTACCCTCTGGCCCCTCCCTGTGTTTGGCCCCCAGGGTGGTGGGAGCCCCGGACGTCAGGAGAAGACCTTGGCCCAGGAAGAGCCACTCCTGGCCCCTCACCGGGAGAGACCACCCGAAGCCCAGGCGCAAGAGTGCAGCACCCCAAGAGCCGCTGCCATTCATGGGGTTGGCTAGGGACCCTACTTTTAGCAAAAATCCCTGTGCCCCCCTGTGCCCAGCAGGCTTGCCCACCGGCCCAGGGGCTAGACCGTGTATGACCTCCGGTGCTGTGGGCAGGGGCACAAGCCATAAGCGGGCACGAGTCCCTCGGGAGCTCATGGTAAGGAGCCAGCGTCTCGAGCGACACCTCTCAGGGCCTCCTCTGTCCCACTCCACCGCTGCCATGGCGTCTCGAGACACCCCTTCCCCACGGGAAGCCCTGCTCCCCTGTCAGCTTCTGTGCCGCCCCACTTGCACGTAGCAACTTCTCGGTGGGTGCTCGTCCGGCAGTGCGTGGCTGGGTCTCCCCTTCGTGCGACTTGGCGCTGCTCTGGGGCTGGGGGGAGGATGGGGGTGGCCTCAGCTAACACAGGCAGCAACAGTGTCCGCGAGATCACGTGAGGGTCGGCAGAATCCACTAGACCTGGGGGTCAGTCCAGTGGGGTTTGAGCCTTAGCTTGTCTCTTGCTGTGTGACCTTGGACATGAGTGCAAACTTCTCTGCGTTTGAAGTCACCTCATCTGGAAAAGGGGGTGATCCCGTCCTCCCGGCAGGAAGCAGCTGCTCTCAGGGCTCCTCTGTGAGCACCCAGCGCCCTCTGTCCTGGGCCCTGTGGGGTGTCATGGCAGCGTGGGGTCAGGACTACCAGCCTGGCCCCGGATCCCTCAGCGCCCCCTTGCTTGCTTCTGAAACCCGAAGCTCAGACCCGCCAAGGGGCCTCCTGTTCAAAGTCACGCGGGGCTAAAGGGGTTCCAGGTCCCTCCTGTCTCAGGTGGGGACATGGAGGCCCCGAGAGAAGACCCACGCCTGCACAGAGCCATGCAGCTACAGTTACCCACACATCCCTGAACGGAAAACCGCTCACGGGCCTGTTGAAGCTGATGAAGACCTGCCCGCCGAATGGCTTGCTGGCCAGCCATCCACAAGCACCCCCGGCGAGGCCACTGCGATGGGTTCAGAGAGCAGCCTCGGGGGTGTGACAGTGGAGACCCCTCTCTCCTGGCTCTCCCCCATGAAGTGCAAAGGAAAAATCCAGAAACAATACAGCAGATGACCAGAGCTCTGCAGGGGGGACAGGAGAAGTGGACTGGCTCGGGGCCTTGAAAAAGGCAGGACTCCATGTGTCACGGCCCACACAGTGGCATAAGGCGAACAGGTGGGTGTTTTCCTCCGCCAGCCACACTGCTGATATTGAGCCGGAGGCCCGTTGGCACCCCTCCGCCTGGAGAGCGCGCCCAGGGAACATGCTCCATCCACAGCCGCTGTCTCCAACCCACCTCGGGGCACAGGGCATCCCAGGAGGTACAGCTCACTCCCACACCAGGTGAGCTCAGCAGACCAGGAGGGCATTGGACAAGCATTCTGAAGACTAAATTGTCATCAGAACCACAACCCATAATAAGCCAGGCCCTACTTAGTAAACCTAAACAGGGTGGCAGTCTGCTAACTGGGAGACTCAGCTAGAACCCAGCGTCTCCCAGATGTCCAGGAACACGGGAGAATTAGTCTTCACACTGAGAACCAGGAAGATAACTATTTGAATGAGAAAAGACAGCAGACGCAGCGCCAAGAAAAATCAGATGTTAGGAGGTCCCTGACAAGGATCTTCAAGGCAACCATCACCACAATGCTTCAACAAACAATGACAAATACTTTTGAAACAACTGGGGGGTGGCGGGGGGGGAGGAAGAAAATCTCACCAAAGAAATAGAAAACATAACCAAATGGAAGTTACAGACCTGAAAAGGAAAACAACCAAAATAAAAGCTTTTCTTGATGGGCTCAGTAACAGAACAGAGAGGATGGCAGAGGAGAGAATCAGAGAATCTGAACAACAGAGAGAAAAGAGCCTCAGTCTGTGGGACAATAACTGTATCGTGAGCGTCTCAGAAGAAGAGAAGTGAGTGGGTCTGAGAAAGTATTCAGAGAAATAATGGTTCAAAACTGACCAAATTTGACAAAACACATAAACCCACAGGTTCAAGAACAGGTGAACCGCAAATAGGATAAATCCAAAATAACCTACTCCAAAAACACATCGTCATTAAACTTCAAAAAGCTAAAGATAGAGGGGGAAATTCTCGAGAGCAGAATAAGACAGATTTTCTATAGGGGACACCAGGTCACAGGACAGCCGATTTCTCGCCACAAACCATGGAGGCGAGCGGGAAGTGGCACCACATTTTTCAGGTGCCGACAGACAATTGCTGTGGACGTGAATTCTGCTTGGCTGAAAGTATCCCTCAGGCATGGCTGGGAATAACGACATCCTCAGACAAAGGAGGCCTTGTCTTGCAGCATGGGGGCTGGGTGACCTGGGACAGGTCCTTCTGTGCCTGTGCCTCCATGTGCCCTCTGTGAAATGGGAGGAGTCGGCCAAGGCATTTTTCTGGAGCAGCGTGGAAGAGGCCGGGAGGAGGGGGGGCGGCCCAGCGGGTCTGGCCCCAGGCCCCTCTCCCACTCTGTTCCAGCCCGACTTTCATCCGTTGTGTGTGTCAGAGTTTGAGTAAGATTTCAGGGGACAAGAGGGTTCCTCTGCTAGGAGTTTGGGAACTCTGACCTTGATGTTGCAAAAGGCCCTTCCTGACCCACACCCGGATCCTTCCGAAGGCCACGGGGGCAAGCAAGTCCCCGAGGCAGGGCCCTGAGCGGAGGCAGGTCCCCAGATGCGCCTGTAGAGGATGTTCCTGTCCTCACTGAGTTCTCGGGGAACCCTCGCAAGGAAGGGCACCTGGCCCCTCAAACTTCGCTCGGAGGGGGTGGGTGGGGCCCGAACACCCAGGGGCGGGATCCGATCCCCTCTGAGCCCTCGCGGGCGGCCCGGCGGCTCCCAGGGCGCTGGCCTTTGGCCCTGAGCATCGTTGCCCGAGCAGCTGGGTGCCGCCCGGGACGGGGGCCAGGACCCCCAGAGAAGCAGACGTGGGCTCTGTCCTTGGGGCCCACAGGCTATGGGAGGACTGACAGCTTGGGCCAGGCCTCTGGAGGCGCTTCCAGTTGGGGACCCGGCCTCTGCAGGGAGCCAGGACGGGGGCCTCGCTCACGTCTGCGCAGGAGGGCACTGCGGGAGCCCCGCTCCGCTCTGCAGACGTGGCTGCCGGTGTGAGCCACAGGTGGACCAGGGGTGCGCTTCCCATGGGCGGCAGGACCCCGTGTCTCTGGCTTTGAGAGCCACTAGGAATTAGGGCTTCAACGTGCAATGCCCCGCTGCAGAGAGCTGAGGGTTTGTTGGTAATGAAATGGTCTTCAGGCCCTTCGGTTGGTGGTGGGCCCCCTGCCGCTCCGGCTCCAGCGGCCCAGACTGACCCTGTGGGCAGAACACAGTGCCCGCCTGGGTGGGGTCAGGCCCGAGGTGCCCCGGTGTCCTGGGCTGGCTCGGGGACCCCCCCCCCCGCCGGCTTCCTCCTCAGTCCCTGGGACAGAGGTCAGGATGGAGGCAGGGCGTGGTCCTCGGGCCCTTCTGTGTCCCCTGCCGGCCCACACCCGGCCTCCCTCCGTGGGGCCGCGCCTGCCGCGTGCGTGACGGCTGTGCTGTGTCTGTTTCAGGATTCCCCTATTCCAAATCTGACCCTCTCCCAGGACACGGGAAGAATGGCTTGGACCACCGGGTAGGTACCCCCTCCCCGGCCCGCGGGGTACTAACCTCGCTGTGAGCCCGAGCGGTCCCCACAGCGTCCTGACAGCACAGCTAGGAGGGGGCCCCGGGACCCCGCTCGCCCGCCTGCCTGTGCCTGCTGCTCCACGGGCCCACCTGCTGCTTCTCCAGACCAGACAGAACCGGCAACACCCCTTCCCCATTCCCGGGAGAGCCCCCCGCCCTGGGAGTCCTCAGCGTGTCAGGGCAGGAAGGTGGGGGCACCTCCGTCCTCTTCCTGTGACCTAGAACCTAAAAGGACCTTAAATGTGAGCCAAGGACCCTCTTCCTTCCCTGGGGCCCGGCCCCTCCTGCCATCACCAGCACCTTTGCCCCCACGGCAGGTGTCATTGGCACCCGGGTGTCACTGGAGGCCACACAGCAGCTCTCCCCGGCTGCGCCCCCGTGTCCCGTCTCGGGACATCCAGGGGGCACTCCAGTGGCTTGCTGCCTGACTGTCCCCACGAGGGGCAAGACCCTCTTCCCACAGTGAGGACCCCCGCCCGGGTGGGCATGATGACACCAGTGACCATACGTGTGCACGTGCACACACATGCATGCGTACACATGCACATACATATGCACATACACACATGAACATATGCACACACACTTGAACACGGGCACTCACATACACACACTTGAACACGGGCACGCACACATGCACACACGAACACGTGCACACGCATGCATGCACATATGCCGGGCCCCAGGAGGCTCTGCCCGTGGGATGCTGGTCTGTAACAAGGCGATTCAGCCTCAAGGCTGCGTCCGTGGCTGCTCCGTGGCCGCCTCGCGATGAGTGGGGCCAGGGACAGCTCCTCGGCCTCCCCGGGGTCTCACAGCCAGGCCAGGCCCTGGGACGCGGCCGTCCCTCGGCCTCTCTGTCTGCCCCCGGTCCTGTGGACGCTGCCGTCTGTCCGGCCGAGTCGTGCATGCCGCCTGCATTTCGGTTTCCTCCTTGGGGTCTGCCCACCCTTTGTGTCCACGGGGAAAGTGGGGGGTGAGAATGCAGACGGTGTCCCCCCGGAAGCTGCCGGGGTCCCGAGGGCGGGGGGCGTGGTCCAGGTGCTCTCTGCTCACCTGGCAGCTTCCTCTGCCTCGGGGGGCTGCGGGCTGGGGGTCCTGCCCCCCCCCGCCCCCTGCAGCCCAGTCCCCTCCGTCTTCAGAAGGGAGTTCAGAGAGGCCGTCTCCCTGCTCCTCTCGCCTCGGGTCCCCACGCTGCCTCCTCCCGGGCGCCTGCCTTGGCTCCCAGCCCCATGGAGGCCTCCCAGCCGCTGGCCTTGGCCGCCACCCCCTCAAAGGGCTTGGGGGCAGCTGGTCCTGACCCTGGGGGTGGGGAGGTCCCCATCCGCTCTGGAGCAGGGAGCAGAACTCGGAGCCCCGCTGGGCGCCTGCTGGCCCTCGGGCGGGACGGTGGGGCGGGCGGTGTGGCTGCGTGTGCGTCGGGCCCATCGTCGCGTGGAGAGGACTTTGCCGTTGCTCTGCAGGGACTGTGACTGTGACGGTGCCTCGCTCTGGTCCTCTTCTCCCTGCGACACTTTCCCTCCATCTGTTCTCTTCCCAAGACTCACGGGCTCTCCTGCCTGTGTCTCGGGGGGGGCGGGGGGGGGGGAGGCAGGTCATGACCTTTGGCTGTCCCGCCTTCCGGGCAGCTGCTCAGTCACCCTCCCCACAGGCCCCCAGGGGCCCTCATGCACCCACGAGGTCGAAGGCCTGCAGGGCTCCCAGGTCCCTAAGTTGTTTCCTGAGGGTTTTTTTTTTTTTACGTCCAGAAAGGTCTCTGGGTGGCCTAACCCAAAAGCACAGGTGCAGTGACCAAACCCGCTAACATGAAGTCCTGAGGGAAGAGAGGGAGGAAAGGAGGGAGAGAGGGGAGGGGAGGAGATGGGGGAGAGGGAGGGGGGAGAAGGGGAAGAGGGGGAGGGGGGTCAGGGGAGAGAGGAGAGGAGGAGAGGGAGAAGAGGGTGAAACCACAGAGAAACCCTATCGAACCTACCAGAGAGCCTTCTTGCCGAAAACCATGGGGCTCAGGTCCAAGCCTCCTGGTGGCGGGCACAGCTGTGTGGCTCCTGTCGCTGGGAGGAAGGGGACCGAGTCATCGGGATGCACACGGGTCCCCATTCCTGCTCTGAGGGGTGTGTCACAGGGGCCACCCCTGCTTGTCCCCGAGCTCCTTACAATGTCCCGAGGCCCAGCCTGCCTCACAGCCCGAGCCTGCGGGTGCCCTCAGCTCCGCAGTGAGTAGAGAAGTCACTGCCCGCTGCCGGCTCTTCTGGGACACGTGCCTCCCCCCCCCCCCCCGGCCTGTTCTTCAGAGAAGGGCCCCTGGCCACCGGCAGATCCTGGTGGGAGCCCCAGGGGAGTCCCATGGGGAGAAGCCCCAATGCTAACTACGAACAGACTGAATTCTTCTCCGAGAAGGTGGAGTGTCTGCTAGGAATTCACAGTGCAGAGAGGGGACCCCAGGGCATGGGCACAATTTATAAAGCAGGTTTAATACTCACAAAGCTAAACTCACCCAGCTCGGTACCATGCAAGGCCATTGGTCGCTGTGGCAGCCACCCTGGCAGGCGGTTTGATATCAGAGCTAGTGAAAAGTAATAAAAAGCACACGGAGCAGTTGAATAACGCGGACGGCAAGCCCCCCCTACTAGGCACGTGAGAAGCATGGCAGGTGTTCCCGTGTCCACGGAGCATGTCTAACCGTGTTCATGTGTGCGACTGGGGAACGCCTTCACCCATTGAAGGAGCCGATGTTTTCCGGCTGGAAAGCTGGACGGAGCACGTGCATCAGCACCAGGCGCCCCAAGTTCTGGCGGGGGGTGGGGGGTGCCTGGGCAAGTGACGGACATTTCTGAGTCTTTCCGAGTGTGTCCTCACCTCTTAAGACTCCTGTGAGCACATCAGGGCTGTAAACTCTCATACGCTCTGCAGCGTGGTTCCCACACGAGGAGGTATTACAACAGCAAGTCCCTACCCCTCCTCACCTCCAGACCAGCGGCTGCTGCGTGGAGTGGCCGAGCCAACGGGACTCCAGGGAGGAAAGTGCATGGCCAGTGTGAACGGCCACCACTCCGCTCCTGCTACTAGCAATCCTTGAAAAGTAAAACTCGAGTGAGATGCTTTGCAGCGCCATGCGTGCGCTGTGTGGTCTTGGGCAAGTTGCTTCACCTCTCTGAGCCTCGTCCATAAAATGGTAACAACGATGCCCACCTCCCAGGGGTGCCGCGGAGATTAGTGAACGCGGCTGTAAGAGCAGCTGACACAGTCACACCAGGCAAGTGGGAGAGGGCAGCCCGGTGATCCTCTGCTGAGGACCGCGGGGAGCCCACCAGGGCAGCTGCTGGGGGTTCCCCTGGCCACGGAGCTCTCCTGCCAGGGAGGGCGGGAAGACCCCAGGCCCAGCTGGCAGCTCTGGCTGACCCTCCGCTCCCCTCTGCCCCGGGCGATGCCCTACCCTTCCTCCCGGGAGGCTCTGTCTCATCTCTGAACCTGACAGAGCGCAGGAAGCTGGTTGTGGCCCCAGGAAGGGGTTCCAGCTGCCCCGGTGGCCCTGGCGGCCAGCTTTGATGGCCTGTGGTGTGGGACAGTGGACACTAGAGGGCGGCCTTTCCATTCCGTGTCCCAGAGGGGGGGTGGCAAGTGGCTGGCAGGTGTGCCCGGCTTTGTCCCAGGAGGAGGTGCACCTGGGGTGCTTGTCAGTGTCCTGAGAAAATGTCTCCAAAAAGGGTTCTTGCAACTCAGGAGACTCCCTCTGTCACAGAGAGTCCGTCACCGGGTGGGCGCAGAGCCGGCGGGGACTCCAGGGCGGGGAGGAGGTCGGCCTGTGAGGCACGGACGAAAAGACTCAGTAATCAAGACCAACGTGTTTTAATGCGATGGTTTTAAAAATCCAGATTAATGCAGACAAACCCACGATGAACAAAATATCACACATTTACAGAGACCGGCTCCGGCCCTGCACTTCACGTGCTCTCCCCTCGCTGCCTCAGTTTCCCCTCTGGGCTGAAGGACTTGGGCCTGGCTGCCCTCTGAGGCCTTTGTGCCTCTCGCCAGTGGGGCCCTCACTCCCGCCTCCCCGTGAGGTAGGGCTGGAAGCCCTATTGCCTCCCCGTCACCTGCAGGTCCCTCTCCTTTGGAATTGAACCCAGTTGAGAAGTGCTGTGCCAGCTGGGGGCGGGGAACCCCGCAGGCTCGGTGCCCCCGGGCAGAACCTTCCGGGGTCTGCAGGGTGGCTTCTGCGGGTGGGCAGACATGAGTGGTGGGAGGCAGTGAAATGGCAGAGCGAGGGCAGGTGAGGGCACCACCTGAGACGGGTGGCGGGTCCGGTCCCGTGCAGCCTCTGTGTGGAGTGCTCGCGACGTGCTGGGCCCTGTCCCAGCGGCTGTGCAGACACCGGCCACCGAGCTCTGGGGACAGCGGGGTCTGGAGGGGGCTAAGGCCCCGGGAACAGCTTCCACGCTGAGCCGCCCCCGGGTTGTGCCAGCTGCAGAGCTCAGGGGCCAGGCCCCGGGGCGTCCTTACGGCCGTTCGGCAGGAGCTGCCTGGACGGGCAGGGTTGGCACAGGCCGGGAGGCGGCAGCGGCCTGGAGCAGAGCCGCCGGGTGAGGGCGGCACCCCGGGGAGTGGGGGCCTCCATTGCAGCATCTGCAGGCTCGGTGATCCGACCCTCCCACCCCGGCCTGCCTCCTGCTGCCCTCTCTCTTTCTCTTCCAGAACGCCAATCTGGCGCCTTGTGGAGCAGACCCGGATGCCAGCTGGGGCACGCGAGGTACACGGAGCGGGGACCCTAGGTCTCTGGCTGGGGCAGGGAACACTAACACAGTCCCACAAACTTCGTTCTAACCACCCCCCTCCCCCCGCCAGGCCGCCGGCAGGGGCGCTAAGCCTGGCGCAGTGAGAGGAGCCCGGGTGCTCGCTGCCAGCCTCCCCCTCGAGGGTCAGCTTACTCCGTTCTAACGTTGCCGAGGTGCTCTGCTCTCCCATCAGCCCCTGCGCTGACTTGTCTGTCACTTTGGTCACTTGTGGGGAGGGATCTGTGTGGGAATGACTGTCCCCTGTCAGGGCCAGGCCAGCCCAACCTCCAGGGAAACCAGGGGCAGCGAGGGAGCAAGTCCCACCTCGCTCGCATGGCGCTCCAGCCAGGCGGGCTGCCTGCAGGAGGTTGGCAGGGACCCTGGTCACGTGGCAGGTGCCTGGCGGAGGCTCTGCCCGCTGGGAGCCGGCCTGGGCCTGCAAGGGCCCGGCATTGCTACCTCGCCTGTCACCCCGAGTGCGACGGGTGGGGGGCTCACTCTCGCGGGCGGGATGGCACTGCAGGGTGGAGATGGAGGTGTCGAAGCTGCTCCCTGCAAGTGGCTCTCCAGTCCCTGGCTCCCAGCTGGCACGTCTAGAATCCCACGGGTCGCGCTGAAAAATTCAGGGTCCGGCTCCCCTCGCCTGGGCCCCTGCCAGGGACTCTCCCCGAGACAGGCCTGCGGCCGGGGTCCCAGCGTCTGCCTCTGTGGGTGCTGGGCGCTCACAGAGCCTCCGCCCCCCAATCTCACTGCGTAACAAGACCTTCTAGTCCAGGGGCGCCTCCCAGCACTGTGTCCGGAGCTCAGGAGCTTCCAGGAGGCACGAAAGGGTTAAGAAGGAAGAAAGTTAGAGGCTGGGGGCTTCGGCCCCGGGAGGCTCTGAGTCTTCCTACCCAGAAGGCCCACTCACGGGGTAAACTGAGGCAGGCAGCGTTCTCAGGCGGCTCGGCCCAGCAGGGGAGACAGCGCCGCAGGGACACAGTGCCGCGTCCAGCTCCCAGTCTGGCTCCAGCCTCCTGCTCGCCTCTGGCTCTTGGTTTCTCCCTGGGACGGGCAGCTCCCTCCTCCGCCTGTGGCTCCAGGGCCGCCGCTGTGGGGACGGGCCGCACGGCCCAGCTGGCTGCAGGGCGGGGGGTGGGAGGGTGCTTTCACCTCTGGGATGGGTTCCTGCGCTTTCTCACTGGCCCTGTGGTCTCTGCTCTTTCTCTTACAGAATACAAGGTAAGGGGCCGCCGCCTCGCTGACCTCTGACCTCTTCCTGCCGCGCCTGCCCAGGTTAAAAGTTCCTTTTGTTGTGCTTTTCCTTTGAGATGTGTGTCCCGTGCAGACGCAAGTATATGCCTTCCTCCCCACCCCACCCAGCCCGCGGGCCCGGCCCCCCTCTCATCCCGCGCGCGTGTCCGCTGAAGCCAACCTGCCGCCTCCCCCACAGGTCTATCCCTATGACGCCCTCATCGTCACAAACCGGATCCGCGTGAAACTGCCCAAAGACGTGGACCGGACGAGACTGGAGGTGAGAGGGGCTCGGGGCGGGGGTCCTCCCACTGGGGGGCTCTGAGGGGCCTCCCCACACTCATCGCCCGAGTGTCCCCACCGGGGCGGGGCGGGGCGGGCCCGGCAAGAGCCCGGTGCCCAGGACCCGCGCTGCTTCGTGGCGGGACACGCGGGCGGGTCTGCTGCCCAGCAAAGGCAGCGTCGGAGGCCCAGCTGTTTGTGGCCGGGCAGGAGCGCCGGGAGCAGCGCCTGACTCCGTCATACTGTGTCTCCCCCGAGGAGGGAGAGTGGGAACCGTCCCGGCCACAGCCTCCCGGGGTCTAGGATAGCACACTGACCGGGGGAGCAAGTACCGTCGACCCTCGAACAGCGTGGGGAGGGGGGGGCACCGACCCCCAGCACAGTCGGAATCCGAGGGTAACGGTTGACCCCCCAGAACGTAACCACTGTGTCCAGGGGGTGGGTTCCAGGACCCCCAGCAGGCGCTCAAGCCCCTCCTGTAAAATGGTGCAGAACAGCACACAGTCAGCCCGCGGCTCCGAGGGCTCCGACGAGGACTGAAGATCTGCTCTGGGTGGATTGTGGGGGTTGGATCTGCGGCTGCGCAGCCCAGGGATGCAGGGGCTGACTGGTCCTTAACGAGACCGTCCTCAGAGCGCCGGCCACGCAGGGAAAGCCCCTGGTCAAGGGCCCGCTGTGCTGCTTAAAGGCCCACAGGGGGCAGCACAGCGTAGGAACCGGTAGTATCGTTGCCCGGAAGAGCTGACTTTGCTGAGCACCTACGCTGAGCCAGGTCCAAAGTGGCCCGCGTGCAGGACTTAACTTAGTCCTCACAGTCACCCTACAAAGGAATCGGCAGCCAGACGGTGGGGTGCAGGCAATGGGGCCCCCTGCCTGCACTGGGCTCCCTGCCTGCACTGGGCAGGAATGTCCCGGTGCCTCTGCATGACGATTTCACTGGGTGTGAGGGGTCTGGAGATTCCTGAAAGCTCATCTGTGCCTAGGGCTGGGCACACAGTAGGTGCTGGGAGCATATGAAGCCTACTGTGTGTCCAGCCAGCGCCAGACCCTGCCAGATTGCCAGCCCAGGCGGTCACTCAGGCGGCTGCCGGGAGGGGAGCGATGGGGCCGTGGACGCTGCCACATCCTGGCTGAGGAGGAAGCGCTGCGCTGGCCCTTAGAGGAGGGACAGGACTGCCAGCAGCAGAGAAGGGAGGACAGGACAGGGTCTGCCAGGCCCCGGGCCGGGAGCACTGGGCCGGGAGGCACCCGGAGAGCCGTGTGCACAGAGCAGGCCGGAGCCCAGCGCCCCTCCCCTTCGGGGCGCCCACCCCGTGGCCTCGAGCCGATGCCTGGCCCTTCTCTGCAAGGACGCACTGTGGCTCCTCCTTGTTCATTGTGCGGTCTCGTCCCCAGTACAATGTCCCTGCTCTGAAAGGGGCTGCTGGCCAGAGCTGGGATCAGGAGCTGCCTGGAGGGCTCCTAACTGGTGCGGCTGTCCCCCAGGGGGCGGGCCCTATGGGCGGTCACTCCCCACAGAGCCGTGGGGCCCAGCCGGCTGGCTGGCTTCTTCCCCTTGAGACTGGGGTCACTTTAAATGACTCCCCTCGCACCCCCTTGCACTACAGCACGTAACGAAAGGTGCAAGTATTTCACTTTAAAAACTCCGGCCTAGTGGATAGAGCGTCAGCCCTCGGACCGAAGGGTCCCGGGTTCGATTCCAGTCAAGGGCACGTTCCTCGGTTGCAGGCTCCATCCCCAGCCCCGGTTGGGGCTCCTGTGGGAGGCAACCAATCGATGTGTCTCTCTCTCTCTCTGTCTCCCCCCGCCTTCCACTCTCTCTAAAAACTAATGGAAAAATATCCTTGGTGAGGATTAACGGCAACAACAACAAGAACTCTGAGGACAGGAGAATGGGTTTCATCGCAGACCTGCGAGCTCGCGCCCAGGGTGCGTCTCCGCCGCTCGCCCCCGGCCTCAGCTGAGCCAGCTGGCACATTGGAAAGTTACCCCCCGGGGCCACCCCGCAGTCCTCGGGGCTCGGGGCGGCCTCGCGCCCCAGGAGAGGAGGGCTCCTAGTGTTTTCATTTCAGAGGAGGGAGCTTGGTTTTCGGTATAAAAACAATCCGTCACGCTCGTAAAGCTCCAGAAAAAGACAGAGACCGTAAGCGTCCCCCAGGCTCCCCGCCGGGCCCTCCCCCCGGCCCTCCCACCGGGCCCTCCCACCGGGCCCTCCCCCCGGCCCAGCGTCGCTTCCTGCACGGGCACCGGCCGCTGCCTGGTGCTCGCGGGTCACGCAGCTGACACCTGCCTGCCTCTCTTAAACTTGTCGTGAACGGTTCCACGCCAGCTCATGTGGCCTCCCACCCCTTTAAACAGCTGCGTGGCGGCTCCGTGTCCGTGTCCTGCACGTGGGAGGGCCCCGGAGGCCAGGCATTGCTTCTGCTCGCGCCCCACTGGCTGAGTCCGTCCAGGACCAGCCCTGTGCCTGGGCTGGGCTGGCTGTGTGCCAGCCGGAGGTTGGGCGGTCTGGGTGGTCAGCTGGCGGCCCCCGCACCTCTAGGGTCAGGAAGGAGGACGCCTCTGTCAGGCTGCTGTCCACCCCACCGCATGCTCCGCTGGGCATCACCGCCGGGGGGTGAGCTTGTGCCAGGCGCTGAGTGGGTCCCGGGTGCAGGGCGCGCACACCAGCAGGAGCTCCACCCCCAGCCCCGGTCTGGCGGGGGGAGGCAGACGTCAGTCAGCTGATGACCCCAATGAGTGCGCAGAATTATACGCCAAGAGAAGGGCTCTAGAGGGGAGGTTGGTTGGTTGAAAACAGGCCAGAGTTCACGGTGCAGAAAGTGTGCCTGCATGTGTGAGTGTAAGCCGAGGGATGGCAGGAGCAGAGGATTCCAGGAAGAGTGCGCGGTACGTGCAAAGGCCCTGGGGCAGGAGGAAGCAGGGTTGTTTGAGGAGGAAGGGTGAGGAGGCTGAGGTGGCTACGCTTGAGCAGGGGGGCCCTAAGGATGGGCCAGGTCTTACAGGGCCCTGGGCCATGTTAAGCAGTTTGGTTTTGGCTAGAAGCGTGGATTTAAAAAAAATAACACATATGTTTTTATTGATTCTTAGAGAGAGAGGGGGAGAGAGATAGAAACATTGATGAGAGAGAAACATTCATAAGCTGCCTCCTGCATGCCCCCTACTGAGATCCAGCCCCCACGCCGGGCATGTGCCTGGATCAGGAATCAAACCGATGACCTCTTTCTCTTAAGTATTGGGTAGTTTTATTTCCTTCTCTTTTTAAATTTTTTTTTATTGATTAACGTATTACATATGTGTCCCTATCCCCCCCATTGCCCCCCCACCCCCCACTCATGCCCTCACCCCCCTGGTGTCTGTGTCCATTGGTTAGGCCCATATGCTTGCATACAGGTCCTTTGGTTGATCTCTCCCCCTTACCCCCACCCCTCTCCTACCTTCCCGCTGAGGTTTGACGGTCTGATCGATGCTTCTCTGTCTCTGGATCTGTTTTTGTTCATCAGTGTATGTTGCTCACCGATGACCTCTTGGTTCATGGGCCGACACTCAGCCATGGCGCCACGCTGGCTGGGCGAAGCAGTGGCTTGTAAGTTGGGGGTAAATGGTTAGGGCTGTAATGTAAAGCGACGCCCGGGGCCGCATTGGGAGGCCTCGATTGGCCGTGTGGGTGCAGAGAGCCTGTTGAGGAAGGAATTCGGTCGCCTGAGCAAGAAATGATGGACAGTGTGGTGGCAGTGCTGAGGCAGGAAGTGGGCGGGGCCCAGCAGTATTTGGGGGTCGAGGTGGCCGCCTTGGCAATGGGCGATGGTTGTGGTGAGACTCCAGGCTGTCAGGACAGGTGGCGGGCGCAGTGGTCACAGGGCAGAGCGCCAGGAGCCGGGACTCTGACAATGATCGATGCTCTGGCCCAGGACGCTCAGCGGGAATTCAGGACACTCAGAGCGAAAGTCGCCACGGAGGCCCCTGCCAGCACTTAGTAGGTGCTCAGTAAATGCTGGTGACTTTAGGGGCTCTGGGACAGTCCCCTGCTGTGGACAGTGTGATCACATGGGAAGCGGGCAGATAAACCGTGTGACCCCAATGGGCAGAGTGACACCAGCAGGCCCCCTCCCCAGTTTACCGCCCTCCCAGAGATCCCACGCGCTCAGTCCTGAAGGGGCTGGGGCCTGGCCCCGCCCCGAGGGCCTCGCGCCTGGCGCAGCTCAGACCCTTCCTGCCTTTGGCAGCGACCCTCTGAGGGTCTGCTGTGCGGGGAGCTTCCGTTTGGAGGGGAGGGAGCCTTGCCTGTCCCCAGACAGACCCAAGTCCCTCTCCTCTGAGGCCACGCCCTGCACCTGGGCTGGCAATGCCGAGACACCTCACCATTGCGTTCGTGGGGCAGCCTCTCGCCGTCCAGGCGGCATTCTTAGGGCCGGGATGGCCTGGGTCCGGCTGTGTGACTGTGGGCGAGTGACTCACCCTCTCTGAGCCTGCCTCCTCACCGGTTGGGGCGCGGCTGCCTGTGCTGCTGGGTGGTGTGAGCGTGTATCCGTTGTTGAGAGGCAGTCACTGGGCCCCGGCCCTGAGCAAGCCCAGGCGGGGGCAGCGTGTCCAGCTCGGTGACTCGGCCCATGTCGTCCCCACTTTCCCAACCTGACGAGAGGCACGTAGGTGACAGCGGGTGAGAGAAAGCTTTCCGTGGGATGGGCTGCGGCTGGCCGAGCCAGGCTTGCTGGGCACTTCATGGCAGGCCAGGGGCGCGTGCAGAGGCAGCGTGGGCCACGAGGGTCGGCCACGGGGAGGAGAACGAGCTCGCTCCCGGATGCACAATCCCGGGAGCAAGTGGGGCTCTGAGGCTCTGCCCGGTCTGGTGAGTGAGCAAACCTTGTCCCACCGCTGACGCTGCCCCGGCTGCTCCAGGCACTGGGCAGTGGGCACACACGGTTCTCACGCTCAGAGCGGCGGCGGCCTCGAGGCGGGAGCGCTGGAGGCCCCTCCTGGGCCCCGGCTTCTGGGAGGCAGAGCGGCTGCCTGCTGAGGGCTGTGTCGCTGGGGGGGGGGGGGTGGTGGTGGGGGGCCCACGCCCTGCTGCTCTCTGCAAAAGGAATTTCTAACACCCCTCCCGGGCCTCCCCTGCCCAACGCACCCTGCAGACATCCTGTCCCTTAGGCAGGGAACTGCCAGCCAGGGTCCTCCGGGCATGGGCCGCAGGAGGCAGGCAGGTGGCGGGTGGACGGCCAGACAGATGCAGGCAGACGTAGGCCTGTACTAAGAAACGTGCTTACAGAATTGGCGCATGGAGCGGGGGCCTGGCAAGCCTGACATCTCAGCCCAGTTGGTTGGGGGGTGGGGGGGGGGCACCAGGCAATGGCTCTTTGAGGCAGAATCTCTCTCCCCGAAGCCGCGTGTTTGCTCCGAAGGCCTCCGTGGGCTGGATGAGGCCCTTCCCCTGCCCACCACCACGTTATGGAAGGATGTCTTTTTTTTTTTTTTTTAAGATTTTTTATTGGTTTTTAGAGAGAGAAGAAGGGAGAACGAGAGAGAGAGAGAGAGAGAGAGAAACATCTGTTAACATAAGAAACATTCGAGCCTGGGAAGAAATTTTGTGAGTTTCTTAGAGCCAAAATGGCAGCAATTGCTGGGGAGCAGGGACTCAGTGGGTTGGGATAGCGCTCCGGAGAATGGCGTTTCCACCGTTTATACATTACCGTCAGAGGAGGAGCCGCAGGTGGTTACAGGAAATCCATGGTGACGGACCAGAGAGGCGGGAGAAAGCGAGTCGGGGAAACCTCTGGGATTGGATAGAGTGAAATGATAGACACATGCCGATTATAGGATAACAATGACAATGGGGGAATTGTGGTCTGGGTCCTGGTGCATTGGCTGTGCCCTGAGGGACCTGGAAGAAGGGAAGTTACACACCTTGACATTCCCGAGGTGTGTTATCATAGATGCAAAAGAAAGGCTCAGTTAAGGTCAGAGAAGATCTTTGTGACGATACGGCCTAGAACTGGACTACCCACCATGAACTGCTTTTAGTTAAAGCTTTCATTTCAGACCATCCATCGTGTTGGGGTTATTTGAGGTCTCTGAGTTGGCAAGACCTCCATGCAGGCCTCCCCTGAGCTGGTCAGGTCAGCATGTGGCCCCTTTTCTTTCTTTTGTTAAAAAATATATCTTTTTATTGATTTCAGAAAGGAAGAGAGAGGGAAAGAGAGAGAAACATCAATGGTGAGAGAGAATCATTGATCGACTGCCTCCTGCACACCCCACACTGGGGATCGAGCCCGCAATCTGGGCATGTGCCCTGACCGGAATCAAACCTGGGACCCTTCAGTCCACAGGCCGATGCTCTATCCACTGAGCCAAACTGACTAGGGCGGCCTGTGGCCCCTTTTCATCCACATATCAATGTGAGAGAGAAATGAGGATTGACTGCCTCCTGCACGCCCCTACTCGAAACCTGGGCTTGTGCCCTGACCAGGAATCGAACCAGCAACCTTTCGGTGGGTGGGAGGACGCCCAACCAACTGAGCCACACCGGCCAGGGCTGGAGGGTCCCCTTTCCTCGGTCAGCTGGTTGCAGATGTGAGCCACGTCTGCTGCAGGCCTCCCAGCAGCCCCGAGGCAAGGTTTGCTGGCCGCTGGGCGCCAAGGCCTGGCCAGACTCACATAGCGTGTGGCCATGCGGACAGGAAAGGGTGCCGTGGGAAAGGCGCTTCTTGTCTGCTGGGGGCGGGGGCCGTGTCCCTGTGAGTCACTCCAGTCGGTCCTCCTCGGTTCAACAGCCCAGACCTTCCTTCCTGGGTGCCGCAGCGCAGGGCTGGGTGCCGGGCAGCGCGGGGCTGGGTGCCGGGCGGCGTGGGGCAGGGTGCCGGGCAGCGCGGGGCTGGGTGCCGGGCAGCGCGGGGCTGGGTGCTGGGCAGTGCAGGGCTGGGTGCCGGGCAGCGTGGGGCTGGGTGCCGGGCGGCGTGGGGCTGGGTGCCGGGCGGCGTGGGGCTGGGTGCCGCAGCGCGGGGCTGGGTGCCGCAGCGCGGGGCTGGGTGCTGGGCAGTGCAGGGCTGGGTGCCGGGCGGCGCGGGGCTGAGCAGCGCAGGGCTGGGTGCCGGGCAGCGTGGGGCTGGGTGCCGGGCAGCGCGGGGCAGGGCTGACCCGGGAGGGCAGAGGCGGCTCACAGCGCTGCCCTGTGCTTTCCTGGCGGGGATGGGGCTGACTGACTGCACAGGGGGTTCGCTGGAGCATAGGAGCCCAAGCTGTGGAATGTGCCTGAGACAGGAGGCCGGGCAGCTGTAGAAGAGCCTGCTTTGTTTGAAATCACCCAACCGGTCCAAAGAGACCCTGGTAGACGATGGTGATGCACAGACAGGGTCCTGAGGGATGGGCCTGCGCCAGCACCCAGGGCTCTCGGGGCCTGAGAGGGCTGCAGGGATTGAGGGACTGGTTGGCTGGGGCAATCCCGGAGGGGCCCCTGGAGGAGGGGACCTTTGCACAGGGGTGTATAGGACTGGGATGAGGAGGAGCCACTGTGTGGAGTGGGGGAAAGTGCATCGCAGGCCCTGGGGTGGCAAAGAGCCTGGCATGCTCCAGAAGCCAGAGGTGGCAGAGGGCTGGCACAGCGCCGTGCGTTCCCCGTGGTTGCCACTAGCATTCCTGTACTGAGCGCTTGCTGGGGGCCAGAGGTTCAGTCGTTACCGGGTGGTGGTGTCCGGAAACCTTTGCCATTTGTTCCAGGCCTCAAAGTTCAGCCAGAGATTCACTTCTCCGGTCACAGGTGTCCCCCCGGCAAAGCCTTCTGGGTCTTCCCTGGCCCCGCAACCCGCAGTGGACTTGCCTGCTTTCTGAGCCCTCCAGCGGGCGCTCTGTGGGGGCGGCGGCCTGGTCTGCTAGGGTCAGTGTCCCCGGACCTGCTCCACAGGTGAAGGGAGGAGAGAGGGGAGCATGCGTGGGCCACAGCCCTCCCGTGCCCTGCAGTCCTCCTCCGAGCCGCGTGCCTCCGGGCACCCCACCTGTCCCTGGGCACAGGGGTGCCGTGTTCCTGTCCTCCCTGGGCACCGTGGCCCAGGGCAAGTTCAGCGGCGGTTGGAGCTGCTCCCCCTGTTGAACGTTAGGAGCCCTTCATGCCGGTGTGAGACCCAGCCATTGCAGAAAAGTTAGTTACTAAACTTGGGCGGAGTCAATTGTATTTAAAGCAAAGGTACAAATAATCAAAACTCACCCCCCACCCCCACCCCCCCACCGCCTCTGCTGTGGATGCGACTGCACCGTCCTGCCTGTCTGTAGAACGTTCTGTAACCCAGTGCCAGGGGCCTCTTCTCCCAACTCTGAAACTGAGGGCTCTGGGAGCCTGGGGCGGGGCTGGCATCCGCCCAGGTCTGAGGAGTGAGGAGGAGTTGCCTGGCAGGTGAGGAGGGGCTGGCCGGCCAGGCAGAGGAAGAATGGGTCACAGGCGGACCTGCTCATACCCACCTCCGCCTCTGTTTCCCGAGCTGCCCCTCCCACTGGCTGTTTTCAGAGATCACAACTGAGCTCCAGTCCCTCAGGGCAGCTGCGTGGGGGTGGAGCCAGTGCAAGGGGGCGGAGCCAGCTTCAGGGGGTGGAGCGAGCTGCACAGGGGCGGAGTCAGAATGGGATCCTGGGCTGTGTGGTCCTGGGTTGGAGGTCTTCGCAGGACACTGCCCTGGAGGGTCACCTGTAGGCAGACTCCCCAGCAAAGCCTGCAGGCCTTGCCATGGGGCCGGCGCACCCCGGGAGTGGGCCATCCCAGAATGAGGCTGACCAGCCCCTCTGCCAGGGCACCCCGCCCTGGGCTTCCTTCCTGCTGGGCTGTGCCTGGCCTTGGTGAGAATCGCAAGGGGGTGAGAGGGCAGGGCCGCCCTCCTCCTGGGGAGCCTTCAGGAGCCAGGGGTCAGGGGTCATCTGTGTCCTGCTGCTACAGCGAACACATGGGGCGGCGACAAGAGCCCTGGATGGAGCAGGGCTGACTCTGCCTCGTGACCGTGAGCGAGTTTATCTTGAGCCATTTTCCCAGCAGCCACGGGCAGGGCCCCTCACCCCTCCCAGCGGGAGGCAGGGCACCCGGCCAGGTGAGGCGGACACGGGACCACAGAGCCGGAGCCGGAGGGGGGAACGGGTCCGGGCCGGCAGGTCCCTCCTCACTGACCCTCCCCAGCGCACAGCCCGCAGGCCCAGCTCTGTCCTTACGGATGAGGGGCCAGGACCGGGCCAGGGCGGGCCCCTGCTGGCCGGGGACTTGATCTTAGCCCCACAGCCCCGAACCTCGCTTCCCTCGGCTGCTCTGGGAGGCATGTGCCACGGAGCCTGTTCTGGTAGGTTTCAGGGCCTCGCGCTTCTCAGATCTGACCAGCACCCCGTCATTGTGACCGGCCCCCAGGGCTGCCAGCTCAGCAGGGACCCCCTGCAGCGCCTGCCCGCCCTCCCTGCGGGCCGCACCTGCCTTCCCTGCTGTGGAGTGGCTCCTGCAGGTGGGAACAGGGGTGGGGGAGCACCCCCATCGGAAGGGTAAGGATCACTAAGGGTCCCGCTGGCCCTGGCTCGCCAGCCCACCCCTGAGCGGGCGCCGTAGACCCCCCGGGGCAGGAAAGGAGGGCACCTGTGCTTCCTGAGCTGCCCCTCCCACGGCCGTTCTCAGGCTCCAGGACAGAGGCCTTGCTCTTGTTCATACGTGTGAACCGCCGCCAGCGGCACCCAGGCCGGGGTCTCTGCGTCTTACACACACCCAGTGGGTGCTTGCTGAGCCCGTGGGAACCATGCCCCTTTCTCCCGCCCTTTCATGTCTCCACTGTCCCCGGGGGGACTGTGATGTGGCCGGGACACGGCGCTGCTGTCTGCAATGACAGCCCCCGTCTCTGTGGGCGGGGCGGCTTCCTCCGCCTCCAGGAAGCCCCACCACAGCGCCCTGCCCGGCAGCTCGGGATCCATCTTCCTGCTGCTCCTTCAAGTTCGCAGCAGCAGGCCCGTGGCCCTTCCCGGCACAGACCGAGGCCAGCCTGCTGGGGTGGGGTATGTGCCTGGGCGTCTCCGTGTGTGTTCCTGTTGTGTGTCTCTGTGTATGTCCATGTATATGCGTGTCTGTGGCTATTTGTGTGTCTCTATGACTGTGTGTGACTGTGTGTGTCTCTCTGTGTGTCTGTGACTGTGTGTGACTATGACTATGTGTGTCTCTCTGTGTGTGTGTTTCTGTGACTGTGTGTATGTGTGTGCTCTGTGACTGTGTGTGTGACTATATGACTGTGTGGGTATCTCTGTGACTGTGTTTCTAGGACTGTGTCTGTGATTGTGTGTGCTCTGTGCCTGTGTGTGTGACTATATGACTGTGTGGGTGTCTCTGTGACTGTGTCTGTGACTGTGTCTGTGACTGTGTGTGTGTATCTCTGTGACTGTGTGTGTCTCTGTGTATGTCCATGTATGTGCGTGTCTGTGTCTATTTGTGTGTCTCTATGACTGTGTGTCTGTGTGTGTGTGACTGTGTGTGTGTGACTGTGTGTGTCTCTCTGTGACTGTGTCTGTGACTGTGTGTGACTATGACTATGTGTGTCTCTCTGTGTGTGTGTTTCTGTGACTTTGTGTATGTGTGTGCTCTGTGATTGTGTGTGTGACTATATGACTGTGTGGGTGTCTCTGTGACTGTGTTTCTGTGACTATGACTGTGACTGTGTGTGTGATTGTGTGTGAGTGTCTGTGACTGTGTGTGACTATATGACTGTGTGTGTATCTCTGTGACTGTGTCTGTGACTGTGTGTGTGTATCTCTGTGACTGTGTGTGTCTCTGTGAGTGTGTGTGTGTGATTGTGTGTGAGTGTCTGTGTGTGTGTGATTGTGTTAGTGTCTGTGACTGTGTGTGACTATATGACTGTGTGGGTGTCTCTGTGACTGTGTGTGTGAGTGTCTGTGACTGTGTGTGACTATATGACTGTGTGGGTGTCTCTGTGACTGTGTTTGTGACTGTGTGTGTGTATCTCTGTGACTGTGTGTGTCTCTGTGAGTGTGTGTGTGTGTGTGTGCACGTGCACTGAGAACTCTGGGCTCAAATTCGATTAGGAGGGACTTTTGTGACTCAGGATGCAGAGGTTGGGGGACAGGGAGGGTTCAAAATCAGGTCCGGGCTTCGTTGCTCACTCTCCACACCTCAGCCTCCTTGTCTGTGAAAGGGCCACAGTAAACCCCTGCCCCTCCTCAGACGGCACCGTGGGCACGGAGCGCCGGGAGCCTGTGCACTGGTCCCTGGCCCAGCTGCTTCGGGGCAGGAGGGCGGCCCAGTCCCCGGTGCGCTGTGACCTGGGCTCCCAGTGGGAGCTGCGTGACCGAGTCTCTTTCCTCCGGGCTCTCAGCAGCAGGGCGGGCGTGACAGGGCGGCAGGGGGACCCAGGACCGAGGCCCACGCAGCCGAGGGCGGCCCCACGCGCAGCAGCCCTGCCTGTGGCGGCCCAGCCCAGCGGCACGTGCTGAGGTGCTCACGCTCCCCTGGGGTTTCCTTTTCTTTGAAGAGACACCTGTCGCCCGCGGAGTTCCAGGAGGTGTTCGGGATGAGCGTGGAGGAGTTCGACCGCCTGGCGCTCTGGAAGAGGAACGACCTCAAGAAGAAAGCCCTGCTGTTCTGAGGCCGCACCCGCCCCCGCGCCCAGGCCGAGCCCATGAAGCCGGCGCCGCGGCACCACGCACTCCCTCCTGTTGCGCTGCCTCCGGCTCCTCTGTGCCCACAGGGTGGGCGGGCGCCTGGGCGGGCAGGGGGCCGAGGGTGGGGCGGGAGCAGGTCCCACAGCACCGCGTGCACCTGAGATCCTGCCTGTAGTTTAGGGCCCTGGCGCCTGGCTTTGCACCGCCCCTTCCCCGCTGTGCTGGGCCCCAGCGAGATGCTGCAGGGTGGCTGTCCCCGGGGAGGGAGGGCCGTTCAGACAGCAGCCCGCCCTCCCCGCCCTGGGGGCACAGAGGGGACTAGGACCTGGGATCTGAGGGGCTTGTCAGGGACAGGCCCGGACACCATCACAGGGCGCCAGTGTCCGCTGGCCCCGGAGGGCACTGGCTCGTGCCCACAGCCTGGGGGCCCAGGGCGGTGCCAAGTGTGGGGTGACGAGTGTGGCCGCTGGTGGTGGCACAGGGCCCCCCTCCGGGCCCTGGCGCGCACGGTTCTCCCACGTCACCCGATGCCTAAAGGGTATCTTTAACACAAACTTTATTTTACTAAGAAGTGTAGCCTGCGGGCCCTGAGGCGACGTTATGGAGAGTTCAGCTTGCAGCCCGCTGGGGGCTCCGGCCTCAGCCCCGCCTCCCGCGCCCTGTGGTCTCCGTCCTCCGTGTCCCTAGTACATGGACTCCTCGTCTGTTTTCTTTTTGCTTCTCTTTCTTTCGTGCCTGTCACACGGGTCCCCCGAAAGGCAGAGCCCCCCGCCCCACACCCGCCCCAGTGCTGTGTGTACGTGCGTGTGAAGTCTGCGTCCACGGCGATGCCCTCGCTGTTATTCTCCACGTCTCGGGGCGGATCCACCTCCCCGCTGGCTAGGGCCCCGGGATAGGACTTCCGTGGACTCGGCCCGGCGCCCCGCATGGCTTTTTGGTGACGTGGCCAGCGGCAGCCCCCCTCCCCACCGTGGAACGCGCACCCGTGTCCCGGAGCCATGCCGCGTGGGTGGTCCTGACGGGGACACCGGCCCTCGGCGCAGAGGCTGCGACACTGTCCGATCAGCCGGTCGGCAGAGCCTGGGCAGAGGCCTGCGGTCGCGCTGAGACGCCCGGGCTGGCACCAGGGGTGGGCTGGTGCGGCCCCTGTCCCCGTGTTTGTGAAGTGCCTCGAGAGGCCGGTGGGAACCAGCAAGGCGTCGCCCGCGTCCACTCCCGGCGTCCTGTGGAGCCGCATCCCGTGTGTCCTGGCCGTCCCGCCCGTGAGTCAGCCTCGCTCAGCTTCCTCCCAGCCCCGCACACGCCAGGCTGTGGCGCCCGGCTCCGCGCCAGCCCGGCCCGGCCGGCCAGGGAAGGGAAATTCTGGCACCTAACGCGCTTCCGTCCACTTAGTGAGCTGAGCCCGAGTGACTGGAAATCCCCGTCTCATGCGTGCGATGTGGGGCCGGGAACCGGGGAAATAAAGGACGGTGTGTTCTACCTGTGAGTGCCAAGTGCTTCTTAGACACACGGCCCTTCCTAGCGGGCCGGGCCCTTCTCTGATGGTGCGTGGAGGGTCGCCCCGAGAGCTGGCACTGGGCGTGGGCATAGCATGGGGGATGCCATTAGGGGCCGGACCAGAGGGTGGGATGGGGGGAGGCCACAGGCCTGGGACCCCTGCTTGCTCCAGGGCGTGGCTCGGCCGGGCTCTAGGTGACTTTTTTAAATATATGTTTATTGATTTCAGAGAGGAAGGGAGAAGGGGAGGGAGAGAGAGAAACATCAGTGATGACAGAGAATCATGGATCGGCTGCCTCCTGCACGCCCCCCACTGGGGATCAAGCCAGCAACCTGGCATGTGCCCTGACAGGAATCAAACCCAGGACCCTTCAGTCCGCAGGCCGACGCTCTATCCACTGAACCACCCCGGCCAGGGCTATAGCGACATTTGAAAACATACACAGGATCATGCCAGGCTCCCAGTGGCTACCCTCTACAGCCCCACTCACCACCCCACCACGTGGGGTCCTGGTGTCTGTACCTCCTGTCACAGCCATGCTGCTTGTCTCTCTTTTTTTAAAAAAAATCTATTTTATTGATTTTTTTTTACAGAGAGGAGGGGAGAGGGATAGAGAGTTAGAAACATCGACGAGAGAGAAACATCGATTAGCTGCCTCCTGCACACCCCCCACTGGGGATGTGCCCGCAACCCAGGTACATGCCCTTGACCGGAATCGAACCCGGGACCCTTCATTCCGCAGGCCGACGCTCTATCCACTGAGCCACACCGGTCAGGGCTACTTGTCTCCTCACACCTGCTGGGTGCCACCAGGTTCTTCTTTATCTGGTCATTGACGCTGCCCTCTCCCGGCGGCACACCCGGGAGGCTGCCGGTCCCAGGCCAGTGCCCTGACCTGGGGATGCCACTGGGGTCGTTGGTGGTGGACACTGCTCGCCCCGAGGCTTCTCAGGGCCTCGGTGCTTCCAGAACAGCTCGGCCCGAGGACGCCCTGTGATGATGGGACTTCCGTACCCACGCTGTCCAATACGGTAGCACACGTGTGGCCGTGTGACTGGGGAGCTAGGGTGTACATGTCCAAGTTTCAGGAGCCAATGTGGCTAACACTGCAGGTTAGACGGTGTGGCTGCCCTGCCCTGGGCCCTGGCGCCCCCAGGAGCCCTGGGATCTCCGCGCCCTCCAGCCACGAGTGTGCCCTGGGTGCCCGGGGTACGAGGTCAGTTTAGAGCGCTCGTGCCCAGTGCCTGTCTGTGCCCAGCACTGCCCTGGGTGTGGAGGCGCCAGGCACAGTCCCTGCTCCAGAGCTCTGGGTGCGCGGAGCCCCGCTTGCCCAGGTGCTAAGGGCCTGCACCAGCCACATCTGGCTCAGTTCTGCACGCCAACCTTCGCGTCTGCCAATGGCACCCACCTTCCTGAAGCGTCCCCAGCCTGGGGTGTCAGGAGCCCCAGGGCAGATGGGCAGGGAGGTGTCAGAGCCTGCAGCCTCCTTTCTGGACCTTTCTCCCCGGGGGCTGTACCTTCCAAGCTACTTAAATCTCAACCCAAACCCCGGAGTTCCCTGCGGTGGAGGGAGAGGGTGCGTGCGACAAACCAGCAAGTCCTGGGCTGGCTCAGGAGGCCCGTTGGCCAGAACTTGTCCCGTGGCCCCACCCGACTGCAAAGAGATCTGGGAAACGCAGGCACCGGTGTGTCGGCGGAGAGAAGGCCAGCGCTGTTGGTGAGCAGTGCTTTTCCCAAGGATGTTTTTCCCACTGATGTTCAGAGAGAGTGAAAGGGAGGAGAGAAAGAGAAACAACCATGCGAGAGCAGAACACCCATTAACTGCCTCCTGCACGCCCCGGCCAGGGATCCAGCAACATTTTGGTTGACGCCCAAGCAACTGAGCCACACTGGCCAGGGCCCACCCATGGTTTATCAGCGGGTCGCGACTCCTTTGGCGGTCGAACAACCCTTTCACAGAAGTCGCCTAAGACCATCCTGCATATCAGATATTTACATGACGATGCATCACAGTAGCAACATGACAGTGATGAAGTAGCAACAAAAATAATTTTATGGTTGGGTCACCACGTGAGGATCTGTATTTAAAGGGCCAGAAGGTTGAGAACCACTGCTGTGAGACAATAAACCTCAGTTGTTCAAGCCGCTGGGTTTGGGGGCCTTGGTTACATAGCAACAGGTGACTGCAGCAGGCACGTGGACTTTCATCACATCGGTGAGCTGACGTCCCATCCCAAACCGGACCTGGATTTCCCACAGGCCCCCAAGTGGCCGACCTCTGCCCCCCCCCCCCCCCAGCCCCTGAATCCAGGAAGACTTCAGGGAGTGTCGTGGAGGGCAGCTCACCTGGGCCTATAGGCAGCTTGTAATTTATTTTTTTCTAAAGAGAAATGTCACTGGGAGAGTCGGGGAGGAGGCCTCGGGGCACTACGCCACCCCCTTCCCCTTCACAGTGTCAGACGAGGTCAGGAGTCCCCCCAGAAAGTGCCGGTCCCACTCTTAGATCACTAAACCCTGTTTATTTCCCATCGAACGGACACGGCATTGGAAGGACTGGGGCCCGGAGGGACTGTTCTGCCTGTACAAAGAGGTCTCCCCCCAGAAAGTGCCGGTCCCACTCTTAGATCGCTAAACCCTGTTTATGTCCCATCGAACGGACACGGCATTGGAAAGACTGGGGCCCGGAGGGACTGTTCTGCCTGTACAAAGAGGTCCCCGAATTTCAGTTCCTGCACGGAAAAGGGTCCTCATCCCTGGGCGCCTGCGGGCCGGCTCCCTGGCGGATGCAAGCCCAGCTCGGAGACGCGGCTGAGGAAGGAGCAGCGGGCGGGGTTATTCGTCCACAGACTTTGTGGGATGCCCACACTCGTCAGGTCGGAATTCTGGAAGTCACAGGAAAGTGGGCTCACGGGGCCTGAACAAAGGAAGCGCTTGGATTTTTAAGTCAGAATCTCTCTGATTCCGACGGTGCTCGCGGTGGCGAGACGGCGGCTCCAGCTCCGGGCATCACGTGTGCGTTCCAGGGAGGAGTCCCTGGTGCCGAGCAAAGGCAGGGTCAGCGGCGTCTGTTCCCTTCCCCGGGGAGCAGCGTCTTCCCTGGACGGCGAGGTGAGCTGGTCAGGCTCCAGCTCCTGGCGTCCTGGGGGTGGGAGGAAGGAGCAGAGTCCCGACCCGCAGCAGCTGCCGATTTCTGTGGTGTAAGCGCTCCTGCCGCCCCTGATTTCAACATGACGCTGGTGGCTGTGTTCGCGGGAGGAGGCCCCTCAGCACCCCATCGTGGAGCATTCCCATCATGCAGTTACGCGGATGCAGAATTCTTCACAGCAGATCGTTAAAAGCGGTGGTACAATAATTAGGAAGTCGTTCTGAGTATTCTCTTTGCTTTTAATACAATTTTTCATTGTAAGTTTGTATAACTTAATTGTTAAGTAATGACCGACTGTGTTGAACAACGGACTTGCAAAATTCCTGAACAATAAACACTCAGCTCTTTGTGGTCTGTGCCAAATGGGCCCCAGGGCACCGCGGCCAGAAGCCTTTCAGCGACTCCCACTCTGTGTCCCAGGCCAGGACCGTGTCACATGGCCACCTCCGGCTCCAGGGGAAGCTGGGAAGCCAGAAGCTCTTTGGGTCTCTATAGGGGAACACGACCAGGGAAAGCGGGCTGGGGAGGAGAGAAGGGCCAGCCACCCACCGATGGCCCCAGAACAAACGGTGCTGGGCTTTTGGAGGCCAGTGATGAGCCAGACAGACTCCATTTCCACTCTCATGGGGCGTTCATGCCAGGGGCCAGAGAGAGATTTCATTAATTTATTTTATTTATGTATTTATTTATCCTCACCAGAAGATATTTTCCCATTGATTTTTTTTAGAGGGAGTGGAAGAGAGGGGGAAAGACAGAAACATTGATGTAAGTGAAACACATCGATTGGTTGCCTCCTGCACGCACCCTTACCAGGGCCCAGGCTGGGGAGGAACCTGCAACCGAGGTATGTGCCCTTGACTGGAATCGAACCCAGGACCCTTCAGTCTGCAGGCTGACACTCTATCCACTGAGCCAAACTGGCTAGGGTGCAAGAGAGAAATTTTAAACAAGTAAGTATGATTGTGACAACATTGCCAGAAAAAAGTCCAGGGTGCTATGAATGTATGCAATGGAGAGGGGACCTAGGTTGCTGTATTCATTTTTTCTATTGTTTCATTACAAACAACCACAAACATAGCAGCTGAAAACATATTTTCATTGATTTCAGAGAGGAAGGGAAAGGGAGAGAGAGATAGAAACCTCAATGATGAGAGAGAATCATTGATTGACTGCCTCCTGCACGCCCCCCACTGGGGATCAAGCCCACAACCCAGGCATGTGCCCTGACCAGGAATCGAACCTGGGACCCTTCAGTCCACAGGCCGACGCTCTACCCACTGAGCCAAGCCGACCAGGGCAATGCACTCATGTCTTAAATCAGTTTCTGGGAGTCGGCCTTTGGCACATTTGATCCCCCCAGCACCGCATGCATGAGTGCAGGTAGAGCCTGGGACAGCTTCTAGCCTAGTGGTTCTCAACCTTCCTAATGCCGTGACCCTTTAATACAGTTCCTCATGTCGTGGTGACCCCCAATTTCATTGTTACCAATTGGACATCATGAAAGCATAGTGATTCATCACAAAAACAATATGTAATTTTATATGTGTTTTCCGATGGTCTTAGGCGACCCCTGTGAAAGGGTCGTTCGACCCCCAAAGGGGTCGCGACCCACAGGTTGAGAACCGCTGTTCTAGCCAATCAGTGTGGCAGAGGCAATGGGCTGTCACTCCCATGCTCTGGTTACATTACTAAGAATTCATCCTACTCACTAGGCAGAGAGGTTCTACTTACATCCTTTGAAGGACTCACCTCCACACTATGAGGCTCTGTAGCCCCTGAGGACAGCCTCCCGCTCCGGGCACAGCCCCTCGGAAGTGAGATCTGGCACCAACCTGAGTGAGCTTGGAAGTGGACCTGACCCAGTCACGGCTCCAGGTGAGGACATGGCTGCTGAAACGCTCAGGGATGCCTGCTATGCCCTGAGCAGAGGACTCAGCTAAAATGTGCCGAGATGCGTTTTCCCCAATCACACTGCGGGCCTGGCTGAGAGGGTAGGAGCTGCTTATGTTCCTGCAGGAGTTTGTTGGCAAATCAGATCAGGAGCCAGGTTTTCAGGTGTGTGTGTATGTGTGCGCGTGCATGTGTGTGTGTGTGTGCGTGCGTGCAGGGAGATGGGGATGGGGTTTGCTCCAGTCACTGTCAAGACCTTACACGTCTATCCGTCCATCCATCCACCCACTTATCCAGTCAGCCAGCCACCCAGCCAGCCAGCATTCCGAGTGCCTGCAGGGTGCCTGGCCCTGTTCTGGCACAGTGATGACTCTAACCCGGAGGCAGACCCCTGTTGTCCTCGCGCGAGCTCACACTTCAGAGGCAGCTGCAGCTGCTGTGACAGGCACGGTGGGTGAGGCCCTGGGATGCAGAGGGGCCACGCTGGAGCCTGAGCCGCTGTGTGGATGGAGAGCATTGACTGAGCGGGGGAGGAATGTGGAGCAGCAGGTTAGGGGCACTGAATAAAGCTCTTTGTTTTGGCCCTGGCAGGTGTGAGATGCCTCCTGGGCATGCAGCCCTGGTGGGAGAGGTCCGGGCTGGGGATAAGGATCTGGCAGTGACCGCAGTGTGTTTAAAACCTGGAGGGAGATTTCCAGTAAGAGCATCCCTGGTGAATAGGAGCGCATCTGGCCGAGACTAGGGTCACCCCAACACGCAGAGGTTGGGCAGGGAAGGGGGGATCCTGGAGACTGGGGGAGCTGCTGATAACAGGGAAAAACCAGCGGGGGCCCACATGATGCCTAGAGAGCAAATACCGCGGAGATGAGGACAGAGGTTAAAGGTGATGGGTGGTGTCAGGACGTATGGGGTGCCAGGCGAGGAAAGGAGGACGTTTCGGTAGGAAGAGCAGAACCACAAAAGGTGGCCCGCAGGAGAGGGTGGCAGCTGGGCTCCTGGCTCCCTTTTCAGGCGTTGAAGTGACCCCGAGAGCTCCTGGACCTGCTCGAAGGCGCTCCTCCAAGGACGGAGCCTTCGCCTCCCTCTCCGGATGCACCTCCGACAAGCCCTACAATGTTGGCTGAATGAATAAAAGATGAACGAGCGAATGGGACTTGGTGACTCGGGGCAGCAGACGATCTCGCTCCTTGGGCCTCAGTTTCCCTTTATGTTCGGCAGACCAAGCCTTCAAGTTTGCGTTCTGGGTTTGGGATGAGCAATCTGCTGAGCGGGTTCCAAACGGACATTCACCTTGGCCTCCCCTCGCCCGATTGGGCCGCGGATGGGGCAGCTGCTAGGTCTGGCCTCCCCGCGGGACCAGTGCCGCCCCCGCAGCCCCGCCCCGCCCCACCCCACCTCCCTTTGTTTCTCTAGGCCACGCCCCTCCGCGGATCTCTCTCCCCATTGGTCGGGGGGCGGGCCCTGGACCCCGGGCGCCGCCGGGGGCGGGGCCGCGGGCCGCGGGCGGGGAGTGCGCCTGCGCGGTGCCAGCGTCCACCGCTCCCTCGCGCCGGCGGCGGCTCCGCGAGCCCGAACCCCGGCCCGAGACGGAGACGGACCGGCCGAGCGGCCCCGCCCTGGGATCCATTGTTGCGGCGGCCGCGGCTCTGCGGGCCGCTGGGTGCTGTTCCCCTCGGCCCGGGCGCCGGCGGTGAGGAGCGAGCGCAGCCCGGGCGGCGGCCTGAGGTGAGGCTGCGGGCGGCGGGCGGGGTCCCGGGAGAGTAGGGTTCACGGGCGGGCGAGGTTGCGCGGCCGGGTGCGGGGTCCCGGACCGAGCGGGGACTCGGGGCCGGACGGGGGTTCCATTCGGGCAGGGGTCCCGGGCGGCCGGGTTCCCGGGCCGGGAGGGCGGGGGTCGCGGGACCGGTCGTGGGTCCCAGGCGGCAGTGGTTCCGCGGGGGCGGGGGGGACGGGAGTCCCGGGCCGGGTGTGGCCGGCCTGAGCGGGGCGCCGCGGGGTCGCCGGTCGAGGTGGCTGGCGCCGCCCTGAGCCACAGCGGGGTCGGCACGGGGCGGGGACGGGGACGGGGAGGACCGGCCGTCGCGGGCCGGGCGCCCTGGTATTGTCCGGGCCTCGGGGCGGCACCCAGGGGCCGCGCGCGGGGTCCGGTCACTGGAAAGTAGGGTGCTCGGACCGCCTCGGACCCGGTCCCCCAGGTGTGGCCGGCTCCCTGTTGTGTGTACCCGCAGGTAGCTCTGCGTGGCCCTCACGCGTGGCCCCGGTTCACGGCGTCTCGTTGAGGGCGACTGCGGGGACCCTCCATCGTGGGGGCCCTGGCCGCCCTAGGAGTCGGGGCTCCTTCTTGGCCCCCGACTCGGTCACGCTGTTTGTGTGTCCCCAAGGGTGGCTTTGCGTGGACCCGCGCGGGGGGTGCCCTCGCCATCCTTCGAGTCGGGGGGCTCTGTCCCGTCCCCTTCCCACGCGGCTTGTCAGAGCGTGAACCCGGGTCTGCCCCCCCTCCCCCACGCATGTGTGCATGTGTGCGTGCGCGTGTGTGCATGTGTGTATGCGTGCGTGTGGGGGGCCTCTGTGTTGACGGGTCCTTGTGAGGGTCCTGGTGCGCTCGGGGTGCGGCAGGGGTGCAGTTGGCCTGGTAGCGCCGCCCAGGCCCCTCTTCTATTTATTGTCTTATTTGCGGGATGAGCAGGAGCCAGAGCGCTGCCAGCGGCCTCCTTCCTGGGGACCCGCCCCTCTCCCCTCAGGGCCTGTTCCTGGGAGCGCGGGGCTGTCACCAGGCCCGCCCGTCTTCGGCTCCTCTCCTCGGGAGGCGGGCACAGGAGCCGGCTCCGATTGGAGGGAGCCCAGCCCCTCTGCCCCGCGCTTCTGGATTTCTTCCGTTAGGATTGGGGAGAAAAAAAATCTGGAAAAGCAGATTTAACTTTGCAGCTCTGAGCGCCGGGGAGTGCGGGAAACCCTCCAGCATTTGGCGGGCTGGCAGGGAGGCGAATCCACACCCAGGGAAGGAGGCCAAGGCAGTTACAGTTAGAGGTCAGGTTTCCGAAGGGGAAGGGATCGCGAGGGCGAGGTTGTGGATGGGGAGCTGGGCTTTCAGCCTGCTGCCGGCCTGGCCTGCCCTGCAGGCTGGGTATCTCTCTCAGCTGCTTCCATCAGGTGGAATCGCTCCCGTACCCTTCCCGTAAACTCCTGGACACCGGGCGAGGGCCCAGCCATGATTCCCTTCCCCGAGGGAGGCAGAGGCAAAGACAGGCTTTCCCTCTCGGAGTGCTGCGGCCCAGGACGGAAGTCAGCGCCAAGTTCTCACACAGCCAAACTGAAACTCTCTGTGAACGAGATGAATGCGGAGGCAATGTCACAGCCTCAGCTGTAGCCGTCAAGTCCAAACTCGGCTCGCAGGCCCTTCCTTTTTGCCATCTGTGCCCTTAACTCCTCCCATCCCTCCGTCCCAGCTGCAGGCACTCCCGCTCCACTTACTCATTCTCCCCCCACCCCCCAATATATTTAATTGATTTTTAGAGAAGAAGGGAGAGGGAAAGAGAAACATCAATGATGAGAGAGAATCATTGATCAGCTGCTCCCCCCCACCCCCCTCCCAGGGATCGAGCCAGCAACCTGGGCACATGCCCCGACCCAGAATCGAACCGTGACCTCCTGGTTACTAGGTTGAAGCTCAACCATTGAGCCACGCCAGTCCAGTCTGCTTACTCCCTTTTGAGGTCTCCGTTCAGGTGGCACCTTCTCTCTGCAGCCTCCCCAGAAAGGCCCTCCGAGAGCCGTGGTCTCTAAGGACCGATGCTTAGGGGCAGCACTGCTTGGCAGGCGCTCTGACGGAGGTGGGCACGGCGTGCCAGGCAGGAGGCGGACCTGAATGAGAGGGCTTTTTCCTCTCCCAGGCACTCAGGTGGTGTGTGTGATTTAGAACCCGCCATTCCTGAACTCTCCGCAGAGGCCTGAAGATCAGTGTCTGCTATGACTTCCTAGTGTTTGTGCACAGTGTGGAGTTCTTGATTAGAGTCTATTGGGCCTCATTCTGGCCCTGGAATGAGGTCGCTCTGCTCCTGCCTTTCAGCTTCCTCACCGCGGAGAGTCTTAAACGAGGTGAGAGCCTCTGAGCGCAGACCTTTACTTCTCCCACCCAAGGGCAGCGGGCGGAAGTTCTCTGAGGTGCAGTGCCCAAACCACGGAGATCTTTGCCAATGGATCTCCTAAAGGGGACTTCGTTTTCCCTCCACTTTCCAAAGGGGGTGCACTGTGTCTCAGAGTGAAGGACCGGGCTCTTTGGTGGAAGCTTAAGCAATTGTTTAAAACATTGTCTTGCATATTCTTCATAATTAATTGTACTTGCAACATCTGTACTATACCCCGTTGGTTTGATGGGTCCCTTAAGGAAGTAGTTGGGTGCGGAACTCCTGCCAGGAGCCTTTCGTCAATGTTTTGCGTGTTGTGTGAGGTCTGCCAACTGTGGCTTCTGTATGTCCTGGTCTCTAACGAGATTTTAATTTGGGGAGTCTGAAATAAATGGAATTTGGGGAGTGCCTTGAGTAGGTGTACGCAGTTTTGTGTAATGGTTTAAAAACAGTTGAAAATGATTATGTGCAAAAAAATGCATCATATGTTAAGTGACTTAGAAAGCTCCAATTCTAAGGAATATTGCCGGGGTCCTGCCCCAGCGGGTCCAGGGGTTCCCCAAAGGTGTGGACGGAGTCGGCAAAGAAGGAATGACACGGAGACAGCGTTCAGTTGATCAGCAGCCTAGCCAGGATCTCTAGCCAGGATCTCCAGCCAAGTTCTGGTCTGGATCTCCAGAGAGGTTCTGCTGTTTATTGTCTTGTTACATCCGTATTTATACTAGTAATTAATCCTTTAAAATATTAATCTCCCAATTTATCTGTTTGGTAAGATGAGAATTTGGTGGGCTGTATTTTCTTTTTTAAAAAAAATATATTTTTATTGATGTCAGAGAGGAAGGGAGAGGGAGAGAGAGATAGAAACATCAATGATGCAAGAGAATCATGGGTCGGCTGCCTCCTGCACGCCACACACTGGGGATCGATCCTGCAACCTGGGCAAGTGCCCTGACCTGGAGTCAAACCGTGACCTCCTGGTTCATAGATCCACGGTCAACCAACTGAGCCACATGGGCTGGACAGGGCTTGATTTTTGTTGTTGTTGTTAATCCTCACCCAAGGATATTTTTTTCATTGATTTTTAGAGAGAGTGGGAGGGAGGGGAGGAGGAGGGAGAGAGAGAGAGAGAGAGAGAGAGAGAGAGAGAGAAACCTCGATGTGAGAAAGACACATGGATTGGTTGTCTCCCACATGTTCCCTGACCAGGGTTGGAGATCACACCCACAACTGAGGTACATGCCCTTGACCGGGAATTGAACCCGTGACCCTTTGGTCCGAGGGCCAACGATTGCTGAGCAAAACTGGCCAGGGCAGGGCTGGAGTTTCTTAAAGCCGCATGCCCGTCTCTGCTGCTCTTACTTGGCTGATTACAGGGACTGAAAATAGATGAAAGCTGTTTGGTCAGGTAGTGATACCACTGAGTTACAATTTTCACTTAAATTAGTGGGATTTTTGTCTTCTCTTGTTTTTTTAAAAAAGTGCTTTGCTCCATGCGGTTTGTTTGTAGGGACTGTGTTTTGGGAGGGTCTTTAGAGACCACTGGCTTTTCCTTGTGGCTTCTTAGATGGTATTACGATACTGTCTCCACTGAAGCTTAGCTGGCGCTGAGTGTGTGACTGGGAGCAGGCCTGGGTTTCCTGTGGATTCAAAGACCAGGGTCTTTCACGGAAGGAGGGGCTATCTCTTCCCGGAGCCCAGACAGCTTAGTTCACCTGCTTTAAAGAACTTATTTTTCTTTTTTTTTTTTTTTTTTTTTTTTTTTTTAATTAAATCTTTATTGTTCAGATTATTATATTTGTTCCCTTTTTTCCCCCCCATAACTCCCCTCCTCCCAGTTCCCGCCCCACCCTCCGCCCTCACTCCCCACCCACTGTCCTCATCCATAGGTGCACGATTTTTGTCCAGTCTCTTCCCACATCTCCCACACCCCTTTCCCCCCCAAGAATAGTCAGTCCATTCCCTTTCTATGTCCCTGATTCTATTATAATCAACAGTTCATTCTGTTCATCAGATTATTTATTCACTTGATTCTTAGATTCACTTGTTGATAGATGCATATTTGTTGTTCATAATTTGTATCTTTACCTTTTTCTTCCTCTTCCTCTTCTTAAAGGATACCTTTCAGCATTTCATATAATCCTGGTTTGGTGGTGATGAACTCCTTTAGCTTTTCCTTATCTGTGAAGCTCTTTATCTGACCTTCAATTCTGAATGATAGCTTTGCTGGATAAAGTAATCTTGGTTGTAGGTTCTTGGTATTCATCACTTTGAATATTTCTTGCCACTCCCTTCTGGCCTGCAAAGTTTCTGTTGAGAAATCAGCTGACAGTCGTATGGGTATTCCCTTGTAGGTAACTGAGTTTCTTTCTCTTGCTGTTTTTAAGATTCTCTCTTTATCTTTTGCTCTTGGCATTTTAATGATGATGTGTCTTGGTGTGGTCCTCTTTGGATTCCTTTTGTTTGGGGTTCTCCGCGCTTCTTGGACCTGTAAGTCCATTTCTTTCACCAGGTGGGGGAAGTTTTCTGTCATTATTTCTTCAAATAGGTTTTCAATATCTTGGTCTCTCTCATCTTCTGGCACCCCTATAATTCTGATGTTGGTACGCTTGAAGCTGTCCCAGAGGCTCCTTACACTATCCTCGCATTTTTGGATTCTTTTTTCATTTTGCTTTTCCGGTTGGATGTTTTTTGCTTCCTCGCATTTCAAATCATTGACTTGATTCTTGCACTCCTCTGGTCTGCTGTCGGGCGTCTGTATAATATTCGTTATTTCAGTCCGTGTGTGCTTAATTTCTAGTTGGTTCCCCAATATAAGATCGAGGGTCTTATTAGTTTTCGTGTAGAGCTCATTAAGTTTATCGGCAGCTTCTAAACAGTTCTTGAGAGACCTTAAAAGTGTGGTTCTGAACTCTATTTCTTCCATTGACAATTTTGTCCTGTTTCTTTGTCTCTGCATTTTGTTATGCTTCCTTGGTGCACCCCCTAGTGGTCTTTGTTCGCAGTCTTATAGATAAATCTTGATTGTTGTAGCTAATTCCAGGGAGGGTTTGACCTCCAGGCCAAGTGGCTATGAGAATCAGCTGTGTCAGCAGTGAGAGAACTTCTGTCCTCTAGGGAGGTGCTAATCTAGCCTTTGCCTGAGGCTATCCGGCAAATGCCTCTGTGCAGGGCTTGGGCAGGGCGGGTCGCACAGGATCAACAGGGTGGGCCGGAGAGAGCAGTTATGGCGGCTCTCAGTCCTGTCCCCAGGGGCTCTGCCTCTCTGAGTCCCAGCACCCGCTGCAAAGCTCGGAGAAAAAGCTGCACTCGCTCTGACCGAAGCCAGACAGTCCCGCTTCTCCCGTTTGAGTCTGGGTCCCTAAGGACTCGCCTGTATCTGGAGCTCAGAGTCTGCGACTCCCTCCCGATTGAAAACGCCAACCACGCCCTCCGCTGCCAGCCCGCTCCGCGCACTCCGCACCTCAGAATTTGACTTCAGCACTGCGCCTCCTCTGAGTGTCCGTATGCGTTTCTCTTTCCTCCTAGTTGTAGGACTTCCACTCAGCCAGCGTTCCTGTGGTTCTGGGTGATGTCTGTTCCGTGTTTTAGTTTCACTTTTGAAGTAGTTGTTCAAAGCAGCAAACTCCGGCGTTAACCTATGCCGCCATCTTGGTTCTCCCCGAACTTATTTTTCTTAAATAAGAAGATTATGATAGCCTATCAAGCCCCCTTTCCCAGTAAGTTTTTTTTGGCTTGGAAATTAGAAGTTCAAAGATAGTTTTCTTAGACTGTAAGTCGAAGTCTTTGTTAACCCTCCTCACCTGTCCCACATCACCCGCCAGATGTTTTTTTCTTCTTTTCCATTTTGAAGTCCTGTCATGTCTGTGTCTGTTACTCAGGCCACCTCCACACCTTTTGGGCTGACAGGATGTCCGTACACAGCGGAGGGTGAAGATAACCGGCCTCAGTGCTTCTGGCCGGAGACTTGGCCGGGAAGCTTGGCCCTGGCGGGAGTTTGTTCAGTCCAGTCTTTCCCGGAGCTGCAGCCCCTGGCCTGTCACGTGGAATTAATTGTTAGTAAGGCCTGCCCCCTCCGGCTCCGGAGGTGGTTCTGGCGATAAGATGAAATCATGAATGTGGCGGAATTTCACAAGTTGTAAAATATTATGTTGCCAAGGATTTTAAAAAATGCTTCATTAAGAATGTAATGAATCTGGGTTTTTCTTTACAATCCCAAATGTTTAATGTGCAGGTGATCTTTAGTTTTGCGGTGTGTCAGGCAGCTTCTTTTAGGAGTGTTTTCTCTCTTTCATTGTTTGGTGTTTTAGTATTTGGAGGAAACATAAAAGTCAGCTTTCAGTTACCGTTAGTCTTTTGTAAGCATGACTATGGAATGTGCACAGCTTAGCCTGTAGTGGTCTCTTCAGTTACATACATTCCCTTGAACATTCCTTTAGTGAAGTGTGTTTTTTTTTTGTTTGTTTGTTTTTTGACATTCCAGGTCCTAAGTGACCTGTCTTGAGGTTGGCAAAGTCAGGAGGCAGCCTGAGGTCAAGGTCAAGAGGCAGCCTGAGGTCAAGGTCAGGAGGCAGCCTGAGGTCAAGGTCAGGAGGCAGCCTGTGGTCAAGGTCAGGAGGCAGCCTGAGGTCAAGGTCAGGAGGCAGCCTGAGGTCAAGGTCAGGAGGCAGCCTGAGGTCAAGGTCAAGAGGCAGCCTGAGGTCAAGGTCAGGAGGCAGCCTGAGGTCAAGGTCAAGAGGCAGCCTGAGGTCAAGGTCAGGAGGCAGCCTGAGGTCAAGGTCAGGAGGCAGTCCAAGGTCAAGGTCAGGAGGCAGTCCAAGGTCAAGGTCCAAGGTGTTCCTGCTGCCATTGGAAGTACCCAGAATGCAGCCCACATCCCTGTGAACCTGACTTCAGCACCAGGGTTTCCTGGGGCCACCTGCCCCTCCACTGTGGAAGCTGTTGGTGCAGTGTCTGCTTTTCTTGCTCTCCCTCTGGCCTCTGCTTTCCAGATGTGGCTGGGGTGGCGGTGGGGGACGTACAGAGGCTCACAGAGCACGCACCGGCCTACAGAGAACCTACATTCTATAGACAGATATGAAGTGCTGTCGTATAGTACAGCAGGACTTTATATGCAGACCCCGTGCTGTGCCCACGGACCGTGCTCCCTGCGGAGATAATAGGTGTGACCCGGAGGTGAGGCGCTGGGGCTCACAGTCTGGTGGGAGAAGCAGACCTGGGTGTGACGTTGGTGCAGTGTCCTGAGTGCCACAGCCCCGCAGGGTGTCAGGGCCGGGCTGGTGCAGCGCCCAGCGTCTCTGACAGGCTCACCCTGCCAGGGGGTCCCAGGCAGGACAGGTATCGGCAGGTGTGTGAGTTCCAGGAAGGGCAGTGAATTACCTGGAACCTAGAGTTGTAGGTGTTCCGGTGGCCATCCTGCCTTTGACACTGTGACATGCTCCGCGGGGCATTTTCATACACATCTCAAATCCCCACACGCTAGTGACTCGAAACCACACAGGCCGACGACCTCCCAGCGCCGCCGGTTAGGGGTCTGGGCAAAGCCAAGGTGTTGGCCGGGCGACCACCTGAGCAGGTGCAGGACCGAGACCTGTTTCCTCGCTGGCTGTCAGCTGGGGGCCGCTCTCAGCTCCTAGAGCCTCGCTGTGGTCCTTGCACATCACCCCTGGTCCCAGAACGCAGGGACCCCGGACCCCTGCTCCCGCCCTCTGACGCCCCCAACTGCCACATCTCTCCTCTACTGGGAGCAGGTGCTCTGCCCTGAAGGGCTCGTGCGAGGAGATGGGGCCGCCCAGGCCACCGGGATAGTGCCCTCTAGTCTGGCAGAGTCCTTTCCGCTGTGTCACGTGGCACAGCCAGGGCTCCAGGCATCAGGGCAGGGGCAGCTGGGGGCATTACCCACCTTCCCCAGTGACAGGCCCCTTCACGACAACGCCCGCGAGGTGGCTGCTGTTGCCCTCCGCCCGCCAGTGAATACACCGAGGCACCCGCAGCCCCTCGAGACCCCGCTCATCTGCCTCGCGCTGAGCTGATGGCGAGGCGCACAGAGCGACAGGCCTGTCGGAAGCAGAGCTCAGTTCTGCGTTTTTGGGCGTCTGAGTCGTCCGCTCCGATTCCCGGAGTTTGGCCAGGAAGTCGTTGGAGTCGTTATTGGAACCAACGCCCGTGTGGGGAATTGGGGCCTTGCCTTTTCAGGTTCGTGTGGAGGCCCCTTTCTTCCGGGGGTGAAGAGCGCATGACTTCCTGTCCGCTTCTAGAATGGAACAGCTGAGCCATCCCAGCAGGGTTCTCATTCCTGAGATTCGGGGAATCTGCTTCAAGGCCAAGGCAAAGCCCGATAAACAAAGTCTTCCCTTCAGCCACAGGGAGGGATGGGGTGCAGCCTTCTGGTCGGGGGACAGCTGGGGACGGGCACAGGTATTTAAGGCCAAGTGTGGCCTCGTGAGACCATGTCTACGTTTTAAGTTGTGTTTCATTAGCATTCTTTTCTTTATGGTGAATGAGAAGCTCTGATTTGAAACAAACTTTCTGTAAGAGACCAGAGTCTATAATCCCAAGGCTTTTCACCTGGCCCTCAGCAGTTTGCCAGCTGCTGGAAACCCTGTGCAGAAATTCTGTGCCTGTGTGCCCGTGTGCCTGTGTGTGTGTGCGTGTGTGTGCCCGTGTGCCTGTGTGTGTGCCCGTGTGTCTGTGTGTGTGCCTGTGTGCGCGTGTGTGTGTGCCCGTGTGCCCGTGTGTGCGTGTGTGTGCCTCTGTGCCTGTGTGTGCGCGTGTGTGTGCCCGTGTGCCTGTGTGTGTGCCTGTGTGCCTGTTTGTGCGTGTGTGCCTGTGTGTGCGCGCGTGCATGCGTGTGTGCCCATGTGCCTGTATGTGTGCGCGTGTGTGCGTGTGTGTGCCCGTGTGCGTGTGTGTGTGCGCGCGTGTGCGTGTGTGTGTGTTTCCCAGGGAGGGGGGGATATTTTGCGGTCCATACATTTTCAAAGTTTGGATTTCAAAAGGTTTAAGAACACACCACTTAATAGGATATTCTTATCTGTCAAGTATCAGATTTTGCTAAAAAATTAAATACCCATTTTAAACAAAGTTATACAAGTGCATCGTTCTAAGAGTCAGAAGTTCTGCAAAGCTTGGACCAAAAGAACAGCAGCCACCTCCTCCGCCCTCCTCCACCCTGCGCCCCAGGCCCCAGAGCCAGCCCCTTCAGGGTCCGCGCGGTCTCCCCGCGCGTGCTGCGGGAGAAGATGGTGTGGAGCCCTGGCTGTCCCCTCCTCTGCCCACACCCCATCTGCTCAGCATGCTGTGGTCACGGTTTTGGTGAAATATTATGATCTGGAACTCTTACTCACAGATGAGATTTTGGTCTAATTGGACGGCATTTCCTTCTTCTCATAGTTGGTCCTTTCTCCTGGAGCTGCTCATTGCCCTGCTTTGCGCTGCGTTGTCTTTGTATCTCTCACTTATTCACTAGCTGTCCCTGCCGCCAACTCCAAGAAGTTAAACCACCTCCCCATACATTCAGATCCACCAGGGAATCTGCCATTGTAGCTTTTTCTTAGGATCATTCCTCCCCATGCTCCCATTCCTCCTGGTCTCCTCAGAGCTGTGTGCTTCCCAGGGCTGCTCACACCCAGGCTTCCTCACACCCAGGCCTGCTCACACCCAGGCTTGCTCACACCCAGGCCTGCTCACACCCAGGCCTGCTCACACCCAGGCCTGCCCTCGGGAGCGCCCGGTCTCCCGAGCCCCCCTCAGCCTCTCCTGGGCAAGTGTGGACATAGCCACCTGCTCGTATCAACATGGACGCACTTCCTCAGAACAGTGCTATGGCGTGCCCCTCTGTGCCAACTCACTGCTTTGTAGAGCAGCCCTGTTGTGCCCGTGTGAGGGTGAGGGGACAGGCGTGGCTGGGGCCTTGTCCACATCACACATCACACGTCACAGCAGTGAGTGCCGCAGCCTGGCCCCAGAGCGCGGTGAGTGACTCGGCCTGTGGAGGACGCGGGGCTGCCTCGCGAACCTTGCCTCCTGAGTTAGCTTGCTTGCCCCTGGTCAGTGTGCACGGGAGCTTTCTTCACCACTTCACGCCTAACCCCGCCTCTCGGAGCCGCCCGCGCCGGCTGGGACCTCCAGTGGACCCATCTGGCTGCTGGGAAGGCGGAGTGGCCCTGAGTAATTTTGCTAGAAACAAAGGCCACGCTGTCTGGGCTTGACCCTCGGGGGAAGAGGCCTGGAGCAGCCTTAGGATGACTTTGGACACTTGGGTAGAAGAGCAGGAAGGGAGAGCTTTGCCCAGGACTGTGACCTGGACTGTGGACATGCAGCCCTGAGCAGCCAGCTGGTCTGGCGGGTCGTGGTCCGTGTCCTGGGGTGGCTATGAGGTCCCTCTCCCCCAGGCCAGCGGTGTAACTTCTGACTCAGCCCCTGTTCTCCCCCAACCCCAGTGTGCCCTGAAGAGCTTTTTTTTTTTTTTTTTGGCAAAAGTTCCCTCTGACTCTTAGTTTATCTTATCTTTTCTGCTTATAACAATGTTGCCAATGAAAGCTTTGTTTCCCATCTGGAAGAGGACTTGAAGAGTGAGCTAACACACTCTGAACGCTGTTACAGAGGCAAGTCCTGGCTTTGATTCTCAAGTGGCACCTGCAAGTGTGCTAAATGCAGACGTGTGTGTGTGGGGGGCGGGGGGGCGCCAGAACCACTGCCCAGTCACCGTCCGTAAGGGGAGCCAGAGGCCACCCGTCCCTAAGGTGGAAATGGAAACAAACCTGGTCTTTTGAAAACAGTGGGTCTGGGCACCATTTCACCTGAGTCAAAGGTGCTGAGGTTTGGGGTCACCAGCCTGTCACCCAGGTGTCCCGCGCTCTCCCCGGGCAGCTGGGGCCTGAGGAAGGCGTTCCCCCCTGTTGAGGACCCAGCACCTGTCAGCTACTTCACACAGAGTCCCTCCTAATGCAGTCTCAGAGGGAAGCCTCTTTTTATTAAGATGAAGGGAGAGGCTTAGAGCTGTTAGGAGTGGCTCCAGGTCCCATCACTGTAAGAGGAAATGAAGTACTGGGACCAGGGGTTTGACTTCAAAGCCCTTGATCTTCCTCAACACGTGGTAGCGTCCCGGATGGTGGGCGGGGGTGACTAAGAACCCAGGGAGCGGGTTCTGTGGGAAGAGGCCTGGGGGGACGGTGCTCCCTCCAGACCTGGAATCCGCCTCACTCGCTGCGACATCAGGGACTGACCAGCTGGAGGGAAGCACCGGTTCTAGACTGTTCTTTGTGGAAATAGATGGAGACCAACCACACGTGAAAGGCAACAGCTGTTTATTCAGAGTTTAGGGTTTGGCAGGGACCCCAAGGCAGGCAGAGGGGTGGGAGAGCTTCCTAGTGGAGAAAGAGGGGGCCCGGCGTCCTGATGGGGCTGGGCAGCTACGGAAGGGGGCATCACAGGTGGCTGGCTGGGGAGCAGGGCTGGCTTTCTCAGGTTGGCACTGAGTTGGAAGTGGGCAGAGTTAGGGACGCTGTCAGGTACTGACCCAGTCTGGCTGACGGTCACGAGTTATTGCTCAGCCTCCTGGATTGTCACTAGACAGCAGCTGACTCCTGCAGGTCGGACTCCCACAGGCTGGGCCCTGGGCTGGCTGCCGCAGGTTGGGGGCCATGGCTCCGCCTTTACAGGAGGGTTGGGCGTTGTCTGTCCGGATAGTCCGTCTCTCGTCTTCCTCTCCTTGGTAGGAAATAGTAACTGACAAGTTAGATGTGCTGGGAATTCCGTAGATGCTCTGTGTCCCCTGGAAGAAGCTTTCAGACTGACATTAATCAGAGTGACTGTGAGCTGTTGGACCATCAGCCTCAAAGACTTAAACCAGGCCGGTTCCCACGGCATTTCCCCGGCGTCGGTACCTTTCAGCCATCGCGAGGAAGATGCTTTGTCCATTGCTGGCTCTCTGTCATCGGCTGTGGTTGGTTCAAGTCCCTGCACAGCCGTTCTTTGTGCATTTCGCGGTTTGCCACCTCGCTTGTCCCGCAGGCGGTGAAGTGTGTCGTGGCCGCCTTCGTGGTACTGCGGTGTCGACTGTGGATTTGCCAGCTGGAAGCTCTCAGCAGTCTCCTAGGCCAGCCCCTGATGGGGTAGACGAACTGAGATGTAAAGCCCGGGACGATCAGTGCTCCTCCCGCCTCAGGCGATGGGGTGAGGGTGAGGTGTGGTCTGAACGGAAATCTTGTGGCAACTGGCTTTTATTTTCTCTGCTTCTGCCTCCTGTTATCATAGAAACTTAAATTGGCCTTTGTGTGTTACCATACACGTAGGAAATATTGATTTGTTTACATACAGGGTACCTTTTTTCCTACTCACTCAGCTGCTGTTTCAGCATGGTTAGAAGGTCAGATTTAGGGACAGAATTGTGTCCCCCCTCCCACCAGGGCCAGTTCCCCTGTTGCATCTTGTCAGTGAATAGCTGCCTCACGCCTTTGCTCCTGTCCAGTCTGTTTGACCGTCTGGATGAAGTCATGCCTGGCACCCTGCTTTCACTCCACGTCCGGACAGGGCCGTGGTTTTCCACTGCAAAGAGCAAGTGCCGGCTCCTGGGCTTGGCGCTTGGGGCCTTCGTGATCGGGGTGCAGCCCACTAGTTTGGGTTCCTTTCTTTCCGTTCCTGTTGTCACCTTTACACGAGACGGGTTCCTTACGCCCTTTCTGGAGCCGGTCGAAGAACCGGCTTAGAATTTGAACTTTCCCGTGTGCACATGCTCTCTCCACTGCAATGCCATCGCCCCGCTGCCCCTTCAGCTCAGACCCATCCCTCAAGGCTGGAGTGCACCCTCTCAGTGACCCCTCCTGGACACCCCGAGAGTGCTGCACCTTTATTCTTCGTTTGATGAACACGGCGACCCTGGGAGTGAGGGGTGACTAGTTGCCTATGTCCTTCATCACTGGGTTAGAACGTTTAGCCGATGTTTTGAATGTAATATAAGCGATGGAACAAGATTGAAAAGGCCCTGGAGAAGGAAGCCCCACTCCCTTCACTGCTCTCCGTCCTGTGACCACTGTCGCCTGTTTCTTCGGAATCTTTCCGCAGCATCCTGTGCAGGCAGGCCCCTGCGGGCAGTGTGCCTTCAACACACAGGGGCAGGCAGATGGAAGGTTCTCCCACTGGCTTCCTGTCACGCGGTCTTAGGTTGTTCCAGTCTTTTGGAGTGAGGAGCAGTGCTGTGTTGTACGTAACGCGTGCAGCTCTGCATGAACGTGTCCATGGCGTGTCCTTGAGGCGGACTGTTGGACACAGGCGTGCACATTTCATGCTTTGTTCGTGCAGCTCTGCATGAACGTGTCCATGGCGTGTCCTCGAGGCAGGCTGTTGGACACAGGCGTGCACACCACGCTTTGTCCGTGCAGCTCTGCATGAACGTGTCCATGGCGTGTCCTCGAGGCGGGCTGTTGGACACAGGCGTGCACACCACGCTTTGTCCGTGCAGCTCTGCATGAACGTGTCCATGGCGTGGCTCCTGGAGGTGGGCTGTTGGACACAGGCGTGCATACTGGGTGGGACTGCTGGACTCCTTTCATGAGGTGGACCGGTGGACCCTCCCTGTCGGTGGGAAGAGGGCCTGTTTGCTACAGCCTTGCCCACACAGTGTGCTCTGAAATGTTGTGTTCTGTGCCAATCGCACAGACAGGTGAGAACATTGCTCCTGTTGTAAAGAATAGGAACCAAACTCAGAGAGATGAGGTGGTCGTTTGCCTGGCCTCACAGTAGCTGGCTGAGCTACAGCCTGAATTTAGTCTTCTCATTTCCCAAGGCTGCTTTCTTTGGAGGCAAGCTGGTATGGAATATACGTTACCTTTGACAAGTTAATAGTGATGTACTACTTCCGTCCTCTCCGGGTCGTAAGCCGTTCTGTGTGTGCGGAGAGGGATTTTGAGATTTAGAGAACGCGGGTCTAGGACATTCCTGGAAAGGCAGGGAGGTTTCTCTGCTTTTTAACCCTAAAACCTGACTTTTTAAAACCTTTTGCTACAGTTTCTACAGGGGAAGCCCAGGCCTTTGTCTTTCAAGACTGCAGTTGTCTGTGAGGAAAGGGGAGGGGGGCGTGTTATGAGGCCCTTTTTAATGTCAGCAAGTCCGCTGAGTTCAGTTTATTGTATCTTCTATGTGAGTTAGGAGATTGAGGAAGCCAGTGGAGAGCCAGGCTGCTTCTTAGCTGATGAAACCGTCTTCCCTGCTTTCCTTCGCCCGTCACAGTGACAGCATGGCCTCTGCCTCTGATGCCACTGGGCTCGGCCGCCCCACAGAGAGGGCGCTCCCGTGGGCCGTCCACACCACGTCGTCCAGAAAGGCTGTGCGTGGACGCGCGGGCCTGTCAGGCTTCCCAGCAGCAGAATTGAAGAGCACCATTCCTGTGTGAGCTGTGTGCATAGATGTACATTTACGTATGTCGCAGGCATCAGGCACATTCCCCAGAGCCTCTTATTCCAATAATAAGGCGTTTTGCCTTCACACCGAGAGCATGTGTGTACCCACTCCCCTGACAGCCCTGTCACCGGCTGTGGGCCCGCTTTGAATGCGCAGCCTTCACCTTTCTGTTGGGTGGGTTTCGTTTGGGTCCTGGGGCCAGCGATGAGCTGCGTGACTCCCGTCCTCTGTCCACAGACTCCTTCTGACGGACGATCTGAAGAGCGCGTTGGGCTTTACTGTGTGTGTCCCCAGCAGCGTGAGCTCAGGCCCGGGCTGAGCAGCCCCCTGAGAAATCGCTCATCTTCTCGTCGTGCATATGTTCAAGGCCAGCAAAGCTCGAGCGGTTTTTATGGGGCTGCATACCAGCGTCCTGCGGGAGCCAGGGCCCTGGCTCTGCCCGCTGCCAGCGCAGCTAGTGGAGTCACCAGGCAGGCCAGGCCCGACTAGGCCAAGTGGGACAGCGGCTGGTCTGTTTCCTGAGCGGCCTTCCAGCCGTTATCCACGGACTGTCCTCTGCACCTTGCCCAGCGTGGGGGGAATGCCAAGCTCACCCAGATACATCCATAACCACTAGCAGCGGTTCGCAACCTGTGGGTTGCGAACAATGAAAATACATCCTGCATATCAGATACTTACATTACGATTCATAACAGTAGCAAAATTACAGTTATGAAATAGCAACGAAAATAATTTTATGGTTGGGGGTCACCACAACATGAGGAGCTGTGTTAAAGGGTTGTAGCATTAGGAAGGTTGAGAACCACTGCCTAGGGCATGATGGCGAACCTATGACACGCGTGTCAGAGGTGACACGCGAACTCATTTTTTTGGTTGGTTTTTCTTTGTTAAATGGCATTTAAATATATAAAATAAATATCAAAAATATAAGTCTTTGTTTTACTATGGTTGCAAATATCAAAAAATTTCTATATGTGACACGGCACCAAAGTTAGGGTTTTTCAAAATGCTGACACGCTGAGCTCAAAAGGTTCGCCATCACTGGCCTAGGGCCGTGGCCGGCAAACTGTGGCTCGTGAGCCACATGCGGCTCTTTGGCCCCTTGAGTGTGGCTCTTCCTAAGCCTTAGGAGGACCCTAATTAAGTTAATAACAATGTACCTACCTATATAGTTTAAGTTTAAAAAATTTGGCTCTCAAAAGAAATTTCAATCGTTGTACTGTTGATATTTGGCTCTGTTGACTAATGAGTTTGCCGACCGCTGGCCTAGGGTATTGCGTCCAAATGCAGGTGCAGGAGGAAGCTGGCGGCACTGGGCCGGTGGACGGACGGGAGGCTGTGGCTCCGATCCCGCTGAGCGGGGGTGATGTGAGGAAGGCACCGGCAGGAAGGCGCGAGGGAGCCCAGGGGTCAGCCGTGGAGCCCTGGATTCCGACCCGAGAAAAGATGGGGGTGTGTTCTGTGCGCGCCCAGCCGCACCTGCCACTCAGGTCATGCAGGTTTATCTCCTGTCCGACCCCCCTGACCACCTGCTCATTTCTACAGAGACGTTGCTGTGAGTCTTCGAAGCTCTTCACCAGGAGAGTAGATGCTCACGGAGGACCATCCAGTCGCACCGGAGACACAACGCAGGTGAGTCTCTTTCTCACTGCCTTTGGCGTAACCACGATGAGTTTTGGGTGTATTTGCTTCCAGGTCTTTCCAGTGCACTGATAAATACATATGTGCCGTTTGCGGATGTTTTTAAAACGAAATAATGAGGGCTTGTCCACTGTTCCCGCACTCCCCGCCCCAGCAGTCCGCTCGGCCCGTCTTGCGCTGCAGGAGACCTAGTGGGCGGGCCGGCCCTGGACGCAGAGTAATGGCAGTGACGCTTGCACGCGTGCACGGCGCCCCCACCAGTGACGGTCCTGCCTGCTGGGCTCCGGACACGAGTGGGTCTTAGAGTTTTCACCCCAGACCTGTGGGTGAAACTGTTACTTTAACAGGTTACAAACGATAAACTGGTAGAGAGAAGCTAAGCCATTTCCTCAAGCTCATGGCCTTATTTCCAAGACAGAGAACACGTTTTAAAAACTCCGGTTCAGTTCAAGTTATTCACATCCACTCGTCTCAAGACACATCTCTTTAGTGCGTTCCGTGTCGCGCGGTCACAGGAGCTTTCCTGGGAGCATGTGTGGGGTGGGGTGAGGGGGCGGTCTGCAGGCACGGGGGCGGCCACAGAGGGGTCTCCCCATAGCCCTCGGGACAGCCATTTTCTCTGCCGTCTGGCCCAGGTCCTGTCCTTGTACACACACTTTCCAGAGGGACTTGGTTTTGGGTTCCGTGGCGGCTCACCTGAGACTGAGCGACTGTATTTCACGCTGCTGGGTCGCGGCCTGGCAGGTCAGCACGGACGCCCCTCGGGTTGGCCTGCGGTCACCCCAGTCCTAGCGGAGGGGTCCTGGAGTGATGGGCCTGCCACAGCAGGGGCGTCTCATAGTAGGTGGATCTGGTGCTGGTTTTGATGGATTTTGGTGGGTTTCCTGCTGTTGCCCACGTGGGAGGGAATTTCCACTGGCCTCTGGGTCTGTGGGGGACTCAGGGTCAGAGCAGGGCCTGGCGTCTGCAGGTCGAGATGCATGTTATGCAAGTGCGGTCATGTGCCGGGGCGGGGGGTAGCAGGGGGTGGGCTGCGCGGGAGGGCCCTCGCTGGGCTGTGAGTCTCGGCAGCCCGGTGTTGGCCGCGCACGCGCTGGGCGCTGCTACGTGCTCTCTTGGCAAGTTCCAGTTGGGTGTCTGTGGGACAGAAAGCATGACCTCAGCATTTGCCACCAAGTATTTATAGCAGCGGCGCCTCCCATGTGGGTCACTGTCTGTGCTGTGGTTCTCGGGGAAATTGTAGCTCTCTCCCCGGAGCAGCGCCCGTTCCAGGTGCTGTTCATCCCTGCACACCTACAGGGCTGGTGCCAGCCAGAGGGGCTGCTGCCAGGAAGCGCCTCTGCATGTGGTGTCTGCTGGCCCCTCCCCCCTCTGCCTCCCATTCTCCCCCTCCCTTTCCTCCTCCTCCCCTCCCCCTCCTTTTCCTCCCCCTCCTTTCCTCCCCTCCTCCTCCTCCTCCTCCTTTCCCCTCCTCCTCCTCCTCCTCCTCCTTTCCCCTCCTCCTCCTTTATCCTCTCCTTCCTTTCCTCTCCTCCTCCTCCTCCTCCTCCTCCTCCTCCTCCTCCCCCTCCTTTCCTCCCCTCCTCCTCCTCCTCCTCCTCCTCCTCTTCCTCTCCCCCCCCACCCCTTTCAAAACATTTCTTATCAGAAACGGAGCAAGTATTTGGTTTTGGTTTCCTCCGCTGGCTGCTCTCTGCTGAGTGTATCCAGAGGGAGCCTGGGAAAGTGAGGAAGGACGGTTGTCCTCCCCTCAGTGCTGCCATGGCCGCTCCCAGCTGAGGGGCTGCAGGTGCGCAGGCCTGCGGAGCGGCTGTGCGTCCTCTTCCACGCCTCCCAGCGGCCCGCGGAGACGGGTGCTGTTCACCCCCAGTTAGTGACCAGGCCGCTCAGCTCACAGTGGGTGAGGGGCCCTCAGTCTCAGCGAGGCAGTGGCGAAGGAGAAGCCGCCACAGAGCGAGTCAGGCCGATGGCTCCTATCCCTGGAGGCCCTGGCGCTGGACGGCCCGTGGCCAGCCCTGCACGTCTGTGTTTGCATCGCCAGCTTCCCTGTGAGCAGAACCCCCCGCCCTCCCCGTGTGAAGCCTTTGAAAGCTTACATTTCAGCCACACGTGTGAGAGCGTGGGAGTCACACAGGCTTCAGGTACAGGCACGTCCTGTCCCAGGGCCACAGGGATGGCCTTCCCCACAGGAAATGGGAAGGACAGTCCCCACTGGGAGATACATGCCGCCCTGGCCAGTGCTGCTCACCGGTAGAGCGTCGGCCCGTGCATGCAGGGTCCCGGGTTCGATCCCCGCTCAAGGGCAGGTACCTGGGTTCCATCCCCGGCCCAGTTGGTTGGGGCACGTGCAGGAGGCATCCAATCAATGTCTCTCTCTCTCCCTCTCTCTCTCTCTCTCTCTCTCTCTCCCTTCCTCTCCTCCCCTCTGCCCCCTCCCTCCCACTCTCCAAAAACATCAATGGAGAGAATATCCTGGGTGAGGGTAACACCACGCAGGTGCGCGTGCGCGTCCTTCTCGCCGTGCCTGCCGCTTTGTGCCTGAGCTGAGGCGCAGGTCCTCTCCTCGGGCTGGTGGCAGCGCTCAGAATGCACGTCCTTGGAGCTCTACTCTCCCGCTCTCACGGGCGTTTTGGTCCGTCCAGCGCCCCCTGGAGTCGAGATGTGACAGGACAGCGTGCCGTGCGCCCGCATAGCTCCCATCCCGCTAAAGCGAGGAGCCGGTCCGGGGAAATGGATGTCATGGGCAAACAACGAGCCGACCCACCCCTCACACCCCGTGCGACAGTCACTCAGAACGGCCCGCAGGCCCACGTGTGAAGCGCAGAGCTGAGCTGGGGGACACGGGAAATCTTGGAGGTGTTGGGCTGGACAGAGAGCTCTTACACTCAGCCTGGAAGTGCGGTCAGCAAAGGAGAAACCGACCCGCCGACACGGAAGCTGTGTGCCCTGCTAGGAGGCTGAGGGGATGGGAGGACGGGCTGAGACCGGGAGGAGGCATTTGCACACACACACGATGAAGGACCGGGGTCCGGAGCAAATAACAGCTCAGGATTCTACAGCGAAACAAACAGCCAATCGGGAAGCGGGGACGAAACACGAGGAGACGTGTCAGCGAGAGGAGACACAGATGAGGAGGCAGCGGTTGACCCCGTGGCCGGAATCGTTAGCCTTTGGGGAAACGCACATTAAACCCCACCTAGCAGCCTGGCTGCCATAGGAGCAGCGACACCCCAGCGCCGGGAGGAGCCGGTGCCCTGGCGGGCGGCTGGTGGGAATGTAAGTGGCACAGCCGCTCTGGGGAACAGCGTGGCAGCTTCCCAACACCACTCAGCCCGCAGCTCCGGCGGACGGCGGGGGGCACCTGGGCGCTGCCCCAGAGAGATGCAGGCCTGTGTTCACACCAAAACCCGGCGGTGTTCCCGCAGCTCTGGTCCTAACAGCCAGAAGGGGCAGCACCCGGAGTCCTCTGGGGGGTGGACAGACACCCCATGGCCCGTCCGCCCCCGGAATGCGCTCTGCCGTGGACGGGACCAGACGGGGCGCAGCACAGCCCGGGGGGCTCCAGGAAGCCCCACTGATGAACCGCCATTCCCCACAGACAGTGTATCATTCCATCCATAAGACAGCCCCCCCCACACTCCCCCCGCCCCCACCCCGGCCTAGGAAGCAGGAGGCTCTGTCCCTTCTGTACTTGGTGGCTTTGTCCAGCGCTGTAGGCTCGGGGCTGCGGAGGGAGGCCTTCCGCTCTGCGGACTGGCCAGTCCGGACCCCTTGGGAGGGGTGGGGAGTCCTTTCTTGGGAACGTGCCAGAGTCTTTCTTAGCCCAGCTGCTCACAGAAGTGACCGCATAACAAGTAAGAGACCCGTTAGGGCAGGTGGGCTGTGAGTTCAGGACATTTCATGGCCTCAAAGGTCTGAGACCGAGCTGCCAGGCCCCCAGCTTTCTGGGCAGCGTGGCTCAGCCAGGCGCTGGGAGTGAGGCAGGAAGCCAGCCGCCCTCTGGGTCTGGGCGCCAGAGCGGGTCCCTCAGCTCCCAGTTTTTAGCCGCCGTGGCTGCCGTCCTCACCTGGGACACGCTGCCCTGCAGGAAGGCGCTCCTCCGAGGACCAGAGAGGCAGCGTCACGGCGGATGTGGCACCCAGGAGGCAGCCCTCATGGAAGTGGTAGTGGAGTGAGCAGCATGGAGCACACAGAGGGCGCTTCAGATACTTGGGGCATGAGGGAGGGAGGGAGGGAGGGAGGATGGACGACTGCGCCCCTTGCCCGGCTCCCAGCTGCCGTGAGTGGATGTGCATCTGCTGCCCGTCTCCCTGGTGGGATGATGGCGGGCTCTCTGTTTTCACTTCTGATTCTTAAGAACGGAAAAGGGTGCTTTGGTCACTCGACGGGTTGGTGGCAGGAATTCTTTTTTAATCGTTGTTAGAACCGGGAGCTGGAAGGGGCCTCGGCCTTTTCATACTCACCCTCTCACTGAACTGTTAGCCAGAGTGAGACCAGAGAGGAGGGACTTACCTCAGGTGACCTTGCGGCTTGGCAGCTGGCCAGGCCTGGAGCCCCAGCCCGACTCCCAGCAGCGCTGTTCTCAGTGCTGAGCTGCTGGGCTGTGCCCGCCGGATCACGGTGGGCTGCCCCACGGTGGGCTGCCCGTGCTGTGCGCTGTGCGGGTAGGGGCTTTAGAGAGGCAAGTGGCCCCAGCCTGGATTTCTCTCCCGCGACCTCCTCAGGGCTGAGTTCATCCCAGGAAGTTGTTTTGTGTGTAAACTCCTCCCAGAGTGTTTTCACCTGGGAGTGGGTCTGGTTGGGGCTGGAGTAGCTCTCTGACGCTGGACCCTCTGCCAGGAGCAGAGAGAGCAGTAACCGCTCTTCAGGGCCGGCTGACTCGCCCTCCACCTGCATCCCAGGTGCATAGTTCGCATCTCGGGGGAGGGAGCTGAGGGGGGTGGGAGCTGAAGGAGGAGGGAGCTGAGGGGGGTGGGAGCTGAGGGGGGTGGGAGTGCGGGAACAGTGGTTTGCAGCCCGAGCTGCTGGGGGCTTTCGGAAGAGCCGGTGCCAGCTGCACCGGTGACATTGATCCCTGGAAGTGGGCCTGGGTGGAAGAGCCCCCTATGGTTCGGATGGGCAGTGACACTCGGAACTTGTGTCCCCGGTGAGCCCCCCTCCTGCTGTCACCGGCTCAGCATGGCTTTGGGTGACTAGAGGATGTGGTGCCGATTGAGGTGGGCATTCCTTAATGCCACGTCCTGCTCATGTCCACCCTGGGGGTACTTCCCAGCTGTTCAGTTTATTCAGTGTCACTTCATGGCATGAGACTTGACTGTTAGTTAGGGAACTACCGTGAGTCAGTCTGACCTGGGGTCTGACGCGCTCTGTGCGGACACGTAGAAGCATATCTCTCCGTGAGGGCGGTGGAGTCAGGCCTGCCTGCGGTGTGTAACTCGCCGTGTCATTCGGGCAAGTCTTAAAACCGGTCACAGCTGGCTTCGTGCACAGGATGGGATGCAGGCATCGTTATCGGCTGACGGTTGTTCGGAGGTTCAGATGCAAACCCATGTGACAGTGCTTAGCTTAGTGCCTCTGCCAGGCACATGGCAAGTGCCAATAGTCTCCATCATTGAGAGAGAAAGAGAGAGAGAGAGAGAGAGAGAGAGAGAGAGAGAGAGAGAGAGAGAGACATTGATGTGAGGGAAACATCGAGCAGTTGCCTCCCCTATGTGCCCTGACGGGAGATTGAGTCCACAACCTTTTGCTGTCCGGGACGACCCTCCAACCAGCTGAGCCACCGGCCGGGCATAATCATCACTTCCAATGTGAATATTCAGAGCTGATAACTCTGCCACCGACGCCTCCGCCATAGCCCTTGGCCAAGGGTTTTCCTCGTTCTAACTGGTAGGCTGACGTGCCACTCAGGTATCGGCCTCTTGAGTGCCTGAAGTTCAACTGTATAGCCAGGGCTTTGTCTGTCTCTTTGGTCTCTTTTCTGGAACATCCCTAGAGCCTTCTGGCTGGAGGGGAGTGAGTCACTGCCCTTCACTGGCAGCCCTGAGGGTGGAGGGGATCTCAGCTGCGGAGCTCGGAAGTGTCTCCCGTGCTTCTGGGCACCTGTGCTCGGTCCCCTCGCTCTGCTCAAGCTAACATAGATGTGCACGTGTTCATCTGTCCCCACTGAGTTCTGTCTGAGCAAGACTGTTCCTGTCACGGCCAGGTCCCTGACCGGTGCTCCCGGCGAGGTCCCTGCCCTGTGCGGGATGGTGCTCCCGGCGAGGTCCCTGCCCTGTGCGGGATGGTGCTCCCGGCGAGGTCCCTGCCCTGTGCGGGATGGTGCTCCCGGCGAGGTCCCTGCCCTGTGCAGGACCTGCTCACGGCTAGACTTGGGTGGGGCTCTTGGCTGTGTGCCCTGCGGCCCCCCGGGTTCCCAGTTCCTGGCCTCATTGGCTGGAAGGACCAGCCACAGGACGTGCAACAAACATGAAAGTTGTGTGACTGTGACAGGAGGGCCTGGAGGGAGCAGTGTTCACCAGAGAACAAGCCGCCTGTCCTGCTCAGGCAGCTGGTCCCTCTGCCCCTTCCGTGCTGCAGGCCCGTGTCAGGGTGTGGCCCCGACAGCCCCATCTGCTCATGTTGTCATCTGCTGTCAGCAGCAGCAGCAGCTGAAGGCACAGCTTGCCCTGATTTGCATATTTGGGTGTTTGTGCTATTTATAAGCAATTAGAGATGGCCCAGAGCCTGTTGATGGCAAGCTGGCAAATCTAGCCCAACACGGGCCAGTCTGTTAGGCACTTGGCAGGGGTGCACGCACACAGCCTTCAAGTAAACAAACACGTTTGCCCATATTTTAAAGTTTCTCTGGAAAACAGGCATTCAGCCGTTGGCCGAATGGTTTATAGACTTTTCCCGAAATGCCTGAGTTGGACTACCAGCCCTCTGCAACCCTACAGTGCGCGCGGCCCTTCTCCCTGTGAGGACAGAGGGGGCGCCAGTTCCCAAAGGCTCTCGATGCAGTTAGCCTGCCCGTTCTCCCTGGTGTCCTCGTCCCTCTGCACATGTCACGAGGCCAGCATCTCCGAGCGTCCCCAGCAACGGCCTTTCTCCCTTTTCCTGCTGTATTTTTCTCCACATCCGTGTGTTTGGTTTGTCTCCACCTGGGCAGCGAGGACCTCCGGAGCCGGGACTGGCCTCCCGCGCTTGCTGCCGCATCACCAGCACTTACTGAGTGAGGGGCACCCGGCGCTCCTTCCGGACTAGCTCAGGCTCGCCCTGTCCACCTAGGGAAGGAGCTGCTGGAGCCTGGAGCCCTGGCCTCTCAATCAGCCGAGGCAGGGGAAGTGATTCACAAGGGCACGGAGGTGGAAGGGGGCCGGGTGCATGGATGGCCCTGGCTCTGACCCGCACAGGCCCCGTTACAGCCGTCCTCCTGGCTCCGAGTACGGAGCCGCGGGGAGGAGGTCTGCTCCGTGAGCACAGACCTGCCGCTGAACGTGATGGCCACAGCCCTGGGTCAGAGACACCGGCGGCTTTTCATCAGGACTGTAGGTTTCCCAGTGCCTTTAATTCCCCATGGATTTTATGAAACAGGTGAGACAATTGAAGGAGTTGGGGAACAGCACCTCTAGAATAAAGGGGGGATCAGACCAGAGAACGTGGGCCCGGCAGACGCTGTTCCGAGGACCGCGGGGTCTGATGGAAGCCTCCGAGTAGCGCATCGTCCCCACGTGAGAGCAGCAGCTGCAGCGCCCGTGCAGCCCCCAGAAGCCCCTCATTAATTTTCCATGCGAGTGACAGGAGCAGCAGATGGCCAGGGGCGAGTGTGAGATGGGTGGTCATTGAGCGCTCCCCGCCTGCGCTGTGGGATCTGAGACTGGCGGGTCCGGCAGAGCTGGTCATTACCGGGCCGCCAGCTGCCGGCTCGCGCCATCCTGGGGCCGGGGTGGCGCCTGCTGTCCTCAGGAGGACGGCGCGCCGAGTGTTTGAGGTCATGGAAGTTTCCTTGCACCCGAAATCCTGCGGCAGAGCTTTTGAAAGGAGGTCTTCTCTGTTGCCTGTGAAGCTGGTGCTGGGTTTTGCAATCACACAAGTGCGTTAGAGGCTTCTTCAGCAGTTACTGCATCGGGGCTTAGTCACGCAGGATGTAGCCGTCGAACCATCGGCGACCCGAGCACCAGAGGAGCGGCGACCAGGGGGCTGTCCCTTGGCTTTGGCTGCGGTTGGCTTTCCTCAGTCTCTGGTGAAGCCGCAGTGGAACTGGTCCAGACCGTGGTGAGATGAGAGCTGCTTGCAGGGAGGTGCCCTCCCTGCTTTCTCTGGTCATCACAGGTCCTTCCCTGAGGGCACCTGTCCTCCCTCTCTCTTGTCACAGGGAGGGGCACCCCGTGTCGCTGGGTCCCAGCGGAGAGCAGTGTAGCGGGCGGCAGCTGGTCCTGGCACAGCGCCAGGCGCCTGGCTCTGCAGGAGAGATGCAGTGATGGCCACAGAGAGGTTGTCATCAGGATGCTCGGGGCATTCGTCCTGCATGGGAAGCCGTGGAGATGTGTGTGGTCCCCAAACTGGAGGTCAGAAGCCAGGGCCTGGCTGTGGAGGGGTGCTGGGCGGGAAGGCGAGAGACAGCAGGTGCGCGGCCTCTATAAATGAGCGTTTTCCTTGTCTCCCCACTCGGCACACGCAGACACATGGCTCCATCTTCCGTGTGACTTGTGAATGTGCCTGGCCGTCGGGCTAGAGCATAGGATCGCGTTCTTCCTCGGACGCGGGCTTATCCTTGCGTTCGGCGCAGACATCTCTTGCGACGCAGAAAACACTGCACGCACCACGCGGGGCCCGGTGCGGAAATCCGGCCAGCAGCGTGGAGATGGAGATGGAAAGTCACAGGAGCGGGAGCTGGGTTTCCATGAGCCCCTGCTCACAGGCCTAAGATCCACTGCCCCCCGCGGCCTCTGAACCAGAGAATGTCTCGGCCTTTCTCTAGAGCAGTGATGGCGAACCTTTTGAGCTCGGCGTGTCAGCATTTTGAAAAACCCCAACTTAACTCTGGTGCCGGGTCACATATAGACATTTTTTGATATTTGCAACCATAGTAAAACAAAGACTTATATTTTTGATATTTATTTTATATATTTAAATGCCATTTAACAAAGAAAAATCAACCAAAAAAATGAGTTCGTGTGTCACCTCTGACACGCGTGTCCTAGGTTTGCCATCACTGCTCTAGATTGTAGCCCCGACCTCGGGTTCCTGTGTGAATTTACGTGGCCAGTCGTCAGTGAATCCCCGCACGGTTGCCATGGAACGGCGCTCCAGAGTTAAAATGTGGCCACGTTGGCCCATTTCTGTGGTTCCCAGTTGTTCACTTTTTAAAGTTGTGCTTATAGTCTTTTGTTGGTTGCAAGACACCCTTTCAGAAGCACATGGGATGTGGGACGTCTACATGTATTTGTTTAATGGCTAGTGGGTGGGGCTGGGGGACGGGGACAGCCCACAGCAGCTGCCTGCTTGATGGCGGGGACCAAGCCCTCGTCTCCTGGGAGTGCCTGCCTCGCCACCTCGCCCCCCTTCCCTCCCCCTCCTTCCGTCTGTGTGGGTCCCCAGCACCTGCGCATTTCTGCTCCGTCCAAGTTCAGGCAGGGAGAAAGAATGGCCCTGGCAGCACAGAGATCCCCGGGGAGGGCAGCTTGCCCAGCAGCCTTGAAAGGAGGCGTCCATCCGGGAGGGGGCTGCCTGAGCCGCAGCAGCGGGTGGCAGGGGTTCCGCTCAGGGCCCTGCTCTCTCACATCCCCTGCAGCATCCAGAGTGCGGAGCACGGGCGGCCATCGTCAGCGTCCAGAAGGTCCTTCCTGCAGGTTCTAGCGGCTCGGGGTTTATTGAGTGTTAATTTGATGGCAGCTCCATTCCAGCTAGCGAGTCGGCGAGCTGTCCTCCTGGCTGGGGTTGGAGGTGTTCGCGGGGGCTCAGATTTAAGGGAGGAGATGAGTGAGTCCGTTTAAACCCTAACTGAGCGTGGCTGGGTGCTTTGGGCCATGTTGTTTATTAACCACTGTTCCACTTCTTAGTCAGACCTGATGGACTCGTGAGGCCCTCTACACACACACACACTCACACTCACATTCACACACACACACACTCACACACACTCAATAACACACACTCACACACACGCACACACACTAACACACACACACTCACACACTCACTAACACACACACTCACACCCACCCACACTCACACACACATGCTCACACACACTAACACACACACTCACACACACACTCACACACCCACTCATACACATACACGCACACTCACACACACACACACACACTCACTAACACACACACACTCTCACACACACCCACTCACACACATACACGCACACACACTCACACACACGCACTCACTAACACACTCACACACACACACTCACACACACACGCACACACACACACACACACACACGCACTCTCACACACACTCACACACACTCACACACACACTTTTTAAAAAAGACCCAGCCCTTGGGCAGCCACCATCAGTAGGATCTCTGGCTGAAACAACCCTCTGTCCAGTCCCCTCACCCTGTGCGAAGCTCTCGGCTCTGTGTCTCTCCTGTCCATCAGGCGAGGGCTCTCAGCGGCTGCGGGTCACGCGCCTGTGACACTCTCATTGCCAGGCACACTCGAGGGCTGTCATGTGCCAGGGAGGAGAGGGAGGCCCCGCTGGCCACGGAGACGACGCGCTCTCAGAGGGACTAGGCGCTTGGGGGTTATTTTTCAACTCTTTCCTTTGAAATAAGTCAGGCTTATGGGGGAGCTGCAAAACCAGTACAGAGGGTTTCTGTTCCCCTTCCCCCGACATTTTAGGACATTTGCTTTCTCTCTCCCCCACTCTCTCCCTCCCTCCCTCCCTCCCTCCCTGCATATCACCTTTTTGGCCCTGAAATGTGTGAGAGGAAAGGGCGGGTTTGGGGTGGGTGAGCGGGTGGGAGGGAAGAGGTGAGTTGGGAGCCCTCCCAGTGCCAGGGGCACAGTGCGGTGGCCTGGCCAGGCTGGGAGCAGCGAGGGCCGGGAGCTGGGGTTGGGGCGGCCCCTGTTTTGGGAGGAGCCCCTGTAGGTTGTGCTGATGGGCCGGAGGACAGGAGTGAGGAGGAGGATGGCGTCGGATTTGGGCCCGAGGAGCTGGGAGAGCAGCATTGCCGTTGTTGAGATGGGCACCCTGGCAGCAGTGGGTTTGGGCTAAATCGGAGGTCCAAGGGCAGAGGCCAAGACGTGCTGGGAGGGAACTCAGTGAGCAAGACCCCAGAGAACACAGGCAGCCATGAAGCGAGGATGAGCTGGTTTACCATGAAGTTAATACGTCTCCACAGGCCGCTGGCCCTGAGTGGTGTGGGGTTAGGGCGCTGAGCGGTGTGGGGTTAGGGCGCTGAGCGGTGTGGGGTTAGGGCGCTGAGCGGTGTGGGGTTAGGGCCCTGAGCGGTGTGGGGTTAGGGCGCTGAGCGGTGTGGGGTTAGGGCCCTGAGCGGTGTGGGGTTAGGGCGCTGAGCGGTGTGGGGTTAGGGCCCTGAGCGGTGTGGGGTTAGGGCCCTGAGCGGTGTGGGGTTAGGGCGCTGAGCGGTGTGGGGTTAGGGCCCTGAGCGGTGTGGGGTTAGGGCGCTGAGCGGTGTGGGGTTAGGGCCCTGAGCGGTATGGGGTTAGGGCGCTGAGCGGTGTGGGGTTAGGGCCCTGAGCGGTGTGGGGTTAGGGCGCTGAGCGGTGTGGGGTTAGGGCCCTGAGCGGTGTGGGGTTAGGGCGCTGAGCGGTGTGGGGTTAGGACGCTGAGCAGTTGAAAATCCAGGTATGACATTTGACTCCCCCAAACTTAACTATTAACAGCCCGCTGTTGGCCGGAAGCCTTACGATGCCAAGAGCTGCCAGTTAATACATATTCTGTATGTGTGCAGGGTGGGCAAAAGTAGGCTTACAGTTGTGAGTAACACAGAGCTTATTCTTATATTGTTATTTATTAATTATTTTATTTTCCATTTGAGCAACTCTCTCCCTCTCCCTTCCTCTCTGAAATCAATCAAAATATATTTAAAAATATATGTATGTTTAAAGCAAAACCCTGTGGACAGCTCTGCTCCTCGTTCCATAGAGAGATGGTGACAATGCCCCGGGCCCTGGGGCACGTCCAGAAAGCGGGCAGGACTGGGGGTCTGCATCGCCGTATGGACACGGTGCGGCCACCGCATTGTCTCATCGCCCTGTGAGCGCAGCGGCTCCCAGCCCTGAGAAGCTGTTGTGAGAGCAGCCGTGGCGCAAATTGGCTTCCATTAGTGCACTGCCATATGCCACCCAGCCCTTCTGCCCACCGCCCTCCCCCACCATGGAAGAGGGGGGGGCGGGGCGGCCAGACAGCAGCCTCGCAGCCCGTCCCTGGGGGGTCTCACGCTGTGCCTGCTGTGGGCTGGTCACCGGCCGCAGGCTCCTCCCCTGGGGGCTGTCCCCTCAGCTCCTCGGATGGAGGCGGGTGGGATGCTCAGAAAGCAGCGCTGCGGGGTCACCGAGGTCACATGTGAGCTGTCGCCCGGGAAGGCGGTGCCACTTCTGAGGGGATCAGACTGACTCCTAAGCGGGCCCTCCCTCGCTCTTCCCGGGCTGCTGGCAGCAGGGTCCCTCTGCCTGACCCTCCGCCGGCCTCCGCAGCTCGGCCTGGTTCCGTCTCGGGTTCCGGTTGTCCTTGTTGGAGTTCATTCCCGCTCTCCCTGTGAAGGGCCGCCGTGCATGGTGGAGGCTTTGCGTCTGCTGCAGCCGCCTCACTCTGCTCTCGCTCCCGGAAGCACCGCAGGCGAGAGGCACATGAACGGCCGGGGCTGCGTCCCGTCCCGGGGAGTTTCTCCTTTTTACATCTTCACCTGAGGACCTGCTTAGAGGAAGGAAGTGTGTGTGTGGGTGGGGGGGGGGGCACCTCTATGTGAGAGACACACGGACGGGCTGCCTGCCTTATGCTCCCCCCTGGGGGTCAGACCTGCAGCCAGGCGTGTGCCCCGATCAGAATCGAACTGGCACCCCTCAGTGCACGGACAGCGCCCAGCCAGCTGAGCCTCTCCGGCCGGGCCCAGGGAGACCCTATCACACAACAGGCGGTGGCAGGCTCCGGTGTTTGCCGACTGGGATGTGTGAGGATGGGATGAGCTGTGCACGGGCGTCAGCCCCGTCACCCTGGCATCCCGGGTCTGGCTGAACCTGACAGTTTGGGGAGCAGCAGCCAGATGCCAGCGCGTCCTCAGGGGCATCGTTGCCTACTTAGCGGTCCCCTCTCCTGATTGCTGGGCTGGTGGTGGGTTCACTTCGGTGGCAGACCCTGGTGCTCCCTGAGGTCGCGGGCGGCAGGTGAGTGCGGGCGGCGGCGTGTCTGTTATTCCTTTGAGGAGCGTTGCGGCTCACTCCTGCATTTGAAACACGCTGTCAGGTTCTGAGCAGCTTAGGGCACGGCTGCTGGAAACAGGACCGTGGACCCAGCGGGGCACCCCTGGGAGCTGGCTAGGCCTGCAGACTCCCAGGCCCACCCACACCTGTGCAGCCAGGACCTGCGTCCTAGCAGTGCCCCCCGGGAAGCTGAGAGGCACTGGTTTCGGGCATGGAGGACAGAAAGGAGGCGTTTAAAACCCTGTCCCTTCCGCGTTTCCACAGTGAGAGTGAAGAGCAGAGCTGTGGAGCTGGGCGGCATCTCTAAGAATCCTAGCTGAGTCCTGTTCCCGACGGGAAGGGCGTCAGGCCCCCACTGTGCGGTGCGCAAGTGCGGGACCAGTCCGAGCTGGACTGCAGGCCTGCCCTGCGGCGACCTGGAGACCTTCCTTCTCTTGAGATGTTGGTGACAGTGGCGCTTAAAGCTCCAGTGGTGGAGGCATCGTGTCATCTGTTTCAGGCCTCCTCCTGCTGCCCACGTGTCTCGAGGAGGGTATTTTCACCCCATTCTCCTGTGGGCCCCCTCCTCCCACCCCTCCTGACCGCTGGTCCGCAGTGTCAGCCCCGCCGGCCGGGGTCAGGGGCATCCGAAACGCACTGTCACGGCAGGGAGTGCGGGAGGCAGAGCAAATGCCGAGCAGCTGCCCTCTCTGAGCTGCTGTAGGAAACGGTCTGGGGTGACCGGGGGTTGAGGTTCGCTCAGTGGGAAAGGCCAGCATCTCCAGTCCTGTCCCGTGTCCTGGAACCGCTCCCCTGTACTCCCCCCAGAGGCTAAGCTACAACTTGGATGGCGTAGGCTTGGCTTTTTATCACACACAGGAGTGGCTGGGGAGGTGCGTGCCATCTCGTCGGAAGTGTGTGCGAGGAAACGTATTGTGTCAGCTCCTGGGAATGTATTTTACAGCCTGGCCGCGAACCCTAGTGACCCGGACCCCCCCCCCCTCACCTCCCCTGGGAGTGCGGGGTCCTGATCTGCAGCCCAGGAATCAGGCTTCCGAAGAGAGAAACAGGGCCCTGGGGTGCGGTCGGGGTGCGTACATCATCATGACCAGGAAAAGCATGTGTGGGTCTGGGTTTCATCTCTTGCTTTTCACACAACAATGGAGGGATGTTTTCTGTTAGGGCTTGAATCATCCATCCACATATTAATCTGACTTGTACAAACCATGATATCTTCCCCAAAGAATGTGCTCTGTGGATTTTCACAGCAATTCCTTGGGGACTCCTTGCTGCCTCTAAACAGCCGGAACGGCAGATTCTCAGGACTCAGAATAGACGTGGGCTTTCCGCTGGGACGTGGTGGATGTGGTGGAGTCAGTGCTGAGGCTGAGCGGTGGCTGTCCGTCCTGCTGACAGAGCGACCAGGAAGGCCTTGCTCTCTCCCCCCTGATTCCGATGCAGCCAGCCCGCGGTCCGTCTCCCCAGCCGCTGCCTGCACAGAGCTGTCATCCCGCACTGTGGCCCAGGGCCCTGTGCTCAGCCGGAGTCACTCAGGGCCACCTGGGGTCCCAAGTCTTCCCTCCCAGAGAGCACCGCGGCCTGTTCTGAGGCAGCCCAGCCAGCTATGCGCGGAGGCCGGAGGCCGGGAAGTGTTTGGGAGTCGGCCTACCTCCCGGCCGTAACCCTATAAGGGAAAGTATGTTGGGGCCTTGCCGCGTGGCAGCTCCGTGCTCCCTGCCGCGTGAGTCGTGCCCCTCACTGAGCCCCTCCGAGTGCTCCCCCTGGCGCCTGCCCCAGCAGAGAGGCCTGCCCAGGTGCCACCAGCCAGCTTGAGAGATGAACTGTCAGAGCGCCTGCCCTGGGCTGTCTGTGCTCTGAGAATGTCACACGGAGCAGCTGCTATTGAGGACGGGCTCTGGTATTTCTCTCTGCACCGTTCTCTTCCCAATACATCCCAGGACTCTGGTCTGTTACGGAGATCTGGGAACCAGCCGCGAGGGAACCACAGGCACGTACCGCGTGTCTTGGGGGGCTAGCTTCCCTGGCAGGCCTCGTGCTGGGCCCTCTCGGTGCAGAGGGAGGTCACAGGGAGGCCCCTGACCAGACGGCCCCCGACGGGGGAGGAGACAGTCACGGCAGTCACAGCTGGTGAGGCTGACCAAGGGGGCGAGGTGCTGGTAGCCGAGCTGAGCGTGGACGGGTACAAGGCGAGTTGGGGTGTGTGGGGGGGACCAGCCAGGGAGGCACCGGTGAGGGTGCACCCGCAGAGAGCAGCAGGGAGCGCCGAGGTCATCGTGGGAAGCAGCCTGATGCGTGCGGGGAAACTGCCTCATTCAGACGAGCTGAGGGACGCAGGGGCGGGAGGGGAAGGAGATGGGGCCGGACAAGGAGGCGGTGGCGGGGAGCCCGGTACAGGTCGGCGGAAGGCATTGCAAAGAGGAGGCCGGGGACAGGGCGGGTCAGGGAAGCAGGCTGGTCCTGGGCCGGCCATGTGTCACAGACGTCTTCTTCCCTGGGGCCTCAGAGGTGGCCCCGGGACGGGACAGGGGCTCTGTGAAGCCAGTGCCGGCCCCGCCTCTGAGACGCAGCAGGAGGCGCCGTGGCGGCGGCGGGCCAGCAGCGAAGGGCGGCTCCCAGGTCCCGGGGCGCGTGGAACCGGGGGCGTGCGGGCCGCCACTCGGCCTCCCTCTCCAGGGCCGCAGGCTTTTGTTTCTCTTCGGCTCCTCCATCCTCCTTTCCGTTTACCTGAGTCCGAGTCGAAGTTGGACGGTCTTTTCCCCACACCAAGGCTATAAAAGAAGGCCCCTCCTCTCCGCAAGGACGTAGTGCTGGCACTTTTTGGCATTTTGATTCTCAAGTGTCTTTATAGTTCTTTCTGGATGTGATCTAAGGTAAGTATTCAGTTTCAATTCTTTTTCCCATTTTGACAAGTCGTCCTGCTCTAAGGATGAGGCCTGTCCTTGCCCTGGCTCTGAGGCCTGGCACGCGCGGATGCTGTGCCCGTCGGCAGTTGTGCCCGTGCCTCCGTCAGGGTCTTCAGCTGCGGAGGGTGCTGGAGCCGGAGGAAGAGCAGGTTGGGAAGGAATCCCCTCAACCAGCAGTTCCCGGACTGTCTGCTTAGGACTTTTTGGCCTTAAAATACGAGTGAAGACCCAAGGAGCTGCATTTGGGTGGATACATCACAGGCACTCGCCGTACGGAACTCAGAGCTGGCAGACTTGTTAGCGCTTCATATAAGAGATGATGTGTATTTCTGAGCAGTGGCCGTGCTCAGCTACGAGGTGGCTGAGAGCGCACCGTGGCTGCTTCTGCGGAGGTCCCGGACGCAGGCCGGCCTCCCGGAGGCGAGCGGCTCTCACCCCTGTGTCTGTGCCGAGCGCCCCGACACCTGGTTCTGGTGGGAGTACATGAGCAAAGCTGGTCCCCGCAGACATGTGGTTGGAAAGACGAGTATCTTAGGGCCTTTTCAGAAAATCGTGGGTGGTTTTCTTTGATTCTACACCTGAACTTGACAAGTGCTAGTTCCTAAAGGTGATCTGCAGTGTGGACTCCAGAGCCATAGCGAAAGGAGCACTTGAGCCTGGCCGGGTGGCTCAGTGGGTGAGCATCGACCTATGAGCCAGGAGGTCACGGTTCCATCCCGGTCAGGCTACATGCCCGGGTTGCAGGCTCAATCCCCAGTATGGGGCGTGCAGGAGGCAGCCGGTCCATGGTTCTCTCTCATCATTTATGTTTCTGTCTCTCTTTCCCTCTCCCTTCCTCCCTCTCTGAAATGAATAAAAATCTGTTTTTAAAAGACACTGCATTCTGCTGTGTTAGAGCACTTTGCCTGGTGCACGTGAAGGGGTCCCACCCGTGCGTGGCCATGTGGCGTCGGGGCTCACTGAGCGGAGCCGACCTTCCCAGTGCTGGCCGCTGCATGACACGCATCAGAAAACCACGCTTTCCCGCGAGGCAGCCAGCTGAGAAGTGGCTCCCTCTGCCCCGCCCCCCCCCCCGGGCATTAAAGAAGTGTGTCCTCGAGGGTTTGGAGATGGAATAAAAGCAGTGGGTTTCCTGCTTCATCAGAGTCACCAGACACTTCCGAGCGAAAGCGTTGGTTTTGTTTTGGGGCCGCAGGTGTGTGGTGAGGTACAGTGGCCACCGGTACATGTGGGGTCGCTGCTTTGACTAAGAGGCCACCCTCGCGTTTGCACCGGGATTGCAGAAAAAGGCGAATAGCGCCTTAATGTGACGAGAACAGCGCGATCCTAAAAGGAGTCCGGCAGAGGTTAGAGGCATGACTTGAAACTTGCTGATACCCTAGCCAGTGTGGCGCAGTGACTAGAGCGTCAGCCCGAGGACTAAAGGGTCCCGGGTTCGATTCCGGTCAAGGGCACGTACCTCAGTTTCAGGCTTGATTCCCGGGCCTGGCAAGGGCACGAGTGGAAGGCAACCAATCCATGTGTCTCTCTCCCATCAGTGTTTCTCTCTGTCTCTCCCTCTCCCTTCCACTCTCTTAAAAAATCAACGGAAAAGTACCCTCGGGTGAGGATGAACAAAACAAACAAACAAACGACTTGCTGGTGATTTAAATCTTTCTGATGATTTAAAACGTGCTGACATCGCCACGCAGCCTGTCTGTGGACATCAAGGGAAGGGCTGCCCAGCCCTAGAAGGAAGACGCGGTGGGAAGCAGGCCTGACGTGCCCTGGAAGCCCTCCTGGCCTCCCGCATCCCTGTGGCAACCGTGTCACCACGTGCACAGCCTTCGTGCGGGGAGCCAGCCCCACAAAAGCAGAGTCGGGTGTGAGTTTCCGAAACCAGGTCCTAGTGGTTCTTGGAAAACTGCTTGGCATTTGAAGCTCAGTCCCCTTCTTGACATTGGAGTTTAATACGGTGCCAATGACACCAGGGGGTGACGTCAGGCTTGACTCCGTCTGCGGGCGACGTGGCTCGGGCGCCTCCCAGCCGAGCATGCTGCCTGGGAGCAAGTGCAGGGGTAGCACGCGTGTCCGGAGGAGGGTGCGTGACGCTGTTGGAGGGCCTGGTTCCAGCAGGCCTGTTCACGTGGGAACACCGTATTCAGCCAGCAAGGAAGCGAAAGGCTTTGAGTCAGATTGGCATTTGTATTTTGACGTTTGCACATCAGCGCGTCTAATGGCACCTTCCTCCCTTGTTTCAGCGATGGAGGAGTTAATAGTGGAACTTCGTCTCTTTCTTGAACTCCTGGACCACGAGTACCTAACGTCCACGGTCAGGGAGAAGAAAGCCGTGATCGCGGACATCCTGCTCAGGATGCAGGCCTCCAGAGGTGCGCCCCCCCCACCCCCCACCCCCCCCCATCCCCCTGGCCTCGCACACCTCCAGCCCCACCCCTTCCTAGAACGTCGCCCTTGGTTTAGTAGCGTAGGAGTTTGTTCAATCAGGAAGTTGTCACCGAAGGTCTTACTGTTTGCCAGGTGCTAGCCTTTAAGGAGCTAAAGGAAGAGTGGGTGTGTTGGGGGCCCCCAGGGCACCCCGCCCTTTGGAGATTCACTGGGCGGACTCAGCATATAATGGTACCTTCTCATGCCCAGGGTTTGTTTGTTACAGGGGTAGGAGGGTGCACAGGCAGGTGGAGGGGAAAGGCGGCGTAGACCGGAGGAGCCGAGTGCAGCCTTCCCTATGCCGGCCCCTCCCCGAGTGTCGCACGGAGCTTGGCCTTCCCTCAGCAGAACAAGCGCAGCCACCTGTGAGCCCCGAATCCCAGAATCCCAGAAAAGGGTGTGTCAGGGTGACAGGGAAACAGAGCCAATGGGAGAGAGGGAGAGAGAGAGGAGAGAGGAGATTAACTTAGGGGCTGGCTTTTGTGGCTGTAGAGGCTGAGAAGGCCCTCGATCTCGCTGCAGGGAGAGACCAGGACAGCGGCGGGGGGTTAGCTCGGTCGGGAGGCCTGGAATCGGGGCTGGTAGGGTGAGTCCTGATCTGAGTCCAAAGCGCCAGACCCGGTGTCGGGGCAGGAGGAGAGGGATGTCCCAGTCCAGCCGAGAGCCTCCTCCAACTTTGGTGCTATCCGGGCCTCCCGGATGGGTGCTGCCCGCCCACTCAGCTCACCAATTCCAGTGCCAGTCTCTTCCAGAAGCCCCTCCCAGACACACCCAGAAACAGGGCTCCCCCAGCTCCCTGCATCCCTCTGCCCAGTCAGGTGCACACCACAGCCGGTGTTTGGTGTAAACCACGTGTTTGCACACAGTCTAGGCACAGCGAACCAACCCCAGCCATTAGGACAATGGCAGCTCTGAGATCCATGCTCCCAGTACCAGCCATGGCCATCGCTGCCAGCAGGCCATTCAGAGAGAGCAGCCTCGGGCCAGCTTGTGCCAGAGGGTAGGACGGGGAAGTGGGGGCAGCCTGGTCAGCATGCGGTACACCGGGGAGTAGGAGCACCCTCGGAGGGAATCAGTCCGTTCAGTGAGAGCGTGGTGGGGGGCCCGGGGGGTTCTGGGAGACCGGGGAGGAAGCTGGAGGAGACTGAGGGTTCCTTCTCCATGGCTTGCTGAGGTCTGTCGCTCACACTCTGCCCGTTTTGAGGGTACAGCTCGTTGGCTTTTAGGGCATGAAGCCATGTAGGACACAGCTAGGTTGCATTCTGGACCTCGGGGGAATTGTAGCAGATTGAAGGGGGCCACGGGAGGCCTGTGGGTGGGGACCTGCCCCCGGGAGGGAGCTCAGGAGAGGGCCTGGGGCACATGGGCAGTGCTCACTGTGGAAAGGGTCTCGCTGCCTCCCTGCCTGCCTCCTCCATGCGTGTCTCCCCTGGTCCCACACAGTGTGCTGTTGGAAGAGGGAGTCTGCCGGTGCCTTTTCGGATAAGGGTGAATGTCTCCTCTGGTACTGCACCCGGACGCAGCAAGGGGTCATTTCTTCAGGGTCGGAGGCAGTGCAGACGGACGGGTTTGGCTTCCTGGCTGGCCCGTCGCCAAATGTGGCTTCGCAGTCACTCTTTCTGCTTCAGTTTCCTCATCTGCGAACCCCTAGAGGGTTGTCGGGACGGAAGGAGATCATATAGCGCATTTCCAAACGGCCTGCACAGAGACGTTCAGAGCATTTCTCCCCAGCTCGCCTCCTCGGCCAGCCCTTCTCTCCGCCCCTCGGCCTCTGCCCACAGCCACCCCCTCCTCCCTCTGCCCACTGAGTCCCAGGCCTTTGTCTCTTCACCCTTCGTTCTGACATGTCTTCTGGTATTTCCACTTCACTGATTCTCTCCTTGGCTCTTTAATTTGCTTAAGACTCACCCACTGGCGGGTTTACGTTTGTCCTCTTTCTTTCTTTTCCTCTAACCGTCCCAGTTCTCCGCCAGCATCTGCCTGTGCTGCAGCGTCGGAGGGCAGGGACTCACTCCGTATTTCCCCGCCGGTAGCTCCGTGCTGGCCGCCCTAGGTGATCACTGGGAAGTGATGCTTCCTCGGTCTTCCCAGGCGAGCTCTTGACTAGAAAGAAGGCTGTGCCCAATGGAAACTCCTTCTTTCTCCCTCTGGCCACCCTGCCTCATGCTCACGTGTGTTCTAAGTCAGCCGCCTGTATCTTCCTTCCCAGCTCGGACCTGGGAGGACGCACTGTGCCCTCATGTCAGCAATAAGTGCGTCCGTTACAGCCTCTGAGTCCAGGAGGGACTCATACAGACTGGCTGTTCCCAGAGCCGCTGCCCTTAGCACAGACACGGCACGGGGCAGCCGAGGGGGAGCTCAGGGAGCAGGTCCCTGAGAGGCCGTGGCCCCGAGGGAAAGCACAGGTGTTGCCGCGGCCCCACCACTTCCTCCTGTTCGGGCTGCAGCGGGGTCTTTAACCTTTTCCAGCCAGAGGTTCTCCGTCTGTGAGATGGAGAAGAATCCGCCTGCCCTGCAGGGCGGTGTCTGTGAGGAGTCCTCTGGGGCCGAGGAGGTGAGAGCCGTCCTCCTCACCTGGGCCTGTGTTTGTCTGACACCTGCAGGTTCTGAAGTGAGAGACCAGGCTCCGAAGCAGGAGACCCCCAGCAGCCTGCCGGCCCCTCCCCAGATGCCTCTGCCGGAGATCCCGCAGCCCTGGCTGGTGAGTCGACATCTGGGGGGAGGCCGCCTGGTTCTGGGGGAGTGGAGGCCCCCTGCCGGTTCTGGGGGAGGCCGCCTGGTTCTGGGGGAAGTGGAGGCCCCCTGCCGGTTCGGGGGGAGGCCGCCCGGTTCTGGGGGAGTGGAGGCCCCCTGCCGGTTCTGGGGGAGTGGAGGCCCCCTGCCGTTTCGGGGGGAGGCCGCCCGGTTCTGGGGGAGTGGAGGCCCCCTGCCGTTTCGGGGGGAGGCCGCCCGGTTCTGGGGGAGTGGAGGCCCCCTGCCGGTTCGGGAGGAGGCTGCCCGGTTCTGGGGGAGTGGAGGCCCCCTGCCGGTTCTGGGGGAGTGGAGGCCCCCTGCCGGTTCTGGGGGAGGCCGCCCGGTTCTGGGGGAGAGGAGGCCGCCCCTGAGCGTGTGGGAGCCGCTGGGAGGTGGCGGGGAGCCTTCGGAGGCTGGTGTTCCTTTGACAATCAATGCGGCTACACGGCTGTGGAAATCAGAGGACTCAGCGGCAAAATATCGACAGTGGAGCTGGGACTTGACTCGCTCTCTGGGTTAGCAGCACTGGAATGCCTTTTCTGAAACGTTGAAATGCTTCTTCTGGGATAAAAAGTTCTTTAAAAGAAAAATACGTCCATATTCCTGGGATGTATATTTTATCTGACTGTACGCATTCCAAACTTGCTCTGGAGTTCTTTGCCACCTTTGCGGTCTGGGCCCACTCACAGGGTTTTCATGTGGGTCCCCCTTTTCTGCCCTTGGCTGCTTTCTCGCGAGCTTACCAGGGAAATCGGACGTTCACTCAAAGTCTGAGCGCAGTCGGCCACAGGGCAGTTCTCTCTCACGTCCGCACGGTCACTCCGCCGGGAGGAGAGCGGCAGGAAGCAGGGCCACTGCCCCGCCGGGGCCGCAGGTGGCTGAGGCCAAGTGGTACGCAGTGATGACCTAGTTATTTATTTCTTCACTATTTGTTGTTGTTATTGTTTTTAATTGAGAGAGAAATAGAAGCATAGATGAGGTAGAATCATTGATCGGCTGCCTCCTGTATGCCCCCCACTGGGGATCGAGCCCTCAGCCTGGGCATGTGTCCTTAACCTGGAATTGAATCGTGACCTCCTGGTTCACAGATCGACACCCAACCACTGAGCCACACCGGCCGGGCCCCCCTTTTCTTTTTAACAGGGTCCCGGCAGTGTTGGGAGCCTGGCACGATGCCGGGCACACCTCCTCACGCCTTCAGTCCCTGCTTCCCTGGCGCTGACTGTGATGAGCACCAGGCAGACCCGAATTGTCCCGGGGCTCCCAGCTCAGGCTGGGCCTCGGAGAAGCCAGCGCTGCAGACTCGGCGGGGCAGGGGTGTGGGGGCAGCTGTGGGGACAAAGAGGAGAGGCACCTGAGCCAGTTCTGGGGAGCGCGCCCCGGTGTCGGAGCTGGGTTTGCAAGGCGCTCCCGGGACACGGGCTACACCCCTGGTCCCTGCCGGCGGCTGTGCCGGGTGAGGGGCGTGTGGCCAGGCCAGCTGGGGACAGTGAGCAGGAACGTCATGGAGACCCGTCTTCATAGGGCGACGCTCTTTCCCCAGAGGCTTCCCAGGGGAAAGGGAAGCGCCCTCAGTGCCTGCGGGGCCCGGGCGCTCTCCCAGCGACGCTCCTGTCCCTTCTGTTTGCAGCCCCCTGACAGCGGGCCGCCCCCCCTGCCCACGTCCTCGCTCCCAGAGGGTTACTATGAGGAGGCCGTGCCGCTGAGTCCTGGGAAAGCTCCGGAATACATCACGTCAAGTGAGTGTGCGGGCCGCGGACGGTGGGGGAGCCAGGCCTTTCTGGGCAGGAGGCAGGGCCCAGGCCTGTGGGCGTGGCGGGGGGGGGTCAGAGAGGGCGCGGAAGGGCAGGTGTCCTCTGACCCCTCCGGGAACTTGGGTTGTGAGTCTGTGGAGTGAGAGCTCAGTGCTGTGGAACAGGTGTCCGAGGAGACACGCTCCCTGGGGGCAGAGGGACGGGCTTTGGGGGGGCCTGTCCTTGTGGGCTCCCCCCCCCCACCCGCACGAGGTTGCGCTCACTGTGTCGGCGGGTGTCTGCAGGGCGAGGGGCGCCGGGTGCAGGCATCTCCCCCAAGGCTCCTGCTGGGCAGGCAGGTTTCCTGGGCCATTTCTGCCGAGTAGCTGTCTCGGCGAGACTCTCCTCAGCTGCCGCCTGGGGACCCTCAGAGGCCCCCCCTTCGTTACCCCCAGCTCCCACAGACACAGGACGGCGTGGGGACCCTCAGAGGCCCCCCCTTCGTTACCCCCAGCTCCCACAGACACAGGACGGCGTGGGACCCTGACAGCCTTGCACACTGCCCAGCCCTTAGTTAAAGCTCTCCTTTGGGCCGCCCTGCCCAGGTCGAGGAGCTGTGTGTCCTCATGGTCATTAACGTCCCAGCACACGGGCGGGTAGAAGGGTGCACCCCTGAGCCCAGGGAGGGTTTCTGTGACGAGGTCTGCACTTTCTTATTGTCAACAGATTATGACTCGGATGCGATGAGTAGCTCTTACGAATCGTATGACGAGGAGGAGGAGGACGGCAAGGGGAAGAAGGCGCGCCACCAGTGGCCCTCGGAGGAGGCCTCCATGGACCTGGTGAGGGACGCCAAGATCTGTGCCTTCCTGCTGCGCAAGAAGCGCTTCGGACAGTGGACCAAGTTGCTCTGCGTCATCAAAGACACCAAACTGCTGGTAAAGCCTCGCCCGCGGCCCTGTGTGCAGGCGCTGCGGGCTCCGCGGCGTCCCGTGTGCTGGCACAGATGCCAGCAGCGCCAGCCTCAGCCCAGGGGAGGGACGCACAGGCCTCGCGCTGGTGGAGAGCTCGCAGCGCCCCCTGCTGGCACCGCGCTGGCCCCGACAGGCTGACAGGCCAGAGTCTGCAGTGTGGAGGTTCGCCCGCTCCCTAAAGCAGGCAGAGGGCACACCCCTCCGCACACGCACTGTCTGCGGTTTGTGAGGGGAAGGCACAGAGCTGACGGGCCAGAGGCTGCGGGATGGGGCTTCCCATTCGCATGAGTCAGTGGATTCCTCACAGCCCGGCCAGAGGGGCGGGCGGCCTGCGCCGTCCAGGGAGCGTCCAGGGAGCGCGGCCAGCACAGGAAATGCTTTTGGAAAGCTAAAGGCCAGCCCTTCCTTTCTTTCTTTCTTTCTTTCTTTCTTTCTTTCTTTCTTTCTTTCTTTCTTTCTTTCTTTCTTTCTTTCTTTCTTTCTTTCTTTCTTTTTCTTTCTTTCTCTCTCTCTCTCTCTCTCTCTCTCTCTCTCTCTCTCTCTCTCTCTCTCTCTCTCTCTCCCTTCCTTCCTTCCTTCCTTCCTTCCTTCCTTCCTTCCTTCCTTCCTTCCTTCCTTCTTTCTTTTCTTTCTTCCTTCCTTCCTTCCTTCCTTCCTTTCTTCCTTTCTTCCTTTCTTCCCTCCCCCCCATCCTTTCTGTGAGAGGCTGAGGAGGAAGCGAGGGTAAGTGATGGAGAGGCAGGGGCTGGATGGGTGAGGCTCCGGCAGGACCCGCTCGGGAGGCAAGCACGGCTCATGGCGGCCCCTCGCCCTTCCTGCCGCGCTTCCCCCCTCCTTCCAGCTTCAGGGACCTTGTGTTACAGAATTATGATTTTTAGAGCGTGTTTTTGCTTTTTGTTTTTCCTTCAAATGAACCTTGAGAGAAAAAATCACTCAAACTCTGTCATTAAAAGAGAACATGAGAAATTATGTTTCTGTATGTCACCCTTCAGTGGGCCCGCTAACTCTATCGATTCACCCGTGAATTATGGGGATCTTATTTCACTAGATTCTTAGGACATTGAATATTTTTTAATTAATGGTTTTGTTCAATTATTTTTAAAAAACAGAGAGAGTACATGTTTTTTCCACATGTGTGGCCTAAAAGTTCCCAAATTTAGAACATGCCAAAAATGACGTGGGGGGATTTTAAAGTAAAGAATGAAAAAAAGATGAGGGCGATTAATATGGAACTTATTAACAATCTGACATGATGGTGCAAGATGTGGGTATATTACATCAATGCTTTAAAAATACATGGGGGGGCGGGGGCGCGGTGCGGAGTACACAGGCAACTGGTGAAAGCAGTTCTGAAACCCACGCGGGAGCCTGCTGCCGCGGGGTCCCCCGTCCAAGTGCCACCCTCGCCGCACCCCTGCTGCAGGCTGCCCGCACGCCTCCCTCCTTTTCCTTCATTCTCCATCTCCTGCCCTAAGTCCCATCTTCACAGCCGGGGGGATAGCACCCACCACTTAGAGTAGCTGCAAGTGTCTCAGAGGAAATGAATGGGAAACCACGTGGAAGCCTGTCCTCACGTGTGGAGACAAAGTTAGCGATTTTTATTATAAAGGGATTTTGGCCTGTGAGCCAACTGCCCAGATGACCCCTGTTGACACTGAAGAAAAGATTAGCAGGACAACAAGGCCAATGCTTTCCAAGCCCGAGCAGCACAGCAACTAGAGGCGGAAACAGGAAGCTGGTCTCAAGCTGCCTTGAGTGTTCCTGGGAGGCACACCACTGCCAGTGTCTTTCTGCCCTTCCAGGCGGAGCCTGCTCCCCTCTGCCCAGAGCCCCGCAGGCCGCAAGGACCTGCCCCCTCACTGCAGGGGCCCAGCAGACAGCCTGTCCCCCTTTACGCTCCCTTCCCAGCGGTTCCGCATCCACTGCGAGGGGCCGGCGCTGTGAAGGCCCGGCCTCGGGGTCCGATGGCACCTTCCAGCTCCGAGCCCCTGGCCCACCGCCGCCTTGCAGTGCGCTGCGTGGCGGCTTCTTCCCGCGGCCTTGCTCTTAGGGCACCCGAGTCGATGCCCTGCTGCTCTCTGCCTCGGCAGCTTCCCGGGTCCCCGCAGCCACCTCCCTGGGGACGTGGCCGGGTCATGAGCTGTAACGGTTCCTTTCTGTACTCAGTTTCCCTTCCACCTACGTAGACGGTGAAAAATCGGGACATGTAACCTTCACAGCAATCCAAGTTCTATTGGCTTGGGTGTATTTTTTGTTCTTTTTATTTATTTTTTAAGCTTTTTTAAAAAATATATTTTTATTGATTTCAGAGAGAAAGGGAGAGGGAGAGAGAGAAACATCAATGATGGGAGAGAATCATTGATTGGCTGCCTCCTGCACACCCCCTACTGGGCATTGAGCCCACAATCTGGGCGTGTGCCCTTGACTGGAATTGAACCTGGGACCCTTTAGTCCACAGGCCGACGCTCTATCCACTGAGCCAAACCAGCTAGGACAGAGCAGCCATCATTTGAAATATTTTAAAAAGTGGATATATTTCATCCACGTGTCATTCTAGAGGCATGGTTTTGGAACTGTAGATAATTACTTCTGAAAATAGGCATTCGTGCACCCATTCCTCGGAGGATGGCTTAGAGGCCAGTGTAGGACTCGCCTGGGTTGCGGCTGGAGTCCTGAGTTGGCCACTTGTTCGGTCACCTGGCATTGGCAAGTTACGTAACCAGAGTTACAGGTTACTTAACAAAGGTCCTAAACCAGGTTAACTTAGTCTGCCAAACAGGCGTCTGTGAGGTTGAGGTGCAGGAGGTGCCTCCTGTGACGATGACACTCGCTACTTGGGAGTAGATGTTGTCGTTACTAACCATTTCATGTAACTTCAGTAAGTACCAGTCACTCCTTTTACAGCGAGGAAACAGGCTCAGGAAACATAGCAAACGCCCAGAGCCCAGCTCCAGTAGCGACAGAGCTGGGCCCAGATGTCGGCTCCTCCACTCGACTAGGAGGCCAACCTGTGCAGACACCGTTGTACGCCATGTGTTGATATCTGTGCTCTTACTGAAGTCTTTCGTCTGTCTTTCAGAGAGAGGGTGGGGATGAGGCAGGGACACCAAGTGTGCAGGGCCGTGCATGTCCGCAAACCTCCTAAATCATAGTCAGGGGACCTACTGAGGCAGCTCGGTTAGACCGCCAGCCTCAGCGCAGGGCCTCTCGGGTTCCCGCTGGCCGTGCCAATGACGGTCGGTAGACTTTGCTGAGGTCCTGGGCAGATGCATTTTCACATGCACGGAGGTGAGCGTGGGTGTGGAGCAGGTGGCGGCGGGAGCCTGCAGGTCCCTTTTCCAATTGCCGGGCAGCCCCACGCTCCTGGTGGTCCGACCTCCGGGTGCCGCGCCCACGCTCCTGTGTTCATTCTGCCACGTTTTATGGGTTCCCGCCCGTGCCCGCGCCCTGACGTGGTGTCTCTGTCGGTGCAGTGCTACAAGAGCTCCAAGGACCAGCAGCCGCAGATGGAGCTGCCCCTCCCGGGCTGCAGCATCGCCTACGTCCCGAAGGACGGCAAGAAGAAGCAGCACGAGCTGAAGATCACGCCGCAGGGCACGGACCCGCTGGTGCTCGCGGTGCAGAGCCGGGAGCAGGCCGAGCAGTGGCTGAAGGCAAGTTGTCCGCGTGGCTGCTGAGCCGCTGCACCGCCAGCTGCTCACATCTGGCTCTGTTTTAATTTGTATTTTTTCAGGCAGGCGCAACCAGCTCAACCTGAACAGTTTGGTCCTTGGTCAGGGGATGTCCTGGTGACTTCGGGGCGATCACTGTGGCGCTTCTCCTCAGGACATTCTGCTTCTAGCACGTCTTCCCTGGATGTTCTAGTTTCACTTTATTGGTCCGGGATGCAGATTCTTTTCTATTTATTCTGCTTGGGATTCCTTAGGCTCCTGAAATCTGTGGGTTGTCATCGTTCTAAGTTTCAGGAAAAATTTCAGCCATTTCTCTTCAAATATAACTTGGCCCCATTTCCTCCCCGCCTCCTGACGGCACTTAAATACCTGTGAGGCCTTTTCACTACATCCTGCGTCTTCTCTTCTCCTGTATTTACCGTCCCCCTTCTAAAAAAATGTTTAGTCTGGTCAACTTCTTGTTACCTTCCAGCTCACTGTTTCTCTTTTTAGCTGTGTCTAATCTTCTATTAAACTTGTCCCTATTCAGCGTGTCCTTATGGTAGCTTTTAGCTCTAGAATTTCCAGCTGCTTCTTTCAGGAATGTTTGCTTAGCCCTTTGCCTGCACAGCCAGCACGGAGCGGGCCTGGCGTTCCGACTGGGTTCGGTGGAGGGCGGTGGGCCTGCGCCCCTCTGTGCTGCACGTGTCCTTGTTTATGTCAGCCTGTCTGCTGTGCCAGGTTCCCTGGTGACCATGCCGCTCATTGTATTTGGAGAAATATATTATTTCAATACTTTTTACATCAGCTTTATTGAGGTACGCCACACAGTTCGCCCTGTTAAAGTGTGACTCATTGTTTTTAGTATATTCACAGTTGTGCAACCATCACCATTAATCTAGTTTCAGAACATTTCCTCACCCCAAGGAGAAAATCCATACTCACCACGGAGCAGTCACTGCCCGCCCCAGCCCCAGGCCACCACTCCTCTGTCCTCACCCACTTGCCTGTTCTCCCGTCTGTGTACACGCACTCCTTTCCCTCCTGACGGGCTTTGTTCACTTAGCAGTGAGTTTTCAGGGGTCATCCATGTTGTCATGTGTGTCAGCATTTCATTCCTTTTTAGTGCTTTTATGTCAAAGCTAAGAAACTGTTGTTTAATCCAAGGCCCTGAAGATTTCTGCCCATGTTTCCTTCTAATAGCTTTATGTCGTGTTAACTCTTAAGTGTAGGCTGTGACCCTTTCGTATGCATACAAGCTGAGTTACTCCCTATTGTCATCTAGGCTTTCCAGATTTTGGAATGTGGCTTTAACGTAACCATTCAGTATCTTCTGAGTGAGGCGCACACCCTCTGTCAGGGTGAGAGTGTGAGGACTGTTCAGTGACTCGACACACACTTCCGGAGTCGTGCCAGGTGGTTTCTCTCCGTTTGGTCTGCAACCTCCACGACCAGCAGCTCTTGCCAGGACTCACTGACTGTGTGTGTGTGTGTGTGTGTGTGTGTGTGTGTGTGTGTGTACAGATGCCAAAAACATGAGCCATTTTGTAGGGTCAGTCAGAAGACAGAGCAGCATTCCCAGAAGCCGAGTGGTCAGGTTTCCTTAAAAATGTGCAGAGGCTGTGTTTCTGGAGACGAGGGCTCAAGTTGAAAGCAAACAGAAATACCACAGAACATAAAACAGTTTCGTTTGTGAAGGATTTGTGATTCTGAATTTGGATTCAATTCTTCTAAATACATATTGAACTTCTCATAGGACATGGCTCTTTAAAATGAAGTCAGCAGTACCAAAACCTCATTTGTGGCTGTTCACGGCATAGGGTGCTAACCCCTTAGTACTGCATGAGCTCTGCAGGCGGTGTGGCTGTAAGTGGAGTTCAGAGTAGAGGGAAATACCTGCAGTACTCCCACCGGCAGGCCCCTAGGACAGGGAGGGGAATGCTGGCGCATAGAACGGGGAGAGCGCTGGCCCATAGAACAGGGGGAGAGCGCTGGCGCATAGAATGGGGAGAGCGCTGGCCCATAGAACAGGGGGAAAGCACTGGCCCATAGAACAGGGGAGAGCGCTGGCCCATAGAACAGGGGGGAGAGCGCTGGCCCATAGAACAGCGGGGAGAGCGCTGGCCCATAGAACAGGGGGGAGAGCGCTGGCCCATAGAACAGGGGGGAGAGCGCTGGCCCATAGAACAGGGGGAGAGCGCTGGCCCATAGAACAAGGGGGAGAGCGCTGGCCCATAGAACAGGGGGAGAGCGCTGGCCCATAGAACAGGGGAGAGCGCTGGCCCATAGAACAGGGGAGAGCGCTGGCCCATAGAACAGGGGAGAGCGCTGGCCCATAGAAGAGGGGAGAGCGCTGGCCCTCAGAACAGGGGGAGAGCGCTGGCCCACAGAACAGGGGGAGAGCGCTGGCCCATAGAACAGGGGGAGAGCGCTGGCCCATAGAACAGGGGGAGAGCGCTGGCCCATAGAACAGGGGGGAGAGCGCTGGCCCATAGAACAGGGGGAGAGCGCTGGCCCATAGAACAGGGGGAGAGCGCTGGCCCATAGAACAGGGGGAGAGCGCTGGCCCATAGAACAGGGGCAGAGCGCTGGCCCATAGAACAGGGGCAGAGCGCTGGCCCATAGAACAGGGGGAGAGCGCTGGCCCATAGAACAGGGGGAGAGCGCTGGCCCATAGAACAGGGGAGAGCGCTGGCCCATAGAACAGGGGAGAGCGCTGGCCCATAGAACAGGGGAGAGCGCTGGCCCATAGAACAGGGGGGAGAGCGCTGGCCCATAGAACAGAGGGAGAGCGCTGGCCCATAGAAGAGGGGAGAGCGCTGGCCCATAGAACAGGGGAGAGCGCTGGCCCATAGAACAGGGGGAGAGCGCTGGCCCATAGAACAGGGGAGAGCGCTGGCCCATAGAACAGGGGGAGAGCGCTGGCCCATAGAACAGGGGGGAGAGCGCTGGCCCATAGAACAGGGCAGGGAACCCTGGCCCATAGAACAGGGGGGAGGCCCTTTCTCTGTGCCTGGGGTATAACCGCGGGTTAGTCTGGGGAAAGGTTCATCATTCATGATGCCCGATGCCTCGAATAACCCCCGTGTGGCCCAGGTTGTCTGGGTCTCTGGTGCATGGCATGCCGGCCCTGCGCATGTGCTGCGCAGGAGGTAAGCTGCAGCAGGGAAGGGAGGGAGACCGAGTGTGGCGTTGACAGATATGCGGGTGAGCCAGGTATGGTGACTGCGTCAGTGAGCTCGGTGGCTGAGTGTCCTCATCTGGTGACCTCAGGGACCCCTCGGTTCCCCGAGCCTCTGCCAGCCAATGGGACCTGTCGGGAAGCAGGCAGAGCCGGGGACAGAATGTGACCTGGAGCGAGTGTGACACTGTAGTGACAGCACAGCAGAGGGGGGGGCTGTATTGGTGCTGCAGCCCCTCCCCCTTTTGAAAAAGTCTTTTCCCTGAGGATTTCCAAAACCCAAGCAGAGGACTGGGAGGTTGGTCACGGGGACTTAGTGACCAGGCGACAGCAGGTCTCTGCTTCTGCTTTCCACTCAGTCCTTCCTTTCCCATCGGGAATTCCAAGTCCAGTTGCCTCTCCGTCCCCTCCTTGTCTCTTTAATCACTTTCTTTAGTTGCCGTTAGAGCTGGGCGTGGGAAGCCGACCTAAGGAGGAGCAGCCCGCGCAGGGGAATGAGCACAGCTTACCGCAGGACAGACTACACCGGCCGCCCACGGGCCCGCGTCTGGCGGAAGACGCGTGGCTGGTGTGGTGCGTGGAGAAGCGGCCGGACCGTATTCCCCCTGGGCGGGCAGAGCGGGCTTCCTGGTCATGTGAGACCTGAGCCGAGTGTGGAAGGATGGGTCCTGCTTCGCTGAGAGCAAGGGCACTGTCCTCCCTGGTCACGCCCACAGGCCCACACCAGGAGGCGGGCAGGAGCCGCGTGGGCCCTCACTGACACAGGCAGAGAGAGGCAGCTGCCACACCGGCCTCTGCGGCAGGCCCTGGGTCAGCCTTCTCCTGCAGAACACCTGGCGCCCTTCCCGCTGGCTTGTCTAACTGCACACGGTCACTAACGCTGTGACGGGGAGAGCTCAGGATCCGGGGCGTCCAGCCCTGCGGCGCTTTATCTTGTCACAGAGCCCCAGGGGTCTGTGTGCCTCCGGGAGGGAGGATGTTAGGCCCAAAGTCCAGATTGCTCAGCCCCACGTATGGAGGAAGCGGCAGATTTGGGGCTTAACCCCCTTGTCTGTGACTAGCGCCCAGGAGTCCCTGTTGTATTCTACTCTTTCCCAGAGCAGCCGTTACTCCGGGGCCATGCGGACCACTCAGGCCCTGCCTTTCCCGTCGATCGTCATAAAAACACAACAGCAGCCAACACGGCAATAGCCGCCCAGGGTGAATGAATCAGAATTATACCTGTTTTTTTGTCAGATGGGCAAAAAATATAGTCTACTGTTCGGGGTCTGCAGAATTTTAGTAATTCGTCTGTGTGCGCCACGAGACGAAAAAGGTTGAAAATCGCTGCCCTGGAGAAAAGACAGCATCTTGTTTTTAGATCACATGAAGCTTTGCCTTCTGAACTAAAGGTTTGGTGAGCGCAGTGGGGAGGTGAGGAAACCAAGACCGAGGAAAAGTAGTGAAATCAGCGAGAAAGAGCAAGAGAAAGGGAGCGCCCGTTTCCCCTTCGAGACACGTGGCAGGCGCCGCGCTGGGTGACCTACGTCGCTCGCAGCTTCCACAGGACAAACCCGCACAGGCTCTCGGGGTCTTTGCTTTCTCTTTTTCCTGGTTTGGTCTCAAATATGGACGTGGCTCCTTTTTTTGTAGTGTTTTTTCTCTTTTTTTATAGAACAGCTGAGCAGCCGAATGGCTGGAAACGGTCCTGGCCTGTGCGTCCCTGGCCGCGGTCCCAGCAGCGCAGCCAGTGGCGCGGAGACGCCCCGAGGGCTGCAGGCTCTCCGGACGTGGGCGGTGCTTTTCCGTCCAGGGGCACTTGGGTTGAACTCACGTTGCAGCTTACTTCCAAAAGGAACGGGGACATTTTGAAAGACTCGCCTGCTCACTTTTCTGTGGGAAGAATGTGCGCTGTCTCCCCAGGACTGATCTCATTTACTGCTTACCCCCCCCCCCCCCCCCCCCCGTCAGCGCCCCGCCCCACCCCGCCCCGGGCTGCTCAGGCCCGATGGAGGGGACCCTGCGACTGCAAGGGGGCTGGGGACGCAGCTTAGTGTCCTCCCAGCAAGGCCTCTCTTGGCCTCTGGCTCCGAGTCAGCTGCGCCTGCGGCTCAAGGCCACCCTGCTCTTGGCCGCCCCTACCGCTGCCTCACAGCGCCTGCGTTTTCTGGTAACGCTCATTGTTCACGGTGGCACCTCACTCTTCCTGGAGCGGAACCCTCTCATACGTGTTCTTTTGTGACCAGGACCTAGGTCAGCACCGGGAGTGGGCAGACCGTCAGTGAATGGGCGACTGAATGAACAGAGGGCGGCCTGGAGCTGAAATCCAGCTGCTGTGACCTGCGGGTTTCCGGCCACGCCACGTGCCTCTGTTCCTCTCAGGCTTCCTCCCCTCGTGGGAGTGTCTCTGTGCTTGGATGCACTCAACATGTCCGCGCTCTTTGCAGGTGATCCGAGAGGTCTACAGCGGCTGCAGCGGGCCCGTGGACGCCGAGTGTCCGCCGCCGCCAGGCTCCCCGGTGCACAAGGCAGAGCTGGAGAAGGTAAGGGCGTGTGCTGCTCCGGAGGGTGGGCCTGCTCACAGGCCCAGTGCACCCTGAGCGTCTCCGCACTCCAGCTGGGAAAGACAGGAGAGACTGCAGTCCTGCTTCCTGTGCATTTCCAGTGCCCATGCGCGAGGCTGGAGCTGGCCGTTCACAGGCTGCGCGGTTGGCCGTCTTCTTCCCAACTGCAGGTGAAGAAGTGGGTGGAAGCTGTTAGGGCCCTGTTCAAGGCCACCCGCTGTCACGTGGCAGCGTGGAATCTGAACTCAGGTCTGTATCCCGGAATACAGCAGGCCCTGCCCGAGTGCCCCTCCCCAAGCTGTATCCCAGTAGCCAGGCTGCGTTCCCTGTGCCCTCCGCTCTGTGCCCATGTTCCTTGTAGAAGGGCCCAGTGACGGCCCCGCAGGGGGGCAGGGCCAGCCCTTCTTGTCGGAAACGTGTGAACCTGTCACTGTGATGCCACACACCCAGCTCGCTCTGATCGTCCCTACGCAGAGCTCCTCTCCATGGAGACCCCGGGCTTCCTGCACGCAGCTCCTGTCGGTGGCTGTGGCCCAGGGACGCTCCAAGGCCTCCCTGTGCAGCCACTGCCAGTGAGCAGAGCCTTCGTGCCCCTTCTTACTGAGGGTTCTCCAGAGAAACAACTAGTGGTGTGTGTGCATGTACATGTATGTACTTATGTATGTGTGCATGTGTGTGTATTTATATGTGATTTACTTAAGGAATTTTTTATGTGTAAGATTTATCGTAAGGAATTGGCTCATGATTATGGAGGATGGCAAGTTCAAAGTCTGCAGCGTAGGCCAGCAGGTGAAGTCTGAAGGCCGTTGGCAGAATTCTCCCTTGCTCAGGAGACTGGCCTTTAGTGGTATGCAGGCCTTCAGCCAACGAGGTGAGGCCCCCACAGCAGGGAGCACCATCTGCGTTACTCAGCGTTCACGGATTTCAATGTTAGCCCTGGCTGGTAATCTCAGTGGTTAGTGTTGGCCTGCACACTGACGGGTCACGGATTTGAGTCCCAGTCAAGGGCACATACCTGGGTTGCAGATTTTGTCCCTCGCCCTATTGGGGTGCATCCAGAGGGCAACCGATGGATGTGTCCCTCTCATATCGATGTTTCTCTATTGCTCTCCCTCTCCCTCCCTCCCTTCCACTCGCTTCAAAATCAATGGAAAAAAATATTCTGGGGTGAGGATTAACAACAACAACAAATTAGTCTCATCCAAAAACACCCTCCAAGTTGACACACAAAATCAACCCTATCACAGCCCTCGTCCTGATATTGCAGGCCTGTCTCTCTCTTTCTTTTCTTTTTCTTATTGCGAACGAATACCTGCTTGCTGTGGAAAACTCAGGCAGCTCAGAGAAACACAAAGGGCAGGAATACGGTCACCCACGAACCCACCACATGGGATGCAGCTCCTCCCAACATGGCATTTTTTTAACCAGCTCACGTGTTTCTTTGATAGTTTAGATATTCTGATGCATAAACATGTTATGCTGCCCTTTTTTCTTACCTTTACATTATTACCAATTTTCCAGGCTTTTGAAAACTAATAAGAAGCAACAACCGTTTTTGCACTTTTAGCAGCTGAATAATATGAAATCATATGACTCTACTATCATATCCCCCCCCCTTCCAAATTTAACTCCTTATTGTTGGCCAAAAAATAACTGGCATCGTTTTGTAAGTCTTTGCTGCTGCTCCTGTTACCTGAAAATAGACCCCTAGAAGCTAGGTTACCAGACCAAAGGGGAGGATTGATTTTAAGATTTGACTCGTGTTGCTAAGCAAATAGCCACCCAGAAAGGCTGGCCCGGTTTCACTTCCCATCAGCGTGCATCAGGGTTTCTCTCTCACCCACTCCCACGGGACCGGTGGCACCCTTCACTTAGCGTGGTTTCTGAGGCTGTGCCGTGCCCGCCCAGACCTGCTGACCTGGTTCCCAGGAGCACTTCCCGGCCTGGGAGCTGGGCAGCGCCAGCTCTCATCCGCCCTATCACTGGCGGTCGGCACATACCAGGCTCCCACGGGATGCCACTGGCTCCTTCCCGTGGCTGTCGCAGCACCTCGGCACGATGCAGACACCGTCTGCCGTCCTGGGCCAGCGCAGCCCGGCCCCTCCTGAGGTGGCGTGCGCGTGCCCGTGCCCCAGCATCCGCCTGCGGCTGGCAGTCTCTGTGGCATGGGGGACAGTGCCCCCCCGCTGTGACTCCACAGCTCCTCCGGTTGGAATGCAGGGGTTCCAGCTCTCAACAGTGCTGCTGCTTTTTAAATTTCCATTGAATTTATTGGGGTGACATTGGTTAATATAATCATATAGGTTCCAGGCGTGCAGCTCTATATGCATCATCTGCATGTTGTATTGTGTGCTCACCACCCGGAGCCCAGCCTCCTCCCGTCACCATGTCCCCGTGACCCTCTCCTGCCGCCCCCACGTGCCTCTGCTTGCAGATGCCAAGTGACAGTCCCGACTGTGCCCTGACGTCAGGTGCTGGACCAACCGGGCAAGTCCTCCGGTGCCCTTGAGGGTTTGACAGCCGCCCAACTGCGCATCCTCGGAGCATATTTGTCACAAACAGACACTTGACACTTGCCCATTATTCACGGGAGGAAATTAAGTGGGCGACGCAGTGTTTATTTCTGGAAGCGTAATTGGTTTGGTGAGGGGAGTTTTCTGTAGCCCTAACGTTTTTTTAATTACTGAGGGAGAGGGAGGTGAATGAATGTCAGGCACTGTAGCACGCGCTGGTTACCTCAGTGGCTTTTTTCTTTGCTCTTTTGGTGTCTTTCAAGCTTTTGGTAACAGGCACCCAGCCTGTCCGTGCGGCCTTGGAGCCCTAGCTGTCCTGGATCTCTGGGAATTCAGCCCGCGTTCTTTCCGCTCTGAGATCACTTTGGAGCGATCCATGACGCCACTTGGCCAGTGCGACCTTGTGAGAATAGCCCTTCCTCCTCTTCCTTGCAGAAACTGTCCTCGGAGAGACCAAGCTCGGACGGGGAGGGTGTCATGGAGAATGGAGTCGCCGTGTGTAACGGGAAAGAACAAGGTGAGTTCTGCCTGAAACAGAAACCAGAATCCGAAACACTGCGGCCCGTTCTGCAAACTCTGGCTGTGGGCACGTCTCCTTGCAGGTTCGGTCACGCGCCTGCCACCGTCCTGGTCGCACTGACCGATCCGAGAAGGCCCTCTGGGGAGCAGGAGCCCTCTGAGGCTCCGGTGCCTGCCGCCGGGCCAGGGTTCCTGTGGCCCGACGGCGCCCGGCGGGAGTTTAAATCGGTGGCTCAGCAGGCATTTCCTCACGTGGTTTGTCCCGGGGAGTGATCCTCTGGGAAGGGCTTTGGGTGATGAGCGGAGCCACGTGCCCACCCCGTGGCGGCCTCGGCCCCATCGGGACCGTTTCCCTGATGAGTTCCACTCCCCATCTTTCAAATGAGGAGGCCTGACGTGCAGGTTTCTGAAGTCCCTTTTAAAAACAATTTCTGCAGATGTATTTCACTTGCATTTAAAGAAATGATTTTAAATTGTGGTAAAATACACATAACAAAAATTTACCCCCTGACCATTGTTAAGTGTCCAGTCCAGTGGCCTTAGGCACATTCGCATTGCTGTGCCGCTGGCCCACCATCCTCTCCAGAACCTTCCATCTTCCCAAACTGCAACTGTCCCCATTAAACACTCCCACCCTCCCCGTTCTCCAGGCCTGCAGCCACTCCCATGGTGCCTGGGGCACCTGCTGTCCCTGCGGGTCTGACTCCTGAGGGACCTCGCATCATGGAACCACAGAGCTTGCCCTGTGGCTGGCTCACCTCGCTCACCGCGATGCCCTCAGGTCTGCCCAGGGAGCCGGTGTCAGGATCCCCTTCCTCTCTGAGGCTGAGCAATAGTCCGTTGTGCTACGGACCACCTTCTGCCGTCATTCATCTGTGGAGGGGCGTCTCTGTTCCCCCCTTGGCGGCTGCAGATGACGCTGTGTGAACGGGGTGCTTCCCAGCCCTGCGGCGTGTGCCTCACATGCGGTGACGGCACCTTGTTGGCATACAGTTCTTTGCGTTTTGGGTCACCATCCGCACCGTCGAGACATGGAGCAGTTTTGACCCCAGGGGCTCCTGTGCTCCTCTGTCCTCCCCCCCCCCCCCGCCCCTGGCAGCTGCAGGTCTGTGTTCTGTCCTTCCCCAGCACGTCCTGTGCGTGGAGTCCACAGCTGAGCCTTTTGGTCTGGCGTCTCTGACTCAGCCTCAGGCATTGGGGAGCCCCGCGTGCAGGTGCTCAGGGTCCGAGCAGGAGGTCAGCACAGACGCGGCGCGGCCCGCTCACCGCACCCACGGGAGAGGGCTGGTGCTGGCAGCTCGGCGCCAGGGGAGCGAAGCTGCTGTGGACACGTTTTCCTTTCTCCCGGTTAATGCCTGGGAGCAGGGTGCTTGGCCACGTGCCGCTCACCAGCCTTGGTGGCGCTCTGTCGTGCTGGTCTCTGCGTTGGCCATTTGAACAGCCGTGCAGTGCTGTGCAGCCGGCTTACCGTGCCTCTGCCCGTGACCAACAACGCTGACTAAGTCTAACGAGCTTGTCTGCCATCCAGGCGTCCTCTTTGGTGAAAAGTCTGTTCACATCCTCTGCCCGAGTTTTCATGGAGTTGTTTGTTCTTGTGACTGACGTCTGAGAGCTCCTCAGAGCTTCCGAAGACGAGCCCTTTCTGCTACGTGATGTCCTCCCCCGCGTGGGGTCTGGGCTGAGAGGAGGGGTGTGGGGCAGGGAGTCTTCCCCGTGGAAGCCTGCAGCCTCTGCCTGCCCCGGGACCTGGCTCCCAGGTGAGCTTCTGCCCACTGCCCCCTGCACCTGCCGCAAGAGGCAGATGCCGTCACCTGCAGCCAGACAGCAAGCCGCTGCTGGGTCTCGGAACCCCGTCTTCTGGGCTGTGGTGATAGGACCGGGGTCCGTCGGAGGCTTGGCCTCTGCTCTGCCTGTGACTTTCTGCCAGACGCGTCTGGTGTAATTTTCGTCCTCTGCGTCGGAAGTCACTCGGTGGGAGGCATTCTCTGTCGTCCACAGGCCACATTGTGTGTAATCACAGCCGGGAAACCTATCTTTGAGGTTTGCCCTGGAGGAGACCAACGTACAATCTCAGGTTCCCGCCTGGATGTCCAGGCGCAGCCCACACTGCGGCTTCTTCTCCCAGGCCCCTCACAGTAGCCTCTGCGGAGCCAGTGCGTCTCGCTGTGCGTGGGAGTGGATTATCCTACCCAGCATTCCCCTGGGCTCTGTACAGCAGAGCAGCCTTCCATATTTTGAAAAGGTGCCTGTCGCGATGCTTTGTGCATTGCAGACACGCGGTGAGTAGGTCCTGCAGGAAGTTAGTGGTTAAGCTGCACTTGACCTCTCCTTCCTTCCACTCTGCGGCTCACTCTGGCCTGTGTGCACTGAGGTTCAGGGAGTTCCCTTCGTCCAGCCCTTCGTGACCAGACAGGTGCTGGCTGCCGAGGAAGCCGCGACGCAGACAGCTCCTCCCCGTTACCCCTCCATCGCTGGCAGCGGGCCAGCCCCTGCCGTCCAGCCACGGGTGACTCTGTCGCTCCTCTCCTGCGTTCAAGGGGAAGGATATGCCCCCCGTAACGCGCCAGTGCACCGCGATTCTGGGTGGTTCGTGACTACCCTGCTGGTGCCGCCACGGAGCTGAGGTCTTGGCAGCAGTCCCGTGGCAGCTTCGCGTGTCCCAGCGAGTAGGGCACGCGGGAGGGGTTCATTGGTGTGGCTCACTGGTGCCTCACTGAGCCAGCACTCCGATGGTGTAAGCCAGGCCCCAACGGCGGCCTACAGCGGGTGCTCAATGAGTAAGACCGGGGGCAAGCCAATGGCTGTGGCGTATGCTGTGTTTCGCCGTCTTTCAGTGTAAGGTCTATAACTTAACATGCTTTTGTGTGGTCGTTATTCTTGACAGTCAAGAGGAAAAAAAGTTCCAAATCAGAGGGCAAGGGGACCACATCTAAAGTCACTGGGAAGAAAATCACCAAGATCATCGGCCTGGGAAAGAAAAAGCCGTCGACCGACGAGCAGACCTCCTCTGCCGAGGAGGACGTGCCCACCTGCGGTAAGAGCGCCCCGAGCCCGGGAGCTGCAGGAGCCACGCCTGTCGTCCCTGAGCCGCGGCCCCTCGGCCTCGCCACGCGGCTCTCGGGAGTGAGGCTGGGGATTGTGTGCGGGGAGATGTTTCACTCGCACTGCTTGTTAGTAAGAGACGGCAGGGGTTTGACGTGAGCTCTGTGGCTCTTCACGTTTGACCCCAGGAAGGTCTCCCGACTTCCTTTAAGCATTTAAACTGAAAGCGTGCAGGGCTGTTGGCCTGTGAGGGACGGGTGTGAACATGGCCAGACATGAAGGCACTGTGGTCAGCCATTCCTCTCGGCTACAGTAATCAAGCCAGGGTTTCTCATGAGGCTCCATGTCCCAGACCAGGGTCACCCCGGTCTCACTGAGGACCGTCTCCGCATCAGTGTTTCATCCGCATTTTCTGAGCAGCTGCCATGGGCGGGACTGTGTTAACGTGTGTGTGGCAGCGACTGAGACAGCCCCTGCCCTCCCACTTCCCTTTCGGAGCTCTGCCACCTGCTTCAGGGCCAGGTTCCTAGGACAGAGTCCCAGGTTGGCTGTCACTGGGTCCCTGGGTGGTTCAAGTGTTCATTTCTCACGCTCCCTCCTAGCCAGACCCCAGCCTCCCCAGCTGGAGATGTTTCCTGCCTCAAGGCCCCTGAGGAATGGCCCTGAGCCTCCCTCCAGGGCAGGGCGCTGGCCCAGGACCCTCAGGAGGGGCCACCCTGTGCCCCAGCAGCTTCGGGTGCTCGAGAGCAGTCGTGACTCCAGATCTCCTTACGTATCGCCACCTTGGCCCCCAGCCACTGTCATTCATGTCCGCAGACTCTGACGAAGGTTGCAGTTGGCAGTCATTTTTCAAGTGTCCAAAAAGTGGGCTCTCAGCAGGGTTCATGTGCAGATGGGGCCGAAGCCACAGGCAGGCATTCGTGGTCCTCACGCCGTTGCTCAGCCGGTCAGTCCTCACGGCTGACTGTGGGCTTTAGTACACTAGGTCCTCGGGTTACGTGGTAGGTCCATTCCTACGACGTAACGCGATTTTCGCCGTAAGTCGGAACCCACCTACATGAGCACCTACGTCACTCACATGGAGCACACACACAGCAGTAATGAAGGGAACAGTAAACAAAATTAAAAGAAAGATAACAATTCCTGACTTTCACTTGTGGTAAATAAATAATAAAAAACATAAAGCACATACGTACATACGTCAAAATGACGGAACTTTTTTTTTAATATATTTTATTGATTTCTTACAGAGAGGAAGGGAGAGGGATAGAGAGCTAGAAACATCAATGAGAGAGAAACATCAATCAGCTGCCTCCTGCACACTCCCTACTTCTTATGTGCCTGCAACCAAGGTACATGCCCTTGACCAGAATCGAACCTGGGACCCTTGAGTCCGCAGGCCGACACTCTATCCATTGAGCCAAACCGGTTAGGGCCAGAACTTTTTATTTTATAAATAAATGGGAGATGGTGACATAACCACAAAATGACATACGTCGAGTCCCACGTAACCCGAGGACTGTCTGTAGAGCTTTCTTCCTTATAAAGAATAAATGCATCAGACATATGTCATGTACAAACTCAAAATCACGGCTCTCCAGCTGTCACCGTGACGGCCCTCCTGTGTGTGAATTTGCCTGAGACGCGGTGGGGGTCCGTCCGCGGGCGTCCCTGCCCTGGTGCCTCTCCTGCAGCTGAGCCGCCCTGTCGCCGCAGGCCACCTGAACGTGCTCTCCAACAACCGCTGGCGGGAGCGCTGGTGCAGGGTCAAGGACAACAAGCTCATCCTGCACAAGGACAGGACCGACCTGAAGACCCACCTCGCGTCCATCCCTCTCCGCGGCTGCGAGGTGATCCCGGGGCTGGACTCCAGGCACCCGCTGACCTTCCGGCTGCTCCGCAACGGGCAGGAGGTGGCCGTGCTGGAGGTAGGACGACCTTCCTTCCCGAAGCCGCTGCCCGTCCGAGTCCCCGCCTTGCTGAGCTGGCAGCGCCTGCTGGGTCACGCCCTTTCTCCCTCTCCCTCTGCCCACGTGTCCGTCTCTACTGTCCCGCGGTGGCCCCTCCTGAGGGCCCTGGGCCCCGCCCTGCGCCCACTTCTGCTGAGCCCTGCAAGGAGCCTGGGCCCGGGCACCTCCTGGTCGCGTCCCTGCCAGGCCTTGCTTCAGTGTTCCCAGCAGAACTTCTCACAGTGACAGCCTCCAGAGGGCGCTGTCCTCCCTCGTCCTGCAGGGCCCATGCGGCTCCAGGCGGAGTGAGTGTGCAGACACCGCAGCCAGCGAGCCGCGTGCATGGACACCGGGACCTGGGTTTCCAGGAGCCCTGGCTCCGTGCGCGGCTGATTCCTTTGGCTGCCTTTCTGGAGCCGGCTCGCTGAAGAGGGAAAGGCCATTAAACAGCCTCAGCCGCCTACTTCCACCCTCCCCTTTGGCCCTGGCCGGGCTCAGTGGTTAGGGCATCAGCTGAGCTGTAGTCAGATTGCAAATGAAGGTCAGATTCAGGGTTGGGAGCATGTAAACGTCCTGAGAAACGGCGCCCACAGCCCGGTGACTGCCCACGGTTGCACCCCCTCAGCACAGCCGACAGGAGGGGAACATGTGCTCATGCCTCCACTGAAGGGAAGGAAGTGCATTCCCGGCCCAGACACGGGAGCCCGAGGCCCACAGGGAGCGCCAGCCCCGTCCTCAGGCTGGGCCAGCGCAGGCGGCGCTGCTTTTCCGGGCCGGGTTTTGTTGTCAAATTAGCGAGGCTTTGTCAGCAACTTCATTTGGCTGAGCCTTAGCTAGCACAGTAAGTCCCACGTCCTGCCCCCAGTGCCCTTCCCCCATAGCAGCAGGCATTGCAGGACCCAGGTTTCCATGTCCTGGGTCCAGTCACTCCGGCTTCAAGGCTCGGGCTGAACACAGAACGGGTCCCGCAGCTCGGCAGCCCTCTCCTTCCTCCGCGTCTCACTCGCACGAGCCTCAGGCCCCCCGCTGTCCCGTCTGTGTGGTCTCTGGGCCGACACCTGAACCTGTTGAAACTCTTCCCTAATCAAGTGGCACGCGCCTCCCCTCCCGCACAGGCGGCGTCCTCGGAAGACATGGGCCGGTGGATCGGCGTCCTGCTGGCGGAGACGGGGTCCTCCACAGACCCCGGCGCCCTGCACTACGACTACATCGACGTGGAGATGTCGGCCAACATCATCCAGACAGCCAAGCAGACCTTCTGGTAAGGCCCGCGGGCAGGGCGCTGGGCACACGCGCTGTTTCCTGTGTGTTTACCCTTCGTGGGCTGTCGGGAAAACAGTGAAGACGCTGCCTTCGCATCTGTTCACCCAGACGTTAGTGAAAGCCCTGTCCTAACCCTCGTGTTTTCTCTCAGAACAGGGCCGGCCGACTTTTCCCATGAAAAGCAAGCTGGTCACCGTTCTGGCTTGTGCGCTGTTCCCTGTCCTCAGCGCTGCAGGGGCAGGAGCGAGTGGGCCGACGGTTTCGTAAAACGTGATTTGCAGGCACAGGCAGGGGGCCGGATGCGGCTTGTGGGCTGTACTTTGCTGACCCGTGTGTGGGGGGAACAATCTAGAATCAGAAGTGATTCTACACGTTGCTGTAGTGAGGACTGTCTTTGAAGCCATTAATCACGTTCCTTTACAATCTAAATTGTCATTTTTTTAAAAAGGCTGTTCATACAAGAGCGGTCTTTGAACCATGAATTTTTTTAATATATCGATGCAAAGACAGTTATAGCTGCACTTCTCAAAGCCCCGCCCACAGGCCCCAGGGTGCAGGCCCTCGCTGCGTCCAGAAGTTTCCCTCTTGCTGTCGCGCCATCGGCATCAGCGGTGTCGACGCAGAGGGGCCCGGTGGAGCTGCCCTGCTGTCGTGGCCTCGGCACCGCCACGCTGGCGGTGGAAGAACAGCTGGACTCGCTGGGATGTCTCTGATGAAGCACCAGGCCAGTGGTTCTCAGCCCTGGCTGCACATTAGAATCACCTGGGAATCTTTTTAAAATCCTGATTCCTGGGCCTCATCCTCCGGAAATTCTGTTTCTTTGTGACTAATGTTGTGGCCCCACCCCATAACAAAGAAACAGAATTTCCGGAGGATGAGGCCCAGGAATCAGGATTTTAAAAAGACTCCCAGGTGATCCTAATGTGCAGCCAAGGCTGAGAACCACTGCACTAGACTGACTTTTCCTGTAAAAGTCTGTGGCCAGGACGCGCTGGGGCTGAGGGAAGATAGCTTGGTCGCATGAGGCGTCAGGCGCCGCTGTCCGGGCTGAGCAGCCTGTGTGAGGAGCCAGCCTGGGACAGCTTTGCCCGGCGATCGCCAGCAAAGCGAGAGGGTCCCCAGCAGAAAGCACTCGTTCTCACTCACTTCGCTCCGTGGGAAAGTCAGGACCTCGTCAAGGACTGGCCGCTCTGCTTACTCATTACTTTCTGTGATAACAGCCCATCCAGTCAGCAGAGCGCAGGTAGATTGAGGGAGTCCCCTCACCACTCATCAGTGAAGCACACCACCCTGACCGTGGCTTTCTAAGAAATGTGCGATCGGAGGTCGGGTTTCGCCAGGTCACATGTAGCATGAAGTGAAGAGTTTCTGGCTGTTCACGGTGGTGTGGACGTGGTCAGTCCTCAGCCCACACGTGCCCGCCGTGCCGTCGGGGAGTGGGCCCACCCTGGGGAAGCCCTGAGCACGCGTGCTCCCCGAGAGCGCAGCTGGGCTCCGCATGTTCAGTGGGGGACACTCATCCACGCGGAGCGGGAGGCCGCCCTGGGCGAGGAATGTGGGTGCAGCCCTGAAATGAGCTGTTGACAGTGTGCAGGTGAGGAGCTCATGGCTGCAGGAATCTGCTGCTCTGACATCTGTGTAGATGTCCATTGGCAACAAAGTTTGATTTTACTTCCTGGGTTTCTGCATCCTCGGAAACACGAGAGAAGAGACTAAACAAGGAAACCATGTCCAAAACCTCAACGAGGCAGTTGCCGGATAAGGAAGATTCCAGGGTGAAACCAGTGTCCTTCATGCACACCGGCAGCCAGTGAGACGCTTCAAGGTCGCAGGGAAGTGTCCAAGGAGGCTGTGTAAGCTCCCCTGGGCGAGGGCGGCCGGGCTGCTGAGACAGGTCCCGGAGGCCTGCGGAGGGAGGCCCAGGACATGCTGCAGGGCAGGCTCTGGAGTTCTCTCCTGGACCTCCCGAGCCCTGGTGGTGGGGCTCCGGGGAAGCTGTGATGGTGATGGTGACGGTGATGACGAGGACGATGGAAAGCAGGGTCAGTATGGACAGGGGATAGTTAGCTGGCAGGAAGCTGCTTCTCATCTGAATCGCTGGGACATTATGTGAGAACTAGAGGCCCAGTGCATGAAATTCGTGCAAGGGGCTCGGCCCTCGCAGCCCCGGCTTCGTCTGGAAGGTCGTCCAGAAGGTTGCCCTGCTGTTCGGCCTAATTAGCATGTTAGCTCTTTATCATATAGAATGTGTTCTCCTAGGACAGTGATGGCGAGCCTTTTGAGCTCGGCGTGTCAGCATTTTGAAAAACCCTAACTTAACTCTGGTGCCATGTCACATATAGAAATTTTTTGATATTTGCAACCATAGTAAAACAAAGACTTATATTTTTGATATTTATTTTATATATTTAAATGCCATTTAACAAAGAAAAATCAACCAAAAAAATGAGTTTGCGTGTCACCTCTGACACGCGTGTCATAGGTTCGCCATCACTGTCCTAAGACATGGATGAACCTGAGGACGTTACGCTCAGTGAGACGGGCCAGACACCAGAGGCCAGTCTGATGCACCTGCAGGAGGGCCTGTAGCGACAAGTGTGTTGGACAGGAAGTGAAGTGGGTCCCGGGGCCGGGCAAGGAGGGAGTACGTTAATGGGGGAGTGTCAGTGGGAAGATGGAAAGTTCTGGAGATGACAGCGGCTGGCTGCATGACAGTGTGAGTGCCTGATGGCCTGCCCTGGGCACTGGGCAGTGGTGAGGAGAGGAGCTTCTGTGTCGGGTGTATTTCTCCAGAATGTGTTTCCTGTGAGAGACTCGTGTTCTGGGTTCAGCACGTGGCTCGTGGCCTCTGGTCTCACTCCTGCTGCTCAGTGTGGCTGAGCTGTAGCAGCCAGGGCACCGGCAGGAGACAGCACATGCCTGACCCTCGGCCCGTCCGCTTCAGGCCTGCAGGCTGGGTGGGCCCAGTGCCCTCTCTGAGAGGAGGTGGGTGTGGCGAAGGCCTGCTCCAGCCGACGGCCTGGTGTCTGACGTCTCAGTCTCATGTCCCGGCGTCAGGTGCCCTCGGCGTCCCCCAGGCGGGTCAGCTTCCGTCCTGGCCCTCATGGCCCCCGCTCCTCCCTGGCATCTGTGCCCCGGTGAGTGCCAGGCCCAGCGCCAAGAGCCGGAGACACACCACGCACGGGCGGCCCTGCTGTGAGGGGTCTCCCACTGGGAGGGCCAACCCCTAGCAGATCCGTGTAACGTGCTCCCTGCGCGGTGGTTGGCACGGAAAGGACTGGCCTCGGGCCCAGCTTGTCGCTCATTCCCGTTACTGCCTCTCGACAAAACGTGTTGTAGTGCCTGACCCCAGACACCCTCCGAGTCATAAATGAGAACCCTTGGGTATATATTACAAACAAATCGGAAAACTCCGGTCATTGCAAACTCAAACGTTTAAGTTTCTCTTTCCTAGGCACACTTCATGTGCCCTAAATGTAGAGGGTCGCATACATTTCTTTGTCAGACAAAAGCAAGAGGAGCTATTTTATAAATTAGAGTCAGGTGCGCTGGGCCAAGCGAGGCGTGCACAGCCGCCTGCCCCCAGCAGAGGGCAGCAGCTCCCTCTGAACGCTTCCTGCCAGCCGCGAGGCTCCCAGCCCTCAGCCCTGCTCGCCCCTGTGAGCGCCAGCCCCGCTGGAAACCAGCACAGGCGGGTCCTGCCTCCTTCTTCATGCAGGTGCCATAGGAATGCGAGGTCCTGCGGGGAAATGCCGCTGGAAAACAAAGTCACTTAAGACGCAGCCTGTTTGCTTAACCCGCCAGGAGAGAGAGCTCAGGGGTTTCCTTCACAGTGACCCTCTCCTGCTCGCTCGCTCAGCGCCTCTGTGAGCCGCTCCAGGCCACCGTCCCCAGACGAGCAGAGCTGGCCCTGAAGCTGGCCGGCGTCAGTGGGAAGATCCACTTCGGGTGGGGACAGCAGCCAGTGAGCGCGTAGCTCCGTGTTCTGCGGTGATCGGGACGGAGAGGGGACCCGAGGACAGTGGTGCGGCGGGGGGGGGGGGGGGGGCGGGGGGGGTGTGTGGGTGCTGGGGGCTCCTCAGGAAGGGAGGGGCTCTGGAGAGGGCTCCAGGCGGAGGGTCAGGCCCTGAGGCAGGAGGCCCTGTGAGAGCAGCCATCAGGGCGCCAGGTGGGACTTTCGGACACGAACTGGCACCTAGAGCCCCCAGGCCATGTGGCAGTTTTGGATGTTCTCTGAGCAGAGGGGGCGCCCATTGTCAGGGCTCCATCAGCCCGGAGGCGGGCAGAGAGGAGGGGAGCTGTCCAGGGCGCTAACGCTGAGTGGACACTGAGAACTCTAGAAACGCTGTTGCATAAAACTCTAAAGAGCCCAGGCCGGACGGGAAATACATCAGTTTTGCAGCGTATGGTCCCTGACTTGAGGACAGGGTCATGAAGGAGGCATGTAAAGTCTTGAAAGCAGCCACTGTCAGTACCTACATGAAGGGTCAAGGCTGTGTCCCAATAAAACTTCATTTACAAAAACAGTCAGTGAGAGAGAGGTCTTTAGACCACTGACGATAAGAATGGTGTACCCAGCATGCACTGCGGCTGCCCCTGGCCAGTCCTGCAGGGCAGTATTGCACGCACTGTGGCCGCCCCTGGCACAGCCCTGCAGGGCGGTGTGGCACGCACTGTGGCCGCCCCTGGCACAGCCCTGCAGGGCGGTGTGGCACGCACTGTGGCCGCCCCTGGCACGGTCCTGCAGGCGTGCTGCCCTCGCGTTCTCTAGGTGGGGCGTGCGGCTGTGGCTCCAGCACCTCCCGGCACTGAGGCTCCCTGCACAGCCTCTCACGGGCCGAGCATCAGGTCAGGGCTCAGGCCAGACTTGCTGCCCGGCGGGAGGAGTTACCTCACATCCTGTCTTTCAGCTTCATGAACAGACGTGTCATCTCCACCAACCCCTACCTCGGGGGCACCCCCAACGGCTATGCCCACCCCAGCGGGACGGCACTGCACTACGACGACGCCCCCTGCGTGAACGGCTCGGTGAGTGCACAGCCCCAGGGAGCGGTCGCTGTCGGACATCGGCTGACACGTGATGACAGCTCCATCCCATCTCTCCTGTCCTTGTTTCTGACAAGTTGTCCATCTTAATCTGCATTTGGATACGTAGGCATTTGACACCCGTAGGCAGTTTCTCCTTCAGGGTTCCATGTCCCCGTCATAATTAAACGTCCGCACTCCCTAAGCACTGACTGAGGAGAACACGTTAGAGTGCGAGCCTTGGGTAAGTCCAAGTGAGGTGCGCTGTCAGTTACCAGGGAGTCGTCATTCCCGGGGGCACACATGCTGAGCAAGCACCATCGGAGGCAAATGTGGGAGGGAGGGGAGGAAGGTGGGAAGGTGGCAGGGAGGGAGGGAGGCAGGGAAGGAGGGTGGGAGGGAGGGAGGCAGGGAGGGAGGGTGGGAGGGAAGGAGGTGGGGAGAGGGGGAGGCGGGGAGGGGGGAGGCGGGGGGAGGGGAGGAAGGAAAGTGGGGGGGGGGGAATGCTGCCATAGACGCGGGCCATGCTACAGGCTCAGGACCCTCTCCCTCCGGGGCGTGGCGAGCCGGCGGTGCCCGGCGCTGAGCAGGTGCGCTGTGGCCTTAGCTTTCCGCTGCCGTGTCCCACGTACAATAGCAGCGCTCACCAATTAGCGTGTGTGGACGTGTCTGCACATCACTCCCGTTCATTGGTCGGCTGTGCCGGCCTCCGGGTGGTCACAGGTGAGCTGAGCCATGGATCGAGGGGAGGCTCACAGCCCGTGCTGCCACGTGTCTCCAAGTCCTGAGCGGGTCAGTGGCATCCGTGTCCACGCAGGCTTTAGAGGGGGCACGGGTATGTTTACTGTGGTGGTGTCCAACCCTGAAGGTAGTTTAGATTTTTTTCTCCCTGTTCTGCTTACCCATTCATTTCTCAGTATTTTGATGGATGTTCTCTCTCAGCTCCCTGCTAGCCATCATCATCAAACCCACACCTGCCTTCCTGAGGGCAGGGAGGGGCAGGGACGCCAGCTCTCAGTAATAGAAGCAACTGAAAATCGGGTTCCAGCCATGGCCTCCTCCCTCAGACCCCTGCCCAGCAGTCTGTCCCCGAGCAGTCTGTCCCTCCTTACTTGATTCTCACATAGCCCCCCCGCCCCAGTCCCCTGTTACCCCTCCCCCTCCCCCTCCCTCTCCTCTGTGCCCAGCTCTGTGCTGGGGCTGAGCACAGAACGGATGAGATGCTGCCCTTGTCCTTAAAGGGCCTCCAGGCTAGTGGGTGAGAAAGGCGGTGGGAGGCGAGCTGAGTGGGGACCTGGCCGGGCAGGGCCTGTTCAGGCAGATGGAGGTGAATACTAGGGTCCGTGGTGGTCAAGGGTGAGGGTGTGAGGAGCCTCTCCGGCACCCAGCTGGGCTGCAGGGTCCACTGGTTGGGGTCCTGCCTGAGGCTGGGGGGGGGGGGGAGCCGCGTCCTGTCCCGCAGTGAGAAAGCATCGGGTCCGGCCAGCCTCCTCCTCCGCCCCATTCCCGCCGCCACCTTTACCCGGTGCCTGCAGCCTGCACCCGTGGAGAGGCTGTGCCACCCACCAACCCATCACTTAGGAAGGCCCGGGCAGCCCCTGCAGAGCAGCTTGGGGTGGGGGGGGCGGTCCTGAGCCTCGTCCTGGTCACTGCCATTTTCAAGGTGGGCCCTGCTCTCCTGCCGCATGTGCCCCGCAGCCACCAGCTTCTCTTCTGACCCGCCTTGGCCCTGTCCGCTGCCAGAGTCCCCTCCAGAGGGCGAGCGGTCTGCGTCTCCAGCCCTGATCCGGGCAGCTCGTTCAGAAAGGAAACCCACACCTCCCTCTAAGTCTCTCTCCAAGGCCCTCACCCCTTCCCCAGTCCACACCTGCCACGGGGCATGAGGCATGAGGGTGAGGAGGTGGGAGCCATGGGCACCGCCCCCCCCCCCTCGCCTGTCCCATTGTCCTGGTCCAGGCGCAGCTCAGGCCCACAGGGACGAGGTTGCTCCAGGCCCTGGGAACCTGCGCAGAGGCTCTGCAGGAGGGATTGTCCTGGGACCCTGTGGGCAGGAGCTGGACGCGTCCCCTGTGCAGTCCTCCTGGCGCTTTGGCTCACGGGGCGTCCTGGCCTTGCCCTGCCCAGTTCCCCGCCGCTGGGCGCTGGGACCAGGCCGTCTCTCTGGGGAGGGCTGCTCTTCTCTGTTTATGAGGTTCGCACTTTTGACCCCAAACCACACTTGTTGGCGTTTCGTTTTTAGTAACTCTCAGCCATTCGGGGTCCCCTGAGGCCCAACGCAGGCGTTAGTGAGTCTTGGGGAGGGTCTCTGACACGCACAAAAGTGGGGGAGCACACCCACTTTTAATCTAGAAACTTCTATGCAGTTTCTTAGTTACCCGTGTGACTCAGTCCCTTGGTATTTGGGGGAAATGCTTGTCTAGTCTAGACCCTGTAATCGCCCTGGACAAATGCATGTGCGCCTGTCATTTTGAGGTGCTCATGTCCGAGTTTATCTGCACGTCCCCCTATTTTTAGCTCGTAGCTGGGTCCCAGCATCACCAAAATAGCCGCTGCAGCGACGGCAAGGAGGGCAGCCTGCCGTGAGGTCTGGGCCCTGCTCCTATTTTTATAACAAAGGCTGTAATCACCGTCTGCGGGAGTGAATAAGACGGTGAAATAAGCATCAGCCAGGAGCTAACATTTCTCCGTGTTTGTGAATGCAGAGCAGTTCCTGGAGGCCTTTAAGACTTAAAAGGCTCGCCGTGCTGAGTGCTGGGTGAATGTACCCTTTAATGTCCCTGTCCTCCAATGGCCTGTGCTATTTTAGTCCTTTAGGGAAAGGTTTTCGTCAAAATAGTGCCATTATGTCAATTCTACTTGGAAACCTGTTTTCTGTGATGATTGGATTTCTTTTCAAGACCGTTTTGGTCACGGCACTTCAATCAGCCCTAACAGAGTAGGGGGAGGGGGCAGGCGGACAGTCCCCATAAACAGGTCACCGATGCACTGGCTCCGGGCTCTGAAGTCCAGCCCCTCGGTAACCCCGGGAGCGGCGCACAGAGGCAGCGCCCTGGGCTTGGGAGCCTCTGCCTCAGTTTCCTCCTGCTTCCTGAGATCCCGTGAGAGCTAGAGGCAGTGTTTGTAACGCACTCCAGACAGCGTCTAGAACCCGGTAGTGACCGCAAAGTAAAAGAAGGTGCTCGCTGGGGTCTGCACACGTGTGCTGGGCAGGGCCCGAGCCCCATCCCCGTGTCCCCGCCCGGCATGCCTTCCCCACAGGCACGCGGCTCTGCGTTTTGGATCTGGGGACCCCCGGGATCTACAGAAATGTCACGTCAGCCCTTTCTGTCCTGCTTTACCAGAGGAGCAAGAACTCCCCAAGCCAGCGACTCTGGGGCGATCCTAGGGAGGAGAAGGCTGGCCCTAAGTCCCGGACGCAGGGCAGGCCTCGCGGCCAGCTGGCCTGCGAACGCGTGTGCTTTACAGCAGCGGGCACGGGGGTGCGGGTGCGAACGCCGTGTCCGCGCTAACATCTGCTCTGCTTGTGGCCGAGGCACTAACCGCGCAGCTGTGTGTGTTGCAGTGGGACCCCGACGGCGGCTCGGCCGCGTCCTGCCGCGGAGGCCCGGGAGGAGAGGTGCCGTACGATAACTTGCCGTCTCCGAAAATCTTTGCGCGCTACCCGCCTGCTGACAGGAAGGCTGCTAGGCCGCCTGCCGACACCCTGTCCTGTAACCATTACAAGCAGCCCACGTCCTGCGGGCTGCCTCCCGCCCCGTCTGTCACTAACACCTCTTCTGTGGGGAGGGCGTCTCTCGGGCTCGGCTCCCAGGTACAGCACCGCGTTCCCTCCTCCTCTAGAACCCCTCTAGCCACAGCCCCCCTCCGAGTTTTGCAGTGATGCCCACTGTAGTGAGCGAGGCCCACCTGGGAAAGCAGTGGGCGGGGGAGCTGCCTCCGTACCCCTCCCCGGCCCTGCTGTGGGCTCCGCTCTCCCTGCACACCGGCCCGGGAATTTGGCTAAAGGCACAGACTTAAAGGACCGGGGCGGTAAAACTTGGCAGAGGATTCTTGAGCTGCAAGTGTTTTTAATGTTTCCATTAAACATCAGCACAGGTGGCCCCAGGAGTAGCTGCTTTTGACCTTTAAAAGTAAACTAGGCTCATTCAGGACACTGCGGTGTTTTCCCCAAATGGGCATAAAAGTGCTCCCTGACCCCAGGCCGGTGGCGAGGATTGGGGTTACCGGTCCCTATGTGGGAAACAGCCTTGCTGTCAGACTGTCCCTCCTCATCTCCATAGCAAACGTAGCGTTTCCGTATAAACACTGATGTGTCTTCCTGCTCTGTCAGCCTCAGACTTTGATGCTTTGCATATAGCCCCGCGCCCATGTGTGCGAGCGCCCCTAGAGCAGAGGGGCACGGGAGGGGTTGCTCCCTGTGCCCTGTGTTGGGGGAGCCCTTACAAAGTGACGAGCCAGGGAAGCCCTGGGGATGTCAGACCGGGTGGCACTCAGAAGTCCTCCCGGCCGAGGCTCTCGCCAGAATCACAGCACAGCTTTTGTTTGCTTCTGATTTTTTTAAAAAAATATATGTTTTTATTGATTTTCAGAGAGAGAGAAAGAGGGAGGGAGGGAGAAACATTGATTGGCTGCCCCCTGCATGCCCCCTACTGGGGATGGAGCCCACACCCTGGGCATGTGCCCTGACCGGGAATCTATTCAGTGACCTCTTGGTTCCTGGGTCAGCACTCAACCACTGAGCCACACCAGCGGGCTGTTTGCTTGTGATGTTTGGCGACAGTCGCTCAGAGCCGCCCAGTGAGCCTGAAGGCCAGGCGCGGGAGCCAGCGGCTCCGGCCTTGTTGAGTGCGGCGGTCAGACGCCCGGTGGTTATAAGCGGGGCTCAGGGGTCGTGGCTCGCCCAGCAGCCGAGTGACGGAGCCAAATTTAGGCCCCGCCCACAGCGCAGGAGGCTGCACGGCCTTGGAGCGCGGGCCTGGACACCCACAGTCCACCCCTCCCGCCAGCTGCATGTCTGCACATAGAGCTGTCCATCGCTGAGAAAATGCACCTGCTGGCCTGCAGCCACCCAAGAAGTAGCGATGCTATGGAATTTTTAAAAGCCTGTGGTTGATCAAAATTTAGTTTAAACTGTTTCTACGGCACGCCTTTCTCGCTTCCTTCCTGAGACCCTGCAGTGAATAAGCGTAGTTATGTGCCCGGTGGGTGTCAGTCCCCACGGAAGCGCTGGCAGAGAAACCAGCAGCGGTGGCCGCCCCCCGTCCGAAGCGCAGGCTCCCAGCGTCTCAGCCCAGCTGCCCGGCTCCCCCTGTGCCCACCTCCATCGCAGCTCTCAGCGCACATGTAGCTCTGCTTTCCTGCCCAGGGCGCCCTGCGCCCCTCACGCCCGAACCTCAGCCTCCGGGGCACCCCAGCTCCCAGGGTTTGGGAGCCAAGTTGTTCCTGCCACCCTGAGTTTTTCTGTCAGTGCTAGATGCTACTTACAGCGTCACAGAGGGACGCAGTGTCCCGCAGAACAAAAACACTGGTGTTGTGGATCGTTTGTTTTAACTTCCTTCTGTTTATTTCAACAGTTGAAGAGTAAAAAGCCCCCACTCGCATCCAGCGGGGCTGCAGGAAAAGGCAAGCCCCTGAGCAGCCAGCCCAAGAAGGCCGAGCCGGCCGCCGGCGTGAGGCGCACGCCTTCCAGTGAGTGCACACCCTCGTCCGTGGTCGCGGCTCCTGCGGCTGTGGAGCGGGCTGGGGGGCACCCGTGGAGAGATGGGCCTGTAGCCCATCATCCTTCCCCACCTGCCGGACGGGAGGGTGGTGCGGCCTCTGACCCGGCCTCGGGACCTCGTGCACCAGGAAAGGCCGGGCTGTGCCAGGTACTGGCCTCCGACCCGGCTTCAGGACCTTAGTGCACCAGGAAAGGCCGGGCTGTGCCAGGTACTGGCCTCCGACCCGGCTTCAGGACCTCGTGCACCAGGAAAGGCCGGGCTGTGCCAGGTACTGGCCTCCGACCCGGCTTCAGGACCTCGTGCACCAGGAAAGGCCGGGCTGTGCCAGGTACTGGCCTCCGACCCGGCTTCAGGACCTCGTGCACCAGGAAAGGCCGGGCTGTGCCAGGTACTGGCCTCCGACCCGGCTTCAGGACCTTAGTGCACCAGGAAAGGCCGGGCTGTGCCAGGTACTGGCCTCCGACCCGGCTTCAGGACCTCGTGCACCAGGAAAGGCCGGGCTGTGCCAGGTACTGGCCTCCGACCCGGCTTCAGGACCTTAGTGCACCAGGAAAGGCCGGGCTGTGCCAGGTACTGGCCTCCGACCCGGCTTCAGGACCTCGTGCACCAGGAAAGGCCGGGCTGTGCCAGGTACTGGCCTCCGACCCGGCTTCAGGACCTTAGTGCACCAGGAAAGGCCGGCTGGCTGCCCGACTCTAGGGCTGGTTACGCCCATTTCAGTGGAGGCACCTGGAGGTGCAGCTGCAGGGCCTGGGCTTTGGGTCAGGGGCCTTGGTTTGTGTCCCTGACCTGTTGGTGACTCAGCGACTTTGGGGAAGTCACGTCTATCCTCTAAGTGGGGCTTCCACGTGCCGGGTGTGGAGGAGCAGCTGCCGTGGTTTCTGTGATGAAATAGCCCAGGTGGTCACGGCCTCAGGGCCCTAGAGAAAGACGGGCTTGGAAGGAGTCCGCGTGGCAGGGAGAACAGTCCGTCCCTTTCTCCAGCCTGGCCCCCCGCCACCCGCAGGCAGGTGCTGCCGCCTGCCCCCTGGTCCACGAGCGGAATGACCTCTGGGCGATGCACGCTTCCCTGGGGCTCACGGCCGTGAGTGACAGCCACAGGGAGTGCCAGGCTGCAGGCCGCCCAGCTGGCAGGGAGATGCCCGCCCGGCACCGCACCTCCCTTTCTCCGGGGCCACGCTGTCACCATGTCTGTCAGTGCGTCTTCAGCTGCGACGATAAGACAGTGCCGTTGTGGCCAAGGTGCCTGAGTGGACGAGGGTCACACAGCAGACGCGGGCCCCGGAGCTCCAGGGGCCTGGCCGGCAGGGAGGGTTCCAGGGGAGGGAGTGTCCGTGTTTTCTGACTCAGGCCCCGTGGAGCGGCAGATCAGGCCTCCGCTCCAGCCAGCGCCCTGTACCTGCCGCGTGCACTGCGAGGGGTCTGAGTCACGGGGTACGCGGCGGGCGGGGGGCAGGGGCGTACATGCACACCCGCCTCCGAGCTGCCCAGCAGGGCAGGCTGCTCCTGCCGGGACACAGGTGGCCTGCACGGGAGTCACCCTCAGAGCGGCAGGCGGGAGCCAGCGGGCCACAGCCTGCTCCTCGAGTTCGGGGGATGTGCTGACCTTCGACCTCCTCTCGCAAACCTTACTTCCCTGGCGCAGGCGCGTGCCCGCGGTCACTTAAATCCCTGCTGGTGTCCCGTGGGGAGGGCACCGAGCTTGGGCGAGACCGGGCACGGAACCCCTCAGTCACGGCCGATTTCATTCCCGTGATTGATTCCTCTATTTTATGACGCCTTCTGGAGGGAACTTTTATTAACTGTGGTGACATCTAATGGTGACAAATGAGAGAAAAAATTGCCTTCTGTGTTTTTGCTGCGTTCACTGTAGACCAGGGGAGGGGCACGTGTGCGCTGGGGAAGCGCCTTCGTTTGGAGATCAGAGACGGGGGTTTGGACTCCGCTCTGTCTGCCCAGCACGTCCTGCCCCTGAGCCACGGACAGCAGTGCTCGGCGTCCGCTGGCCGGTTTGGTCAGTTGCCGCCAACGTGCTCTCTGTGCATGCTGAGTGGGGAGGGGCGGCCTCCGGGGCCTCCATCGGTGGCGCTCCGCTGCCGTCTTTGGGAGCGTCACCTTGTCCCAGGCATCGTGAGACGGGCTTTAGATACAAAGATCAAATTATAAAGCCACCCCCACGCGAGGCCTGGGCACCTGCTTGAGAGCGGGCGCAGCTGCGCTGGAGGGCTTCTCGGCCCCTCGTGCCACGGCCTGCGTCATGGCCATCGCTCTGCCCTCTGCGTCTCTGTGACGCCCTTTCTCGTCTAGCGAGGGCATCGGGCGGACAAGCAGCGGCGCACGTGGCGAGAGGATGGAGCTGCTGAGCCGCAGTCAGGCCTGGGCGGTGCGATGCCAGAAGCAGTGGGAGGACTGACCGAGGTGGAATCTTCGAACATGGTGGCCCTGGGCCCGTCTCGTTAGCTTCATCACCTCTTCAGGCGACAAGCTGGGATTCAGACCTAACAGTCGAGCCCCAGACCCGCCCTGTGTTGCCGCTTCCTTCTCATTGTCCGTTCGTTCACCCACTGATGCTATTGCGTGTTCAGTCCGTGCCGGTGCGTAGCTGCTGCTGGGTCAGCAAAGCGCTGGACAGGGCTGTGGGCCAGCTGTGACGGGCTGGGGGAGAAGTTTCAACCTACGGGCACTGGCCACAGCCAGGATTGCATGTGACGCTGACGCCTCCTCCCTGCAGATGTGGGTTGTGCACTGTGGTGAGGTGCCGGCGGGAAGGGAAGAGGATTAGAGGGATTTCTTAATACTGTCTTGTCACGTAGAACATTGTTCCCGAGAATCCTGGATAATCAGCTGGTTCAGACCGGCCCGCTCTCTTCTGTTGGATTCCAGGGAGCCAGCTCTGAGTTGACCGAGCGAGCGGGCTGACCGAGGGCCCTGGGAAGCTCCCTTGTGTCTGCAGGCTAACTGCTTTCCCTGCGTGTCTTTCAGATGCTGACCAGTACAGATACGGCAAGAACAGGGTGGAAGCAGATGCCAGGCGCCTGCAGACCAAGGAAGAGGAGCTGCTGCGGCGGAAGGAAGCCCTGCGGACCAGGCTGGCCCAGCTCCGGAAGGAAAGGAGGGACTTGCGGGCCGCCATCGAGGCGAACGCTGGTAGGAGGGCGCCCGTCCAGGAGGGTCTGCCTCCCTCTGTCTGCCGCAGGCCTCTCATCAGCTTGCGGCTAAGATTCAGCTGGCGGCCCACACTGCGTCCCGGGGGTCTAGAGGCACTGCCCGTTAGCCGAGGGCAGGTGCCGGGTGCGGGAGTCCCGGGACAGGCAGGGGGGATGGGTGCTCAGGTGCGGGAGTCCCGGGACAGGCAGGGAGACAGGTGCCGGGAGCTGTCCCGCCTCTGGCCCGCTGGCAGGGATTGTCTGGAGCCTGAGGGCCGTGAGTGGGCACTGCGTCCATGAGGCATTGGGTTCCTCGCAGGAGGACAGTCCACAGGGACAGGTAACGTTCAGAGGCAGGTGAGAGGTCTCCACACGGTACAGGGAGCCCTGCACCCCAGAGGAGATCCCGCTGAGGGAGGGCAGTGTGAGTATTGGAAGGGATGGGGTGAGGCCAGGTCAGGGGAACCACCGCAGAGCGGAGCTGAGTAAAGGCAGTCCTGGAGCGAGGCAGGCCGCTGTGCTGGGCCAGGCTGGCTTGTTCGTGCCGTCAGGAGTGGGCACAGGGTGGGGGTCAGGGGGAGCCTGGTTAGGGACAGAACTGCGGACACACAGGCCTCAGCTCCAGGCTGGTCTCACCTGGGCAGCTCTGACCCAGGTCTCCGTGTGGTTGGCCCAGCACGGGGGGGGGGGGGGGGGGGGTGGTGGAGCAGAGAGCCGGGGAGACGCCTGCCTCCAGGTAGCTCAGTGTGCGGGAGCCGGGGCGGGGGGGGGGGAGGGCTGGCACACGGCTACGGAGCTGGAGCCTTTGCTGACCGCCTCCGTGACGGGCATGAAAGTGCTCTTGCCACGTAAAGACTGGAGGCGGGCGCTGGCTGGGCAGGACCAAGATCACTGCTCGGAGGCGGGGCGGCTGCCAGGCAGAGTGCAGTGGCAGGCGGAGGGTGGGAGCGGATGGTGATGACGCAGAAGGGTTAGACCCGCTTCTGGCCTCAAAGCAGAGCCCCGCGTGCTGTGCACCGGCCCAGGCCACACACTCAGTTACCCTTGGATTCGGTTTTCTTAGCTGCCCTGTGGGTACAGTGCCAGCCTTCCTGTGTCACTGCCACACGTTGCAGTAATGAAACACGTGTGCCCGGGAGAAACGCGTGCCATGCTCTGTGGAGGAGTGAGGTGTTTGACGTAGGGCCGGAGGGCTCGGGAGGCAGTGGCGGAAGAATCATCCGCAGCTCACGGTCCACGTGACAGATGAGCACGCTGAGGCCCCCTGGGGGCCCTTCTTCCAGCTGCAGCCAAGGCAGGGGTGGGGTGCCGGCGTGGGCGTGGCTCCTCTCAGGGCTGATGTGAGTGTCAGAGGGACCCAGGTCTGGAGCCTGAGCCCCGGCGTCTCCCCGTCCCCCGCTCCCAGGCAGGAAGGCGCAGCTGGCCCTGGAGGAGAAGCTGAAGGCGCTGGAGGAGGAGTGCCGGCGGAAGGAGGCGGAGCGTGTCAGCCTGGAGCTGGAGCTCACCGAGGTCACGGAGAGCCTCCGCAAGGCCCTGGCCGGCGGCGTCACCCTGGGGCTGGCCATCGAGCCCCGCTCAGGGACCTCGAGTCCACAGGTACCGTCCCCCGCGCCCCTGAGCACCGCAAGCACGGCGCCCAGAGAAAACGCCCCCCCCCCCTCGTTCTTCTAGACTGGCCGCCCGCCCAGCCTCACCCAGCACAGCACACAGCTGCGCGTCAGCTCCGACACTCATTTACTTGTAACCCTCACCTGAGGGTCTTTTCCCTTTCCTTCTTTCTTCCTTCCTTCCTTTCTTTTTTTTTTTTTTTTTTTTTTTTTGAGAGAGAGGGAAGGGAGGGGAGGGAGGGAGGGGGGGGAGAGAGAGAGAGAGAGAGAGAGAGAGAGAGAGAGAGAGAGAGAGAGAGAAACATCAATTTGCATTGAGCCTGCAACCGAGGTTTGAGCCCTTGACCAGTCAAACCCGGGACCCTTCAGTCCACAGGCTGACGCTCTGTCCACTGAGCCAAACTGGCAGGTCCTGGTCTTTTCCACAGCCCGAATCCTGGGCCTGCTCTGCCCGGTTCCTCCCATGAGCTGGCCGCGTGCGGTTCCCCGCTCCTGCTGCGGCTGCCACCACGTCTCTGCTGCCGGGGCTGCGGGTGAGAGGGTGCCTGGGAGTTCGAGTCCCCGGAGAGGGGACTGTGAGAAGCACGTGCTGGGCTGGAGGCAGAGGACGCGGACTGGGCCTCCCCGCTTCCCAGCATGACCAGCCGGTTGAGTGTCTCTCTGCGCCTCCATCTTCCTGTCTGTGAGACAGACGTTGGAAGGTGCTCTGAGCACTGGACAGGGACCACACAGACACCTGGTGTCCTCACTGTGGGTGGCGTACCCGAGCCCCCTGTTCCCGGTAAAGGCGCCATCCCTGCTGGAAAGCAGCCCCGCCGCCTCTCTCAGTCCCCAGTGCTCAGGCCCCGGACTCTGGAGAACTCCCCGCTGTCCAGCTGCGAGACCAGTGACGCCGAGGGCCCCGTGCCCGTGAACAGCGCCGCCGTCCTGAGGAAGAGCCAGCCGGCCGGCAGCTCTCCCTGCCGGGGGCACGTGCTTCGGAAGGCCAAGGTCAGTGCCCTCGTGCGTGTGGGACGCCTGCTCACCCGCCTGCCGGGCGCGGACTCTGCGGCTTCAGCGTCGTGTGGGTGGGAGGGGCAGAGGGGCCAGGCGTGTCCCGTCCCACAGCCTTCCACTCGGTGCCACGTGGTGACCTGGTGACCCAGCACAGTCTCCCAGTCCCTCCACCGGCCGCCTGGCCGCTGGTGTCGGAGGTGCCGCAGTGCCTTCTGATGGATCAGCCACTGTTTGTGCTGCGAAGCTTACGACCCCAGAAAAACTTAGAAACGACGTATAGTTCTTTAGAGCAAACAGCTCTGGACTTGGTGGCTGAAGGTGTGCCCCACGGAAAAGCCACACTTGGTGCCACGGCACCTGCCCGTCCAGGCGTGGAGGCCAGGCACCTCCCTCACACCTCGGGCTCTGGCTGCTCTCGCTGCTCTGTCCTCCAGCAGCTCTGAGGCGCTTCCGGGCTGGCTAGAAGCCTTGCTTTCCGCGTGGTGGGTCTGGTGTCCGGTAAGGCAGGGTTAGCCGCTCACTGCTCGTGGCATGTTCACGGGAGGGTCCGGCGACCCACACCCAGGAGTTTGAAGGCCGTGCACTTGATGGAGACGGGCTGGTGACGGAGGGAGGGAGAGCCTCTGTGCGCCTCCCTGGGCCGGTCTCAGCCCCCAGGTCCCTAGACTGCGCCTGAGGGGTTGGCACTGAGCCCTCATCCGGGTCCCCTGTTTGCAGATGGGAATGCGGGGACAGCATTGGCTGCTGGGTCTTTGTGGTCCAAGATCCCAGCTTTACGTGGCGTGCACGCTGCCTCCAGGGGGCTGCTCTCTGCCGTGTTCAGCGTCTGGGGCCTGGGCAGCTCAGCTCCGGCCGCTTCCTCGCGGTGGACGTCCCATGAGGGGTGGCGGCGCGGCGGGGGCCCCGCGACCATGCAGCCCGGCCACCGCCCGGCCGGAGAGCACCGAGGACGCGGCCTCTCGTGGAGAGTGCGATGGAGCAGGGTCTCCAGGCTTCCCGAGAACAGTGACGCGGGTCCCCCAGCGGCAGGAAGGGGTGGCACGTGGCCTTTCGACTCTGGGACAGTCACCCACTCGTCGGTGCCTCGCACGTGTGGTCTCATTCGCCCGCTGGCCTTTTCCGAGGACGAGAGTGGTCCCAGCACTCGGGCTCGGGAATGTTTCCCGGCCGTGCTCAGGGAGCTCCGGTTCCTGCGGAGGGGACTGAGCAGGAGAGCGGTGCCGCCACAGGTCGTGTGCGTGCAGGTCACCGCCAGGGTCTCCTAGCGGAGGGCTCCGGAGTGGCCACGACGTCCAGCTGCAGGCCCAGCATTCCCCGCTCGGCCTGGGAAAGCTCTGAGCCCCGGCGGGCAGCTGTGAGCCCCCTTTGAGCCCCGGTGGGCGGCTGTGAGCCCCGGCTGTGAGCCCCGGCGGGCGGCTGTGAGCCCCAGCTATGAGCCCCGGCGGGCGGCTGTGAGCCCCAGCGGGCGGCTGTGAGCCCCGGCGGGCGGCTGTGAGCCCCGGCTGTGAGCCCCGGCGGGCGGCTGTGAGCCCCAGCGGGCGGCTGTGAGCCCCGGCGGGCGGCTGTGAGCCCCGGTGGGCGGCTGTGAGCCCCGGCTATGAGCCCCGGCGGGCGGCTGTGAGCCCCGGCGGGCGGCTGTGAGCCCCGGCTGTGAGCCCCGGCGGGCGGCTGTGAGTCTAGGCGGGTGGCTGTGAGCCCCGGTGGGCGGCTGTGAGTCTAGGCGGGTGGCTGTGAGCCCCGGTGGGCGGCTGTGAGTCTAGGCGGGTGGCTGTGAGCCCCGGTGGGCGGCTGTGAGCCCCGGTGGGCGGCTGTGAGTCTAGGCGGGTGGCTGTGAGCCCCGGTGGGCGGCTGTGAGTCTAGGCGGGTGGCTGTGAGTCTAGGCGGGCGGCTGTGAGCCCCGGTGGGCGGCTGTGAGTCTAGGCGGGTGGCTGTGAGCCCAGGTGGGTGGCTGTGAGCCCCGGTGGGCGGCTGTGAGTCTAGGCGGGTGGCTGTGAGTCTAGGCGGGAGGCTGTGAGCCCCGGTGGGCGGCTGTGAGTCTAGGCGGGCGGCTGTGAGTCTAGGCGGGTGGCTGTGAGCCCCGGTGGGCGGCTGTGAGCCCCGGTGGGCGGCTGTGAGCCCCGGTGGGCGGCTGTGAGTCTAGGCGGGCGGCTGTGAGTCTAGGCGGGTGGCTGTGAGCCCCGGTGGGCGGCTGTGAGTCTAGGCGGGTGGCTGTGAGTCTAGGCGGGCGGCTGTGAGTCTAGGCGGGTGGCTGTGAGTCTAGGCGGGAGGCTGTGAGCCCCGGTGGGCGGCTGTGAGCCCCGGTGGGCGGCTGTGAGTCTAGGCGGGTGGCTGTGAGCCCCGGTGGGCGGCTGTGAGTCTAGGCGGGTGGCTGTGAGTCTAGGCGGGCGGCTGTGAGCCCCGGTGGGCGGCTGTGAGTCTAGGCGGGTGGCTGTGAGCCCAGGCGGGTGGCTGTGAGCCCCGGTGGGCGGCTGTGAGTCTAGGCGGGTGGCTGTGAGTCTAGGCGGGAGGCTGTGAGCCCCGGTGGGCGGCTGTGAGTCTAGGCGGGCGGCTGTGAGTCTAGGCGGGTGGCTGTGAGCCCCGGTGGGCGGCTGTGAGCCCCGGTGGGCGGCTGTGAGCCCCGGTGGGCGGCTGTGAGTCTAGGCGGGCGGCTGTGAGTCTAGGCGGGTGGCTGTGAGCCCCGGTGGGCGGCTGTGAGTCTAGGCGGGTGGCTGTGAGTCTAGGCGGGCGGCTGTGAGTCTAGGCGGGTGGCTGTGAGTCTAGGCGGGAGGCTGTGAGCCCCGGTGGGCGGCTGTGAGCCCCGGTGGGCGGCTGTGAGTCTAGGCGGGTGGCTGTGAGCCCCGGTGGGCGGCTGTGAGTCTAGGTGGGCGGCTGTGAGTCTAGGCGGGTGGCTGTGAGTCTAGGCGGGAGGCTGTGAGCCCCAGCGGGCGGCTGTGAGTCTAGGCGGGCGGCTGTGAGTCTAGGCGGGTGGCTGTGAGCCCCGGTGGGCGGCTGTGAGTCTAGGCGGGTGGCTGTGAGTCTAGGCGGGCGGCTGTGAGTCTAGGCGGGTGGCTGTGAGTCTAGGCGGGAGGCTGTGAGCCCCAGTGGGCGGCTGTGAGCCCCGGTGGGCGGCTGTGAGTCTAGGCGGGTGGCTGTGAGCCCCGGTGGGCGGCTGTGAGTCTAGGCGGGTGGCTGTGAGTCTAGGCGGGCGGCTGTGAGTCTAGGCGGGTGGCTGTGAGTCTAGGCGGGAGGCTGTGAGCCCCGGTGGGCGGCTGTGAGCCCCGGTGGGCAGCTGTGAGTCTAGGCGGGTGGCTGTGAGCCCCGGTGGGCGGCTGTGAGTCTAGGCGGGCGGCTGTGAGCCCCGGTGGGCGGCTGTGAGTCTAGGCAGGTGGCTGTGAGTCTAGGCGGGCGGCTGTGAGCCCCGGTGGGCGGCTGTGAGTCTAGGCGGGCGGCTGTGAGTCTAGGCGGGCGGCTGTGAGCCCCGGTGGGCGGCTGTGAGTCTAGGCGGGTGGCTGTGAGTCTAGGCGGGCGGCTGTGAGCCCCGGCGGGAGGCTGTGAGCCCCGGTGGGAGGCTATGGCCATGCTTTCAGAGCCACCACATGTGAGCTGGGTCCGAGGACTCAGCGCCGGGCTGCCCCAGAGGTCGCACGCCCCTGACAGCCACTGGGCCCAGGGTCTCTTACGCCCTCTTTTGGCCGTGACCCTGAGCCCTTCACTCCAGCCCTCGGCTGTGTGCCCAGTGGGACCGGTGCCCAGCAGTGGAGTTAGCATCTGAACCTGGTTGGGAAGCACTGGCTGTGGGTGTGGGTAACCTCCCACAGTGAGCCGGGCAGGGCGCCCCAGTGGCGTCCTCCCCACACCTGAGTTTGCACAGCCCAGTGGCCGTCGGGGGCCGAGGAGGGGACAGCCTGGGTGGGCGGCACCCAGGGTCACCCTCCTGCTGCCCGAGGGCCCGGAGGTGCCCCTGGTGTCTCGGGAGCTCCGTTTGGTTTTGCTTCTGCCACGTTTGCTCTGCCGCTGTCGCCATGCATTACGCTGGGACTTCTGCTCCCGGAAAGGTGAGGATTCCCAGCGTATACGTGGGGAGAGGTGAGCAGGGCGCTGTGGCTCAGTGCAGAGGCCTGGCAGCACAGCGGGGTCAGGGTCGGCATCGGGCCAGTGCCCCACGCGGCCGCCGAGGACGGAGGGGCCCTGCTCGGGGCCAGGCGCGTGGGGGCCTCCTTAGTCTTCACGGCGGCCCTCAGTCCTGGGTGGGACACGCTGACCGCCTTCCTGGGTCGTACGGGGATTCTGTCGCGTTTTGAGGACCCGCCATCCTGTCTGGCACAGATGTGCCCCGACACCTGGCGTGTATGTCAGCTCTTGCTCTCACTTCCCCGGCAGGAGTGGGAGCTGAAGAATGGGACGTAGGAGAGCGGACGTCACGAGAGGCCGCGGCTCCAGCAGGCCCGCCGTGCCCGGACCTGGCATACGTTTCTACAGTATGACGTGTCCTGTAAGGAGATGTGCCCGGCCGCTTGGCTCCCACGTGGTCTCTTCAGGCGGCCGGGGTGAGGTGATGGAACACCATCCTCCGCCAGGTGGGGTCTCGGCTCCCCCAGTGCCAGCCAGCCAGCTGCCGACGGGGTGCGGTGGGGACTGGCCAGGCCGCCGGGAGCGTGTCGCCCCCAAGGGCAGTGTGCACTTGTCTGTGTCCCCTCCCCCTGCCTGCCCGCCTCCCCTGCCGTCCCTGAAGCCACCACATGTGAGCTGGGTCTGAGGACAGCTGGGAGGCGCTTCCCTGGAGCTTCTGGACAGGAGCTCCGTAGCGGGACGTGCTCTCTAAGCTCCTCACACTTCTGTGTGTGCTGCACTTCCCCTCGGGGTTCCCGGAGGCTCCTACCGATTTTATGAGGATGTTACTGCTTTGGAAAGGCCGTGAGGGTTTTGGATTCTTCGCCCTGTGTCCTCCTTCCCAGTACCACCCCCACCTCCTGCACTGGCGCCACAGTGGCCCATGGAGAGCTGGCAGCCTCACGGGCACACGGCTACCCTTCCCTTCCTAGGCGTCACGGCGGGGGCCCTGGAAGTCGCAGGTCTATAGCCATAGCACGGAGAGCAGGAGAGGGCCTTCCAGAGCCTCCAGCCCCCCAAATCCCCCGCCCCCAGTTTGCAATTCCGAGCCATAGCCGTGTCCGTGGACCTGGGCTCGCCCCTCCTCCCGGCACACAGGCCTCATACGGCCTCCTCATCACTGTGCCGTCTGCCTCCCGGGGAGCCCCTGGGTGACCCCCTGAGACCCAGGGGACAGGGTGCTGGCCTCCACGCAGCCTAGCAGCCCACACTGTCCCCAGGCCTCTCAGTGCTCGCTGGGCGCCAGGGTCCTGTGGGGGCTCAGGGTTGGGCTGTATGGGACGTGACCGGCTCCACGGAAGCCAGTCCCGCGTGAGGAGCTGGAAGGTGCTTACCTGGGCTCCACCCGGGGCCTGAGCTCCCTGCAGAGCCGCCTGCCGGGACGTTGGTCAGGAGGTCGGCCCTGGCCTGCCCTGCTGGCCTCCTCACACCCAGGATGGCGCTGGAGGCTGGTCCCCCAGCACTCAGCAGTGACCCCGGGGCGGGTCCGGCCTGCCCTGCTGACCTCACACCCAGGATGGCGCTGGAGGCTGGCCCCCCAGCACTCAGCAGTGACCCCGGGGCGGCCCGGCCTGCTGGGAGCCAGCGCAGGGAGCACCCGGCCGCACACAGCTCTCTTCCTGGAAGGGAAGGCTCGCTCTCCCGTCGCCTTGCAGCTCCGGGTCCAGTGGTTTCCAGTCAAGCGAGGCCTCACTCGCCACTGTGCCTGCAGCCGCCCTGGCCCAAGAGAGCCTCCAGGTCCAACTCACCACACGGGAGGCCCGGCGGTGGGCAACCTCCCGGCCGTGTGCGCCTGCCCGGGGTCCAGCCTTCGACTCCTGGCGGACACAGGCGGCGTTCGTAAAGCCGGGTTTTAATCCCCTTCCATAACCACAAGCCTTTAAGGGGGGCGGGGAACGTTCCGCTGGGGAGACGGGGTGCCCCAAGGGGAGGCTGCTGACGCCCACGATAGCGCGTCTCTGTGTCCTAGATGTGATCAGAAACCAGCTTAAAGCATTTGCTTCCAAGTGAGTTATTTATTTGTGTATGTTCAGTAAGTATAGCTTCTAATTTATATCTGTACATAGTAGACACACCAGGCTTCTGTCCGATGGGGCGAAGTCCTGTTGCCCTGGGAGAACCGGGTCCCTTAACAGATGGTCATGTTCAGAGCGCGGGCCAGACTCCAGGGGTCCAGACGGCATGAGAGGGGGCTGGGGGGTGCCCTCGTGGTCTCAGCCCCTCCTGCTGGGCCTGAGGCCCTGCCAGCCTCAGAGCCCCTCCACTTTTACACCCCCCATGCCCAGAGCAAAGTGGTGGTGAGGGGCTGTCAGGCCTGTGGTCCCCTTTGCCCAGAGGCCCCGGGGTGGATGGCGCCACCACGGCAGGCGGCTGAGCGGGATTGTACCACAGGCCGGACTCACGGGGCACGGCCTCCCGCCATCTCTTCCAGCTCTTCTCTCGGGGCAACCCTGGTGACCTCAGACACCCATGGCACAAAGCCAGCCTTGCCCCCGACACGGGTGCACCATCTCCCTGTCCCTCACTTGTCCTGGCTGTTTCTGAAAACCCAAGCCCTGGGCCAGGTGGCCATTTGCCACCTTTTGCAAAGTTTGTTTCAAATCCTGGGCCTTGGGCCCAAAGGCCACACCCAGCCCGGAGCGGCAGGCTGGTGCGTCAGGGCTGTTTATGCACCAGGTCATGTGACAGGAGCCCCGGGATGGGTGCTGGGCGCACCAGCAGGGCCCGCAGCCGACGCGGCCTGGGCAGCCAGCGCGGACCGGCGTCCCCACAGGGGCTCACTCCCGCCAAGGGCGCAGCAACATTGAAATGCACAGCGATTGCCTTCTTTTCTAATGTAATTTTTAACAGGAAACAATGTCAGCTCGTGGCACAGTTTTAAAGAGGGTGATTATCATTATTATTATTATTATTTGTTCCTGCTGTTACGCTGTCTGGTCACCCCGTGGTGGCTGCGTCGATACTGTGAAATGAACTGAAGATGAACTACCACCTTCGTGCCCCACACGACGCGGCGGCACGGAGGACGCGGAGCCGCCTGGCCGCGGGCGTGGGCACGGGCGCCTGTGAGCGGCTCCCCGGGGCGTCCCCAGCCTCGCCGTGCAGAGCCGGTGCCCCCGGCTGCCCGCTAGTCGCCACGGAAGATCTTTCCAAGCGGGATCGCCGACCCTAGTTCTTAGGGGCCAGAGGGTTTTTAACAAGAGACTCTGCATTTGACTTGCTCACGGGAAGGGCGTCTAAACTCTCACACCAGCCTTTACACCGCAGATCTTCAGCGGCGACCGACCACGCTGTCCACTGTGAGATCTTCTACTAAGAATGTAATTCTTTCCTTACTGTGTTTTTTAAGAACTAAAGTCCTGTTTAAGGTTCTCTGTGACAGACGCAGGAGGCGGAGGGTGTCCTTAAACAGACTGTGTTGGCAGCGCTGTTTAAATGACTGTACATAGATTTTCACTGTTTCTCAATGTATTTAATTCATAAAGTGAAAGATTTTATCAGAAGAAACTGGCCGTGGAAACATTCGTTTCCATTTGCCCCTTTTGTAGCCGCCTCACTTGAGTTTCTTGCTGAAGGACTGTCCTGTTCTGTCCTGTCCTGTCCTGTCCCCGCGTAGCCCGGACCGGCGCCTGTGGCGTGACTGTGTGTCGTCAATAAACCACTTTCCAGGCCTCCTGTCTTCTTCCCACTGACATTTACAGAGAGAGGGAGGGAGGGGGAGGGTGGGGAGAAGAAGGGAGGGGGAGGGAGGGAAAAAAGAGGGAGGGAAAGGAGAGGGAGGGAGGGAAGGGGGAGGAGGGCGAGGGAGGGAGAGGGGGAGGGAGGGAAGGAGGAGGGAGGCGGAAGGAGGGAGGGAAAAGGGGGGAGGGAGGGGAGAGGGGGAAGGAGGCGGAAGGAGGGAGGGGAAAAGGGGGCGGGCGGCCGTGTGCCAAGGTTGCCTGTTACTCTGGTCCTCTGACACCTAGGACTTGGCTGCCTGGACGGGCGTCCTTCCCAGGCTGGCCAGGCCCTGGGGAGAGTGACGGGCTCGCTGGAGCTCACCTTCCATGTGCAAGCCAAGCTGAGCCCCCCGACCCACCCCAGGGGCTCCCCGGGCCCAGGCACTCAGACACTGCCCCCTGCCACCCGCCCGCCCCAGGGCAGGGACCAGGCACCCAGGACAGCCTTCGCCCCAGCACTCCTGACACCACTCAGCCCAGCCGCCTGAGCCTGCTGGCCGCCTCCCTGTGGAAACCACCAGATGGTTCTTGCTCAGGTTGTCCCCTCTCGGCCTCCTGACTGGGTCCACTCTTTCCCGTGTGGCCCGGCGTAGTCTAGCACGGCCAGGCGGGGTCTAGCATGCCCCAGCGTGGTCTAGCATGGCCTGGTGTGGTCAGGCGTGGTCTAGCGTGGCCCGGCAGGGTTTAGCATGGCTTGGCAGGGTCTGGCGTGGCCCGGCGTGGCCTGGTGTGGGCTAACATGGCCTGGCGTGGTTTAGCGTGGCCCGGCATGGCATGCCCCTCCACTTGGGAACTTGACCAGCTCCTGTTTTCCATGGCCACCGTCTCCCATCTGTCGGCCTCCCCACTGTGGACACGGAAGCCTGCGCCCTCTCGCCCAGCGGGAAGGTGTGGACGCTGAGGCCAGGCCACTGGTCTCTGGTTGGAGCCGCTTGCTCGCTCCTGTCTCGCCCGTCGAGTGGGACAGGGACAGCCCCACAGGCTCCGTGTGAGGCTCCTGGGATGAGCGTAAAGCGTCCACACAGCCACCGGCTCAGCCCCCAACGCCCCGCAGGCCACGGAAGAGCCACGTCCTGCCCTCCCAGCGCGGTGACGGCGAGGCCTCCTCGTTCTCCACCCAGATCCCACGGAAGGTGAGGAGGTTCCGGAAGGAAAGGAGCGTAGCCGCCCTCACGTGTCCCGAGGGGAGGACGGGGCAGGCTGCTCTGGCCCTGGGAGCACAGCCATGAGTGAGACCCGCTCCTGTGCTGGCGCAGCAGCGACGACCCAGATGGATGACGGCTACGCATTCAGCGAAGGGCCTTCCGTGCCGCCTGTCCCAGGCCCTGGGCGGCTACGGGCCGGGCGGGGATGCGGCGGCTCCACCAGCTGATCTGGAGGCGTCACTGGGCGACAATAACACAGACGGGTAAACAGCAAAACACCCCGTCCATCAGCCCCTGCGTTCAGGCAGCGTGAACGCCAGCACAGGCCTCGGTCACAGAGAAGGGGAGGGCGGCGGCGCTCGGGCCTTGGGGAGCGGAGGGGAAATGGGTCTGTGGGGGCTCTTGGGTCACAGAGAGAAGACCCACTTGGGTTTCATGTCTCCTAAGCCCGCAATTCCCAGCAAGAGCCTCGCCCACACCAGTTCCCAAGCAGGAAGGTCCCACCGGGTGTCAGTCCCAACCAGCTCCATGACCCCCAGCACCAGCGCCCCCCAGAGGGAGGACTCCCACCTGATATCCCCCTCGGCCCAGGTCCAACCCCAACCCTAACCTTAACCATAATGCAGGTCAAACCCTAACCCTAACCCTAACATTAATGCAGGTCAAACCCTAACCCTAACCCTAACATTAATGCAGGTCAAACCCTAACCCTAACCCTAACATTAATGCAGGTCAAACCCTAACCCTAACCCTAACATTAATGCAGGTCAACCCTAACCCTAACCCTAACATTAATGCAGGTCAAACCCTAACCCTATCCCTAACCCTAACCCTATCCCTAGAGATAGTGTTAAGGATAGGGTCAGGGTTAGGGATAGGGATAGGGATATGGTTAAGGTGAGGGTTAGGGACAGGGTCAGGGTTAGGGATACAGATAGGGGGGTTAGGGTTAAGGATATGGATAGGATAGTGATAGGGTTAGGGATAGGGATAGGGTCAGGGATAGGGATAGGGTCAGGGTTAAGGATAGGGATAGGGTCAGGGTTAGAGTCAGGGTTAGGGGTAGGGTCAGGGATAGAGTCAGGGATAGGGATAGGGTCAGGGTTAAGGATAGGGATAGGGTCAGGGTTAGAGTCAGGGTTAGGGGTAGGGTCAGGGATAGGGATAGGGTCAGGGTTAGAGTCAGGGATAGGGATAGGGTCAGGGTTAGGGATAGGGTCAGGGTTAAGGATAGGGATAGGGTCAGGGTTAGAGTCAGGGTCAGGGATAGGGTCAGGGTTAGGGGTAGGGTCAGGGATAGGGATAGGGTCAGGGTTAGGGTCAGGGATAGGGATAGGGTCAGGGTTAGGGATAGGGATAGGGTCAGGGTTGGAGTCAGGGATAGGGATAGGGTCAGGGTTAGGGATAGGGTCAGGGTCAGGGTCAGGGATAGGGTCAGGGTTAGGGATAGGGTCAGGGTCAGGGTTAGGGATAGGGTCAGGGATAGGGATAGGGTCAGGGTTAGGGATAGGGATAGGGTCAGGGTTGGAGTCAGGGTTAGGGATAGGGTCAGGGTCAGGGTTAGGGATAGGGTCAGGGGTAGGGATAGGGTCAGGGTTAGGGTTAGGGATAGGGTCAGGGTTAGGGATAGGGTCAGGGTTAGGGTTAGGGTCAGGGTTAGGGATAGGGTCAGGGTTGGAGTCAGGGTTAGGGATGGGGTCAGGGTTAGGGATAGGGATAGGGTCAGGGTCAGGGTTAGGGATAGGGTCAGGGCTAGGGATAGGGTCAGGGTCAGGGTCAGGGTTAGGGATAGGGATAGGGTCAGGGTTGGAGTCAGGGATAGGGTCAGGGTTAGGGATAGGGATAGGGTCAGGGTTGGAGTCAGGGATAGGGATAGGGTCAGGGTTGGAGTCAGGGTTAGGGTCAGGGTCAGGGATAGGGTTAAGGTCAGGGTCAGGGTCAGGGTTAAGGTCAGGGATAGGGTCAGGGTTAGGGCCGGGATATCATTGCTCTGCCCGCATGTCCTGATCCAGCGGCCGAGAAGGTTAACGTCATGGCCTCCCCCCCTGCCCCCCCCCCCCCGGGGTCAGGCGCTGCTCCCGGTTCCTCCCACGGGGCGCGGCCACGGGCGCGGGGTCCGCCACGGCAGGAGATTTCAGGTACACGCTGAGGAACAGGCCCACAGTAAGGCAAACAATGTCACGCTCACTTCATCGTTGTTAAAAGCATCACAAGTGGTTTATTGGTTTTTAAAAAGGAAACATAAGAAAGACCCGATGGCATCTCTGTCGTGTGCATCTACCCAGTGGGCACAGCCCGACGGGGACGCCTCGTGGCTGCAGCAGGCCACGCCCTCCGGTGCCTGTGGGGTGGGCACTGAACGTGACCCCAGATGGCTGTGGGTGGGGAAGTGCAGGGGAACCAGGTGCCACCTTATTTCCAGGTTCTGGGCCCAGGTACTCTTCACAGAATGACATGAGCTCCAGGGAGAACGCCAGTGGCCAGGGACAAGCCTGCCCGAACAGCGGAGAGGGAATCGCGGGGCTCAGGGTCAGAGGGCGGTCACGCACCGGCACCGGCGAGCGGGGGCAGGGACTGTGTCCAGGGGACACCATGCCGACCCTGACCTCGGGCCTGGACGGTGTCTGGCACTTACAGGCGGGTGGGGTGGGCGTCAGATGCAGGGCTCCCGAAGGTGTCTTTGGAGACTGCACCCCCCAGCCCCCCCTGCCCTCAGCCCCCCCTGCCCTCAGCCCCCCCCATCCTCGGGCAGAGTCTGGAGGTGGCCTCTGCAGGAGGCACCCAGAGCCTCCACTGGTGGGCAGGGGTCAGGGAGGGAGCACAGGGACCCCTTCCCGGCTGTGGTCTCAGAGTCCCCACTGTGACACAGGGCGCTGGACTGGAGGGGTCCCCCACTGTGTCCAGGGGTCTGTTCTGGGGTGACGTCCCCCGGGCTTCATCTGGACTCACCCCAGCCCAGCCAGCAGGTCACTAGCCTGGGCTCTGGTGTCCCCGGGAAAGGCTAGGCCGGGCCACCAGAGGGCCCTGCCGTGTAAGGGGGGCGGGGGGGGGGGAAGGACCAGTTCGGGGAGGGAGACCGATTCCGGGTTCAAGGCAAAGGGGAGCATCCCCCTACGTGTTCACACGGGGACCCCGAGGCCGCGTCCCTGATCCGGCACCTGTGAGTGGGCTGCCCTGCCCGGGGCGAGGGCTGGGGCCGAGGGAAGGTCACACCCTCTCTGAGCCTCGGTGCTGCGTTTCCGAGGAGCAACGGGCTCTCCAACCCCCAACCTCGCAGGTTCCGGGCTGCGATGTGGTCCCTGAAGCCCTAAGAACTGCAGCAGCTGGGCCTCTGCCAGGGCCACCGCGCCGGGAGGAGGCGCCTGCGCGGGGCGCCGCCCGCTGGCCGGCTGCGGAGCTGCAGCCCTGTGGCTCCCAGGGGAAGGCCAGCCTGGGCCCCACTGGCCCAGGGGGAAGGGTGCCGAGGCCACGAGCAGCCCTGGGCATTCTGGGCAAGGAGTCCCCGCGACTGGGGCTCTGGCCGCCACCCCGATGGCTACGGCTGTAAGGTTGGAAGTTGAAAGAAACCCCACAGCTCCTACAGAGGTGCCCCATCACCTGCAGTTTGGGGTGGGGGTGGGGGGGCAGCAAGAGGCTCCCCGATGCTGGAGGGCGGGCACCCGCGGAGACGCACTCAGGCGGCCTGCCCTCCGTGGGGCGTGACGCGTGTCCAGGTGCAGCGCGGGGCTGAGTGGGTCTGCGGTTCCGGAGGGCGGGCAGCCAGGCAGGCTCACCTCCCCGACCCGGGGGACCCGCCTGGCCACCACAGGTCAGGCCTGGGCCGGGGTCTCAGGGTCCGGAGCAGCCAGGCAGCCTCGCGGAGTCCAGGGGCGGAGACGTGCCCAGGTCGGGTGGGCAGCGGGTGGCCGTGGGCTGGGGTCCGGGGAGGGCGGTGGTCAGCTGCCCCCCGTGCGTCCTGAGCAGAGGCAGGGGCGTGGGGGCTGGCGTGGGGACAGCCGGAGGAGGTGGCTCTTCCGCGGTCTCTGAGCGATGCCGGTCCCGCAAGGCGCCGGCCGCGTGGGTGGTCCGTGCCCGGGGAGGGGCCCCGGAGGGGGGGGGCTCTGGGCGCCGCAGCCATCAGCTCACCAGGTAGCTGTGCATCTCGCGGGAGTTGATGCTGAGGACCACGCCCGAGTGGTTCCCTAGGAAACAGACGCCGTGTGGGCACAGGCCAGGCGGGCGGGGCGGCGAGGGCCGCGCTGGGCGTGGGCACACGGGGGCACAGGGGGGCCCAGAGGAGCCGTGCGGGGGGGTGCCCGAGTGCAGGGCGGCGGTGGCGGGGTCTCAGGGCTCCCAGTGGGTGACTGAGCGGGTGCCCAGTGCTGCCACGCGCTGTGGGCCCCACGGGCCTCTGAGGTGAGGCGCTGGCAGCCGCCCTGTCCACCCACTGACCTGTGGCGGGGCCACCCGGGGCGTGGGCACTGCGGCCGGGAGGCGGCAGGAGAGGGGCACAGTGATGGGCTCTGAGACAGGCACAGCCGAGCGGCCCGGGGAAGGCGCTGACCGCCCCCGGCTCGCGGCCCCGCCGGCTCGGGTGGCAAGGGTCGGGGGACTGACGCTGGGGGAGACCATGTCACCTCTCGTCCTCGGGGGTCCCCTGTGACCTGGGATAATGGCTGCGCCCCTTAAAGGACCGCTGTGGGGGCTGAGGGGAAGCTGCACCGAGGCCATGGGCAAGGCCTGGGCACACTGAGCGCTCGGGTGAAACCATCCATTGCCCTGGCCGGTCTGCTCAGTGGTTAGAGCGCCAGCCCATGCACCGCAGGGTTGTGGGTTCGATTCCCAGTCAAGGGCAGGCACCTCCGTTGCAGGCTTGCTCCCTGGCCTGGGTCAGGGGACGTGTGGGATGCTCCTCTCCCTCCTTTCCCTTCCCCTCCCCTTCCCCCTCCCTCTCCTCCCTCCCCCTCCTCCCTCCCCCTCCCCTCTACTCTTTCTAAAAACCAATGGAAAAATATCCTGGGGTGAGGATTACAAAAACAAACAAGAGGATGTGTTATCATCCCCCTATCACCCCCTCGCTGTCCTTCAGGCCTCCCAGCTGCTCTTGCCTCCCGACACCAGCTTGGAGGCCGGGAGAGCAGCGCCCCTGCAGGCTCCTGCCCCAGGCTGCCGGCCGCCTGCCCGTGGGAGGAGGGTGGGCCCTGAGCGGGACCCTGACCACCTGCCCCGCAGAGCAGAGAGGCCTGAGGAGGAGGAGGAGGAGGGGGAGGGGGAGGGGGAGGAGGGGGAGGGGGAGGGGAGGGGAGGGGGAGGGGAGGGGAGGGGGAGGAGGGGGAGGGGTCACCGGGGCTGCAGCAGTCGGGTGGGGGCACTGGCTTTGTTGAGCTTCGGGCTGGGCTCCGGCTCCACCTCCTATCCGCTCAGTGAGACGCAGAGGGTGAGCGCCACTCTGACCCTCAGCCTTCTCATCTGTCAAATGGGCACATTCCCCGGGCCGGGAGCTCGGGGAGGCCCGGGAAGCACCCGCCAGAGCCAGGAAGCTGGAGTTACCGTCCCACCTGGGAGGCTCCAGACACCGCCTGCCAGGAGCACCGGTGGCTGCGGGTGTGGGGGACGGCCCCCCAGGCAGGCACCGGACCACTATCCCTGGCCCTGGGGGCTGCCCTCTCTGCGCCTCGCTTTCAATCACTTTGACAGGGAGGACAGTGAGAGGACACAGCCCACAGGTGAACAGCACCCACAGAGCTCACCGTGTGGCCAGGGGCGGGGACACCCCTGGGTGGAGTGGGTTTGGGGGTGTGGGGGGCCTATGGGGGGTGGGGTGGGTTTCGGGGAGGACGTGGGAGCCGTGGGAGGGTGGGGTGGGTTTCGGGGAGGACGTGGGGGCCGTGGGAGGGTGGGGTGGGTTTGGGGGTGTGGGGGGCCTATGGGGGGGTTGGAGTGGGTTTCGGGGAGAGTGTGGGGCTGTGGGAGTGTGGGGTGGGTTTTGGGGTGTGGGGCCGTGGGAGGGTGGGGGGCCTATGGGGGGTGGGGTGGGTTTCGGGAGGCGTTACCTAGGGTCTGCGAGTGGAGGTCGCCGTCTATAAAGTCCTCGCGCTGGACAGAGCCCGGGACGCCCTGGCTGTGGCCCAGGGGGCTGGTCATCTCCTGCTCCTTCGCGTTGTGCATCTGCGCGTACACCGTCCTGTCCGGGCGTTTCCTGCGGGCAGAGGGGGGCGGGGGGCTCAGGCTCCTCCCAGGCCGCCCGCCCCAGTGCCCCCCGCTAGGCCCCGGGCCAGCCCCTGTGAGGGCCAGACACATCCCTGGGTCCCCGTGAGCCCCCCCTGCACACGGGCCCTGGGGCTGAGCCTCTCCTCCGCTCCCCAAGCTGTGAGGCCCTGGGCGCCTCCCTCACCCTCTCTGAGCCTGGTCCCCCTGAGGGCAGGGGAGCAGAGGGGAGGGTGTGGAAGCTCAGTGGGTGGTGAGCAGCTCTGGACCAGAGGGGGAGTCAGACAGAGAGTGCCCCACCCCCAGGCCCAGGGCAGGTACTGGGAACTCCCGCCCTCCTGTGGTCTGCTGAGGGGGGGCAGGAGGGGGGCCCTGTGGAGGGAGGGGGCCTGAGGGAGGGGCCCTGGTGGGGGAGGGTCCTGGTGGGGGAGGGTCCTGGTGGCGGAGGGTCCTGGTGGGGGAGGGGCCCTGGTGGGGGAGGGTCCTGGTGGGGGAGGGGGTCCTGGTGGCGGAGGGTCCTGGTGGGGGAGGGTCCTGGTGGGGGAGGGTCCTGGTAGGGGAGGGGTCCTGGTGGGGGAGGGTCCTGGGGGGTGGGGGCCCTGGGGGGGGGCCCTGGGGGGGAGGGGCCCTGGTGGGGGAGGGGTCCTGTGGGGGAGGGGCCCTGGGGGGAGGGGTCCTGTGGGGGAGGGGTCCTGTGGGGGAGGGGGCCATGGTGGGGGAGGGGTCCTGGTGGGGGAGGGGCCCTGGTGGGGGAGGGGCCTTGCCTTTTGAACTTGTAGAGCATGAGGCCTCCCACGGGGAAGAGCCCGATGACCAGGAGCAGGGCCACTACCCAGTAGCCGCCGCTCCCTCCCGGCCGCCGAGAACCTGCACCAGAGCAGCCGGGTCAGCGCCGCCCAGCCGCCCGGGGCCCCGCCTGCTCAGACGGAAGAGGCTCCCGGGGCAGGCAGGGTCCCCGAGGGGCGAGGGGCCGGGGGGCCGGGGGGCCGGGGGGCCGGGGGGCCGGCAGGCGGAGGGACCCACCCTGGCCCAGGCTGCAGACCCCGCCTGCCGGTGCTGGCAGCGCCCGCTGACCCGCGGCCACAGCACGCTCCGGGCCGCCAGCTCCGAGGTCTCCCAGAGGGACGGACACACTGACGGGGGGACAGGCGCGGGGGGGAGGCCTGAGACCCTCAGAATCACAGCTCCCTGCGGAGCGGAGCCCAGGGCCTGGGGCGGCCACCCGCCGGCCACGCGCGCGCCTCCCTGCGGGCCCCGGACTCACGTGTGTCCGGCCCGAGGGCCACCAGCACCCGGACGCCAGCCCGCAGGGGGAAGCTGATCTTCTGCGCGCTCAGCGCCTGCTGGACGGCCGCCAGGCTCTGCAAACGGGGGGCCGTGAGGCCTGCGGCCACGGAGGGCGGCGCGGTGGGTGCGGCCCGCTCCCCTCCCAGGGCGCCTCCGCGGGACGCCCGGACTCTGCTCGCTCCCGGCAAACCCAGCTCCACGGGCAGCACCCGAGGCGCCAGGAGGCCGCCCCTGCTCTGGGCACAAGGGGCCCACGTGTGGCCCCTGGCGTGTCTGTGATGCGCCACCGGGGGTTCTGCTGTCCTGGCGTGAGGGTAACTCTCAGCGTCAGGGGCGACGGGACGGTGCCGCCCGCCCTCCCTGCCGGCTTCCTGACTCTCATCTCTGAGTGCCTCCCTCCTGTGGGGAGCCGGGCGGGGCGGGCGGCCAAGGCTCTGTGCGTCCACTGAGGCCCCGGCCCGCACGGCAGCTGGGGCTCCTGCAGCCCTGAGCTTGCGGTCAGTTCCCATCTGGGAAACGGGCAGGTCCCTGTCCCACCTGCCACTCCCCTCCCCCAGGGACACCTGGAGGGTCCGGAGCCCACAGGCGCCGGGTGGACGCCCTTTGGGAAACGCTGCAGGTCATTCATGTCCACGGGGGGCAGTGGCGGGGCTGGAGCGGGGCCCGTGCCCTCTCTGTCCTTCCTGACAGTGGCCCTCATGCTCCTCACCTGTGAGGCAGGCATCACCTGCACCCAGGGCGCTGCAGCTGCGCTGTGCCCGCCTGCGCTGTGCCCGCCTGCGCTGTGCCCGCCTGCACTGTGCCCGCCTCCCTCGGCGCCTGGCACTCTCTCCAGGCCGCCCACACGAGCATGTCTCCATGAGCCAGGGGCTCGCGGAGGTTCTGAGCCTTTTCTTTTTCTTTAGATAATTTAGTTTTTTGAAAGCGCACAATTCAGTGGTTTTAGGATATTTGCAAAGTTGTGCGCCGGCGCTACTATCCGGTTCAGAAGATTCCGTCCGTCACCACCACGCACACCCCAGCCCCCGGCATCCTCTGCGGACTCGCCTGTCCCGGTCGCCCCACAGAAACGGACCACGGAATTGGGGCCTGTGCCTGCTTCTCTCGTGGCGCCGTGTCCTCAAGGCCCCATCCAGGGGCAGCTCGTGTCCGAGCCCCTCCTCTCACGGCCGAGGAACGTTCCACCGCACGGTGGCCACGCGCCAGCCCTCACCCGCTGACAGACGTCCGTTCTGTGCCCCTTCGGCTGCGGTGGGTGATGCCGCTGTGACGTGCTGGGTGCCAGGCGCACACCTCGGGGTGCCTGCCTGTCATGGTCACTGCCACAGGCCCAGCAGCGTCTCCACGGCCGTCAGCCTGCTACTGTCGGGTCTGGTTTATCTGAAGGATCCCAGCCCTACTCATGGGGGGCGCGTGGCCCCGGCACCTTCGAGTCCCCGTGCCTGTCACCCCGCAGGCCTGTCCCCCAGCGAGGCCACCACGTGGGAGCGTCCCGCTCACTGCAGACACGTGGTCACGGATGGGGCTGATCTCTGCTCTGTCCTGACCCTGTGCCCCGGGTCCCAGGTTGGCAGCACCCCCACAAGGCAGCCGGGACCCCTCGACCGGCTCCAGCTGATGATTTGGGACAGGAGGGGGCCTGTCTCCGCCTGGGGAGCTGGTCGCGCCCCGGGGCCCCCACGCCCCTACTCCCCCACACTGTGACCTTGGATGTGACCTGGGAGGCCACGTGGGCCCAGAGGGTGCGGCCACGAGGGGCGTGGGGGAGCCCGGGGCTGCGTCGATGAGACTGAGAAGGGACGAGCACTGAGGCTCCCGCTCCCTGGCTGTGACTGTCCCGCCTCGGGGGCGGGAGGACAGGCCCGTGGCCCAGCAGGTACCTGGTCGCCGGAGACGCTCCTCGTCCTCGAGGGCCCGGGCGGGGGCGGCAGCACGTACAGGTTGGCCACGGTGGGCAGCCCCGGCTCGATCACCGTCACCAGCAGCTCCGCGGGGATGCCGGTCTCCTGGGGGCAGATGCGACACGATGCACACGCCTTTGCTGTCTCCCACTCACGCCCCCGGGACCCCGCCCCCCTCCTGCCTCTGTCCTACAAGCCATTCCCGACCCCGCCCCCCTCCTGCCTCTGTCCTACAAGCCATTCCCGACCCCGCCCCCCTCCTGCCTCTGTCCTACAAGCCATTCCCGACCCCGCCCCCCTCCTGCCTCCGTCCTACAAGACATTCCCGACCCCGCACACCATCCCCACGGGGATGGCCCTGAGCCCCACGGCAGCCCTGTGCCACCCCTGCTGTCCAGTCCTCCCGGTCCCGCAGCCCTGTCCCCCACACCAGCCCCACCCAGCCAGGTTCCCCCCTCGCCCCTGCCAGGCCATTCCTCACCCCGTGGCCGCTGTGTGCGGGCCCTCCCTGGCTAATGTCCTCCCAAGCCACAGAGCTCAGCTCATGCGGGCCCCTCTGCCTGCTGGAAGTCCCAGTCCATCACTTCCATCTGGCAAACTCCTATTCACCCATCAGTGCCCAGGACAGTAAGACCAGCATTATTCATGGGCGGAGAGGAGGCCGGGCCAGTGGGCCTGTTTCCTGGGGGCTCCCCGAGGGCACCCACCACACCGCTCTGCTCTCTGTCTCCAGGGTCTGCCCCAGAGAGAAAACTGCTTCAGAGAAATTCTGGGCTGTTGGAGGCAGCAGTTGGGTCCTGTGCAAACAGCTGGTGCTCAATAGATGTGCACAGAGGGTGCCGTCCTGTGCCCCCCCCCACGGGGCCCCCCAGCTTCATGCCCTCCTGAGCCCCAGCATCAGCCCAGGCTCGCTTCTCAGCACCCACCAGGCCAGGGCCACATGCCCGTGCTGTGGGCAGCCAGGCCCCCCTGCCCTGCCGGGCCCTCGGGGCTGTAAGCCATGGCCTGGGGGGGGGGTGGGGGGGGGCGCACCTTGGCCAGGAGCCAGCTGACCACCTGGCCGACGTCCTCTCTCCACTCGGGGGTGTTGGGGTTGTATGTGTCCAGGTTCTGGGAAAACTGCAGAGGCACCACCTGAAACTGATCTGGAAAGAGGACGAGATGGGGGGCTGCTCAGTCCTGGGAGCCTGGCCCGGCTCCTGGGGGGCGGCCACACACCCTGACGGTCCAGGCCACTGAGTGTACCCCAGGCCGCACCCGCCCTCGGCCATCGGATAACAGCAATGACGACAGTGAGGAGGGGCGGGGGCAGCACCGTGCTGTCTGCAGGACCGGCGGCTTTTTTTTTTTTTTTTTTTTTTAATATATTTTTACTGATTTCAGAGAGGAAGGGAGAGGGAGAGAGAGAGAAACATCAATGATGAGAGAGAATCATGGACCGGCTGCCTCCTGCACGCCCCACACAGGGGATGGAGCCCACAACCTGGGCACATGCCTCAACTGAAATCCAACCGTGACCGCCTGGTCGAAGCTCAACCACTGAACCGCGCCGGCCGGGCAGGCCCAGCCGCTCTTAAAGCAAAATGCGTCTGTACCGGCGACCAGGCCACGGCACGCTGCTGGGGGTCGCCCTTCCATCCTTCGGGGACATTTTCTACGGTGATGCCTCCCACCAGGGTCAGGGCCCCACTGAGCCCAGAGCCATGGGACACGGATGCGGAACAGGCGCTGCGCAGACCCCATGAGGAGGCGCCGACCCCGGACGGAGGGGATGGACCGAGACGGCGCTGCCGCCGGAGGACTCACCCAGCACGCGGACGACCTTGGAGGCCTGCAGCACGGAGCTCCCGCAGGCCGCCTGCACCGTCACACGCACGTCCCCCGGGTCCACAAACCGCGTCGCCACCGCGTTATTCAGGGACAGCAAGGGCTGCGGACACAGGCGGGGTCAGGGCCGAGCCCAGGCTGCGCTGAGAGCGCCCGCCCGGCCCTCATAGGGACGGGACGGCCCGGGCGTGGGGAGGCCCCAGGGACGCTGTCCTTGCCGACTGTCCCCCGCCTCCTCTGTGGGCGACTGAGAAGGTGGAACAGGGCCTCCGCACCGACCCCCACACCTTCCCAGCCGCTCAGCTGCGGCCACGCCCCCTCAGCACCCAGCCTGCGGGTGGTTGCACCATCACCGCCATCAGCACCACCATCAGGCGGGTGGCAGGGTGGCCGCGGGCCTCGCAGTGGGGACGCAGGGGCTCTGGGAGGGCCAGGGACCAGCCGAGGAGCTCGGCTGAAGGAGGCTGAGCTGCGATTCGAACCCAGAGCCCAAACCCCATCCTAGCCTCGCCCGCTCCAGGGAGCACCGCCAGGAGCCCAGCCCCTCCCTCCCGGCCTCTGTCCGGCCTCTGGGGGCGGGGGGTGGGGGTGGCAGGGTGGGGTGGTGGTGGTGCGGGTTCTTCCTGGAGGTGCAGGCTGCACTTGGCTGTGAGTGAAGGCTGAGTTTCCCGGGATCCTGAGGCCCTCATCCAGCCCCAGCCCAAGGACGGGCAGCCGGCCCTGAGAAAGCCTCGGGACCCCCCACCCCCACCCCCCCGAAGGCATTCTGTCCATGGGCTCTGAGTGAGGCTTCTGAACTCAGGTTCAGGCCCAGGGACTCCTCCTCCATGAAGCCTTCCCTGACCACCTCTTCCCTGACCACCTCTTCCCTGACCACCTCTTCCCCAGACTAAAAGTGGCTTTGTCTCCCTGGAGCTCTCAGACACCGTCCCTGCCCCCTGCCCCTGACACCTGTGACCCTAACTCAGGTCACCTACTCGCTCACATCTCCTTCCCTGGGGAACAGGAGGGTCTGGTCTGTTTCATTGGCCACAGTGGAAGGAGAGGTGTGCGCGTGCCCGCTCAGCTCCATGGTGGCCTACACTGTCCTGCCCAATGCCCAGGCAGCGTCCTGCTCTCACTCCAGCCCTGTGGGAGCCTGTGGGACGCAGGGGCCACCAAGGTCTGGGGTCAGCGCACCTGCAGGCTGAGGCCAATCCACCAGTAGAAGACAGTGAGGTTGGGGTTCAGGGGCAGCAGCACAGCTGTGAGGTTCACCTCCTCATTGATGCCGACGACAGGAACCACTTCGAGGTAGAGGGCCTGCAGGGGGGCTGCACAGTCCAGAGAAAGGTCGGGGTCAGAGGGTATCAGGGCACTCAGCTTTTCAAGGCTGCTTGTTGGTCACTGATATCAACTTAACATCAGTACCACCACCACCATCACCACCATCACCCCCACCACCATCATCACCATCATCACCACAATCACACCATCACCACCACCACCACCACCACCACCACCATCACCATCGCCACCATCACCCCCACCACCATCATCACCACCACCATCATCACCACCACCACCACCACCATCACCATCACCACCACCATCAGCACCACCATCACCACCACCACCACCACCACCATCACCACCACCACCATCATCACGATCATCACCATCACCATCACCACCACCATCACCACCACCACCATCATCACGATCATCACCATCACTATCACCACCACCATCACCACCACCACCATCACCACCACCACCATCACCATCATCACCATCACCATCACCACCACCATCACCACCACCACCATCATCACCATCATCACCACCATCACCATCACCACCACCATCACCACTACCACCATCACCACCATCACCATCACCACCATCACCCCCACCATCACCACCACCATCACCACCATCACTATCACCACCACCACCACCACCACCACCACCACCATCACCATCACCACCACCACCACCACCATCACCACCACCACCACCACCACCACCACCACCATCATCACGATCATCACCATCACCATCACCACCACCATCACCACCACCACCATCACCACCACCACCATCACCATCATCACCATCACCATCACCACCACCATCACCACCACCACCATCACCATCATCACCACCATCACCATCACCACCACCATCACCACTACCACCATCACCACCATCACCACCATCACCACCATCACCCCCACCATCACCACCACCATCACCACCATCACTATCACCACCACCACCACCACCACCACCATCACCATCACCACCACCACCACCACCATCACCACCACCACCACCACCACCACCACCACCACCATCACCACCACCACCATTACCACCATCACCACCATCACCACCACCACCACCACCATCACCATCATCACCACCACCACCATCACCACCACCACCATCACCACCATCACCACCATCACCACCACCATCACCACCACCACCACCATCACCATCATCACCCCAAAAACAACCCTGCAGGTCACCAGGTGCGGACTGGAGCCCGCCGCCTGCCTCCCCTGCCCATGGGCTTGCGTCCTGAGGGCTGGGTGGGAGGCCCTGAGGGTTCCCTCCTCCTCCCGGGCCCCGGTTCTCTGTCAGGAGTGGCTCTGGGCCTCGCAGGGGCAGGACTTACGGTTGACCTGGACAAAGACCACAGCCTCGTCGCGCCCCGCCATGTTCTCGGCTCGGACGGACACGCGGTAGACGCCGGGGCTCTCGTAGCGGTGCCGGACGCGCTCCCTTCGCAGCGTGAGGTTCACGGGCACCGGCGTGGAGCCATCCCCCAGGTCCACCTGGTACTTGGTGGTCAGGACGTCGCCCTGTAGGAACCCGGAGGCACTGGTGTGGACCCCGAGCTCGCTCACTCATTCGTCCCCTCGCTCCTCCTCCAAACACGCAGGCCCGGGGCCAGAGGGCCAGACCCGGGGGCCAGGGAGCCAGACCTGGGGGCCAGGGAGCCAGACCCGGGGGCCAGGGAGCCAGACCTGGGGGCCAGGGAGCCAGACCCGGGGGCCAGGGAGCCAGCTGGGGCAGCCTGGAGTCCAGGGGGCAGCCTGGAGTGCTGGGCTGTGGCGGCCGACACGCCAGAGCCCTAGAGGTCCGGAGGGTCGAGAAGGGCCGGTGCACATTTCGGACAAGCACCAGCTGTGGAGAGGGGGGGCCGGGGGTGGCGAGGGGTGGGGTGGCGGCGGGGAGACCCTGGGCCTGAGCCAGGAGCATGGAGGGCCCCGTGCAGGCAGGGCGTTGGCCGCCCAGGAAATGGGAAACCCTCTCTGCCGGAAGCCGGTCCGTCCTTGCTGCTTGACACAGTCGCTGCAGGAAAGAAACATCTGCACAGCATATGTTTCAAGGGACCTGGCGTATATGGCATGCTGTTCTTTTTTTTTTTTTTTTAAGTTTTTAGAGTCATGTTTATTGAAACAATTTGCATTTAGTAAAACTCATCCTAGATTGGACCAGTGCATAATAACCACTGTAATCAAGATGTCAAACACCTCCTCAAATCGCCCATGCCCCTCCCCACCCCTAGGAATCCATCGATCAAAAGGGTCACATTTAATCATTAAAGTGTTCTACATACAGCATTTTAGAAAAATCTGTAAGCATATAAAACCAGGATTTTAAAAGAATACTTGGTAACAAATAATCTTTACAACAGTCAAAAGAATGGGATTTTAAAATAGCTTTGTAAATTGAAGCACAGTGGACAAAACGGCCTTAAGTACAGAATACACAGTAGGGTTACTGTGTCAGGCAGGAGGCTGGGGCCGTGGAACAAAAGCTGAAATAATGGAACTGAATAATGGAATGGGAATTCTCTATGGGGCAGATATATGCTCTAACAGAAATCTGCTCCTCCTCCCCCCCCTCCCCCACTCACCCCAGCTGTTAGCGCAGTGGTTCTCAACCTTCTGGCCTTCTAAATACAGCTCCTCATGTTGTGACCCAACCATAAAATTGTTTTCGTTGCTACTTCATAACTGTAATGTTGCTACTGTTATGAATCATAATGTAAATATCTGATATGCAGGATGGTCTTAGGCGACCCCTGTAAAAGGGTCGTTCGACCGCCAAAGGGGTTGCGACCCACAGGTTGAGAACCGCTGTGTTAGGGTAAAAGGGACAAAGAAAGCAAAAGCCTCTGTTTTGCATATATCAACCATCACCTGTTCACATACACCTTATCTACTTGAAAAGCTTCTTTCCGGCACAATTGTGTCTCTCCAGCAGCACCAGCCCTGAAGTTTGTAAGCATCCTGAACTGGACTGAGCCCAAGTCGCGCTCCGCGGCCGAAAAGTGGCATACTGTTCTTAATATGTTTGCTCCCCTTAGCGCTGTGTGTTTTAACCAAGGTCACCTCTCCGAGAAAGGTTGTTTCCCCAGGTAGGGATTTTTCCCTGAAGTTAGGGAGGGGATAAAACCCCTTAACTAAGTGCCAGGCGGGTAGTTAATCACTTTAACTATGAACAATCATGCTTAAGCTACATAATCTTTACTCCCTGGAATGGAGATAAGAAACGCCCTAACCTTTGCAATAGAAATTGACAGGATTAAAATCAACTGGTATAAATACAGATGTAACAAGACAATAAACACCAGAACTTCCCTGGAGATCCTGACCAGAACTTGGCTGGAGATCCTGGCTAGGCTGCTGATCAACTGAATGCTGTCTCTGTGTCATTCCTTCTTCGCTGACTCCATCCACTCCTTTGGGGACCCCTGGACCTGCTGGGGTTGGACCCCAGCATCTGGCACCCGAACAGGCAGCAATAATAATACAGGTAATAAAAGAAATATGTACTGCTACTCTTGTGGCTTATCTGGGCACTTTCGCAGAGAATGCCCAAATAAAAATAAGAATACTCAAGCCAGATGGCAAGCTCGTCGACAGCCTGGAAATACATCAGGGAATCATATTAATCCTCCAAAAACTGTTTGTCCCCGACATCGGAAAGGATTCCATTGGGCAAAGGAACGTAGCTCAAAAGAATCCAGTTCAGGGCCAAAACATGAAGAAATAATGGAGAATATTTTATTTAAGTGTTCAGACTTCGTTGAGGTACAGTTTAAAGATATGGACTCCAGTTATGCAAGAAGAGATGCTTTTACTGACTCAGCTATCAGTGCTAAAGTGAACGGTGAACACAAAGAGAAGGACCTGGTGCCCTGGGATGCAGGGGAACTCGCTACCAGTGAGGAGCTAGAAGCTCTGGAAAATGACATCTCTAATGGATGGGATCCCAATGATATGTTTCGATATAATGAAGAACATTATGGTGTAGTGTCTACATATGATAGCAGTTTATCTTCATATACGGTGCCCTTGGAAAGGGATAATTCAGAAGAATTTTTAAAACGAGAAGCAAGAGCAAACCAATTAGCAGAAGAAATTGAATCAAGTGCCCAGTTCCAAGCCTGGGTAGCCCTGGAAAATGATGATAGGAGTGAAGAAGAAAAATACACAGCAGTTCAGAGAAATTCCAGTGAACGTGAGACTCACAGCATAAACACTAGGGAAAATAAATATATTCCTCCTGGACAAAGAAATAGAGAAGTCATGTCCTGGGGAAGTGGGCGACAGAATTCACTGCCTATGGGCCAGCCTGGATCGGGCTCCATGACATCAAGATCCACTTCTCACACATCAGATTTCAACCCGAATTCTGGTTCAGACTGAAGAGTAGTTAATGGAGGTGTTCCCTGGCCATCGCCTTGCCCATCTCCTTCCTCTCGCCCACCTTCTTGCTACCAGTCAGGTCCCAACTCTCTTCCACCTCGGGCAGCCACCCCTACACGGCCGCCCTCCAGGCACCCCCTCGCGGCCATTCAGACCTCCGTCTCACCCCTCTGCTCATTTAGGTTTATTACCTGTATTATAAACCTAAAGCCCTCATCAAATGGAGAGACTTACTTACAGAAGCCTGGAAGAGACCTGATGTACTTTTAACCTGAGGGAGAGGATATGCTTGTATATTTCCACAGGACACAGGCTCACCTGTGTGGATTCCAGACTGTCTAGTCCGACCTTATGTCTCACCGCCCTCCGTCTCTGCCTCACCCTAGCACACCTGACCAGTGCCCGACTGGAGCAGATGTGCAGCCCTGAGCTGGAACAATCTGTCATTGGGAGGATCACATGTGCCTCCTTTTTGTCTTTCCACATGTCCCAGCTTTGCCCCACATCTCCTTTCCTTTTTCCTTTTTAAAAAAAATCTAACTACTTGTTTGCTGGTTCTTTGGCCTTTCTCCTTTCCTGAACACAGCCTTTTCTAGAATCTCCCTACCCTACTGTTCCAGGAAGGGCACTTCCTTTTTCTGCCATGACTAGGGGGTGTCTGGTATATGTCCCATACATGGAGTTGTCTTGTGCCAAGAGCCTGGGCTGAGAAAGCCCTGTTCTGGGACTCTCCTTTGTCCTGTATTGGCCCCTCTTACCCTTGTGTCACGAGGGACCCTCTTCTTACAATTCAATTGCCCATAGCTGTTGCCTGAGCTCTCTGTTCATGCTGAGGTTGAAGCCTCATGGTGGCTGGTACCATGGATCTGTCTCTCACCCAATAGCGTGAGCTGGGCCCTCCCTGGAGAAGAAACCTGGGTTCCCCAAGATATGTGATCAATGCCGGGGCCCCGCCAGCAGGCAAGGGGATCCCAAGGCAGTTGCTGGGCATGGAGGTCAGAGGGACATAGGCTACCGAGGAGACAGAACTGAACCTCACATCACCCTACTTGGCCCAGAGATGGCTGGTAGTCAAAGACGGGTAAGACCCCACAGGGTGGGGCAACCTAAGACAGGCACAGTCGGGGGGCCAGTAGGAGAGAACTTGGGGTTCGAGGTGGGGCACAGATCCTCACCCCCGCAATGGTTCAGGGGCTTGAACACTCGCCCCTTCTGAGGGAGGTCTCCTGTCCCCATGGCTGCTTCCCGCTTCCCACGCCCAGCTCAGATCGGGACCCAGATAACAGAAAGAGACTTGGCCCAGCTCAGATCGGGACCCAGGTAAAGACAGAGACTGGCTGACAGCAGCTGCCCTCTCACTGCAACAGGACTTGTTTCCCATTTCTACCTTGGACCACAGGGAAAGGGGCAGCTGAAGGAAAGGGCTGTGTCAGGATGCTGCCTTCTTCCCTTTCTTCTCCCTCTTTTTTCTAAACACTTCCATGCCTTGTAGTTCTTTTGCTTTCTCTTCTTTTTCTCTCTACTACCCTCCATCTTCCATATCAGCTGACCCAGAGGGCACAGCTTACTCCTCCTCGGACACCGACACCACCATCAACCACGGCCCTGATGGACCCTTTGATGCAGCCCTTCAACTCGCTGACGCTTCGGGAAGCCCGTCGCCAGTGACGCCGCCCGCTAGCCAGACCAACAAAGACAATCAAACTAACAACTTGAGGCCAGCTGAAATCCCTTGACTGTGGAGGCCGGCAACCTTCTACAGGAACGGGGCTCCTTGTGCGCTCCATCCACTGTGTTTATAGTTACGCTCACTGTCATTGCTTGCCAGTCTTCTTCCGAGTTTTAAACGGCCCAATCTGAGAAGTGGCCACTGATTTGCATGTGCTATCATTTAAAAAATAAAAAAGGGGGAATTTGCCGGAAGCCGGTCCATCCTTGCTGCTTGACACAGTCGCTGCAGGAAAGAAACATCTGCACAGCATATGTCTCAAGGGACCTGGCATATATAGCATACTGTTCTTAATATGTTTGCTCCCCTTAGCGCTGTGTGTTTTAACCAAGGTCACCTCTCCGAGAAAGGTTGTTTCCCCAGGTAGGGATTTTCCCCTGAAGTTAGGGAGGGGATAAAACTCCTTAACTAAGTGCCAGGCGGGTAGTTAATCACTTTAACTACAAACAATCATGCTTAAACTACATAATCTTTACTCCCTGGAATGGAGATAAGAAACGCCCTAACCTTTGCAATAGAAATTGACAGGATTAAAATCAACTGGTATAACTACGGATGTAACAAGACAATAAAAACCAGAACTTCGCTGGAGATCCTGACCAGAACTTGGCTGGAGATCCTGGCTAGAGATCCTGGCTAGGCTGCTGATCAACTGAACGCTGTCTCCGTGTCCTTCCTTCTTCGCCGACTCCGTCCACACCTTTGGGGACCCCTGGACCTGCTGGGGTTGGACCCCAGCACCTCTCTCCCCTGTGACCCTGCGGTCCTGGGCTCTCCTTGTCTCCCTCTACTGGGGACCACGGTCTCCATGTAGGTCTGCCCCCCTCCCTCGCCGCTCCCACCCCTGCCAGCGCCCCCCCCATCCCACGGGAACACCCAGGCAGCCGTGTCCTAGTGGGGAAGACGGGACAGGTGACTCCCGACCGAGCAGCAATCCTAGTTCCCACCTGCCAGACCCGAACCCCGAGAGCACCCGCCGCAGTCGGTCACCTCCCCACGACGAGGTGCCATGGCTTGGAGAGTGTCCGTCCCCCCAAATCCACGTCCCCCGGAACCTCAGCAGGGACCGCATTGGGAACTCGGGTCTCTGCAGGTGAAGGTCCGAGGAGGCCCCCCGGGCGGGCCCTGCACCCAGGGCAGGTTCCTTATGAAGGAGGGGGGTTCGGGCACAGACGAGGGAAGACTGGGCTGCTGTGGCCACACCCAGGGGAGCAGTGTGGTTCCCTGCAGCCTACCGGGCTGTGCTGCGCCCCGTCTGGTCCCGTCCACGGCAGAGCGGCATTCCGGGGGCGGACGGGCCACGGGCTGTCTGTCCACCCCCCAGAGGACTCCGGGTGCTGCCCCTTCTGGCCGTTAGGCGCAGAGCTGCGGGAACACCGCCGGGTTTTGGTGTGAACACAGGCCTGCATCTCTCTGGGGCAGCGCCCAGGTGCCCCCCGCCGTCCGCCGGAGCTGCGGGCTGAGTGGTGTTAGGAAGCTGCCACGCTGTTCCCCGGAGCGGCTGTGCCACTTACATTCCCACCAGCCGCCCGCCAGGGCACCGGCTCCTCCCGGCGCTGGGGTGTCGCCGTTTCCTCTTTTAGCCCGGCTGGTGGGCGTGTGGTGACAGCGCCTGTGGCTTCGCTTGCATTCCCGGGGCTGATGGTGCCGGCCCTGCTGCTCCGCCATCGCTCGGCCTCTGCGTGAAGCCCTCGAGCCCTTAGCTCTCTGTCTGATGGGTTTGTTTCTTACCTCTGGGCTCTAACAGTCCTTTTTTTTTTAATTTTTAGGGAGAGAGGAAGGGAGAGGGAGAGAAACTGATGTGAGAGTGGAACATGGATCGGCTGCCTCCTGCACGCCCCCGACCAGGGATCGAGCCGGCAACCTGGGAATCAAACCAGCAACCTCTCCGGGCCTCCCCCGCTGGGCCAGCGGCAGGGCTGGCCGTCCTGGCAGGCTCTGGCTCCAGCCGAGCTGCATGTGTGGCTGTGGCGTTTTCTCTGTCCGTTCCCAACGGGGCCTTTCAGAGAGAGAGGCGCCTCAGGCTGACCAGGTCCATCGGTCCCACTGCCTTATGGTGGTGTTGGGGTCAGCTCTGCGGACGCTGCCCCGCCCTGGGTCCCACCAGGCCCCCTCTCTCCCCTAAAGGGCCGCCGTTTTCCATCTCGCACAGACGTGTGCAACCGGCTGAGCCGACTGCATGGGGCGTGAGGCTCTGGCTGAGCGTTGTCTTTATCGGATGTTCACTCGCTGACACACCCTCCCCACGGAGGGTGGAAATCGGCCGTGCTCTTGTGCGCCTGTGTCTGGTTCCCCGTCAGGGTGACTTTAACTCTTACACAGTCAGAGAGCTGGGCCCCTAATCCAGGGCTATTTCCACACCAGCTTGGCCTGCGTGTGTGAGCGTGTGTGTGAGTGTGAGTGTGTGAGTGTGTGTGAGTGTATGAGTGTGAGTGTGTATGTGTGTGAGTATGTGTGTGAGTGTATGTATGTGTGTGAGTGTATGTGTGTGTGTGAGTGTATGAGTGTGAGTGTGTGAGTGTGAGTGTATGAGTGTGCGTGAGTGTGTGTGTGTGAGAGAGTGTGTGTGTGAGTGTGTGTGAGTGTGAGTGTATGAGTGTGTGTGAGTGTGAGTGTATGAGTGTGAGTGTGTGAGTCCATGGGTGTGAGTGTGCACGAGTGTGCACATGTGGGCCTCCCTGCGCTCCCACACTCCTCCCTGGGCTTCGATGAGGAAGCCAGCGGCCTCCTCCAGGCAGCGCTGCACTGGGGGCCTCTGTCTTCTCGGAGCGCCTTCCGGTGGGTGGGGGGCCGCCCTCACCTCCGGCCACCCAACCCCATTGATTCAGGGCCCCTGGGCGGTGGGCTGGTCCCATCCAGGCAACAGTCGGAGAATCCAGGGCAGCGGAGTGGCCAGCTGCGGGCGCTAGGGGGCAGCAGAGGGCCGTGTTTGCCCGGAGTCCTCCTGGAACTCAGGGGCCGCGGCCTGGTCCACGCTGAGGGTCCAGGGGGCCCCAGGCCCGGCGGGGACTTCACCCTCGGCCACTCCCGGATGCTACTGTGAGCAGAGGCGCCCCCCGCCCCAGGGCTCCCCAGGCTCCGGGCAGGACTTTCAGGGCCAGGACCAAGACCGCCCGGTCTCGCGGCCATGGCCCCGGTGCCCTCTGCCCGGAGTCCCCAGGCCTGGGACCCAGTGCTGTCGCTGCCGTTTGCCATGTGTGGCCCTGGTGGCGCCTGATCTTGTCCGAACCTCGGTGCCCAGCTATCGCGGGACTGGCAGGAGCCCCTGAGTGAGGCGGGGGTGGGGAGGCGGCCGGCCCTCCACGTGCAGCTCTGCACCTGCTTTGGCCTCAGTTTCCCTGTCCGCACTGCCCAGACTTTGTCGTCATCACCCGCCACCCTTGGCACCACATTTTGAAGGACACGTTCTACACAGAGCACCAGCCGAGCCCCGCAAACCCAGGGGAGCCCCGCAAACCCAGGGGAGCCCCACAAACCCAGAGGAGCCCCGCAAACCCAGGGGAGCCCCGCAAACCCAGAGGAGCCCCGCAAACCCAGCCGAGCCCCGCAAACCCAGAGGAGCCCCGCAAACCCAGAGGAGCCCCGCAAACCCAGGGGAGCCCCGCAAACCCAGGGGAGCCCCGCAAACCCAGCCGAGCCCCACAAACCCAGGGGAGCCCCGCAAACCCAGAGGAGCCCCGCAAACCCAGGGGAGCCCCGCAAACCCAGGGGAGCCCCGCAAACCCAGAGGAGCCCCGCAAACCCAGGGGAGCCCCGCAAACCCAGAGGAGCCCCGCAAACCCAGGGGAGCCCCGCAAACCCAGGGGAGCCCCGCAAACCCAGAGGAGCCCCGCAAACCCAGGGGAACCCCGCAAACCCAGAGGAGCCCCGCAAACCCAGGGGAGCCCCGCAAACCCAGCGGAGCCGGACAGAATCCCCGCGTGTGCCTGGTCTCCCTACTTCCTGTCTGATGTGCTGCCGTGAGCACGAGTCACGTCTGTAATCAGGACAGCGGGCCGGCCCCGCATGAATTGCACAGCAGGACATTTGGGTTAGCAGCTGCCACCTGGGGAGCAGGACTTTGGGGATATTTACAGTCTTGATATTCTTACGTTTCTCAAGTGTTCTATAACGAGCATAGATTATTTTTAAAATCAGGAGAAAATGTAACACTTGTACTAAAGACAGAAAAATAAACATTAGGCGACTGGGAGGACATTTACATACATATTTTTGGGGGGAGGGGAACACCCTGTATCTCTCAATCTATCTGTCTCTATCTCTGTCTCTATCTCCATCTCTCTCTCTATCTCTCTGTCTCTCTATCTCTGTCTCTGTCTCTATCTCCATCTCTAGCTCTATCTCTCTCCATCTCCATCTCCCTCTCATCTGTTTATAGGATGTACCTTTGGGTGTGGGATTGTAAGTCACACTTTGCTTTGAACTTTCTCTTTCCTTCAGCTTCCACATTCACTAAATCAATAACAGGCTGAACGCCCTGCGGCCACAGGAACGAGTGAGCCGGGACACCCGGCACCGACATCGGAAACGCGCTTCCCCTGCCCGCATTCCGCGCGCTGTCTCATTTGGCTGCTTGGCTTTCCCCTCTGGACGGGCCTGGGGAGGGGCTCCCGGGCACTGGGCGCGCAGGGAGGCCCACGCACGTGTCTGCCTGGAGGGGGGTGGGGGGGGGGCGCCTCAGACGGCACCAGGGCTCACCTGCTCCTGCCGCACCTCGAACAGCACGTCGTCCCCCGGCCGCACGGCCACCGACTCCCCGATGATGCTGACCCGCAGGCCCCGGGGCGGGGTCAGGGGGCACGGCAGCGGCGCCGGGTTCCGTGATGGGTCCACGCCACCCTGGCACAGGTTGGCCACGACCTTCCGGTACCTGCGGTCAGAGGGCGGGTCAGGTCTGTAGACAGGTGTGTGTGTGTGGGGGGGGGTGGGTCCCACAGCCGGGCAGGGACCTGCTTGTCACCGGTGGGTCTTGGCTACAACCTCCATTCACCATCAGGCCCCTCCTGCCTCCACCTGCCTGTGACCTCTGCGCCCTTTAGAGGGGGAAACTGAGGCCCGAGGAGGGTGAGCGACCCAACGGTCACAATGCGATGTTTGGGCCCGAGCTGCAGGCTCACGGCCTCTACGCACCGACAGTGCCGATGCCGCTAACCCTCCAACCGCCACAGCCGCCTCTGGCCGAGGAGGAGCAGCCAATGCGCACCCCCGCCGGGCACCGGGCCCTCACCCACAGCTGGCGTCCGTCACCCCACAGCCGAGGGACACCGCCTCTGTGTGGTGAGCTCACAGCCAGGGGTGATGGCAGCACCCGGACCTGTGCCGTGACATGCAGGTGGTCAGGGAAGGCTTCCTGGAGGAGGTGCCATTCAAGCTGAGACCTAAAGGCACCGAGAGCGCCTCCCGCTCCGCTCGGAGTTGCCGCACTTGCGCAGGTAAACGGGGAGGTCCCGGCACCACAGGGGCTCGGAGACCAGGATGGGGTGTTCCTTTCCTCGGGCTCGGCCCCTGCAGCAGCGAGAGCCGCGGGCACCTCGGACCTTCTCTCCTGTCATCTTTGTTCAGAGCCAGCTCAGCGCACGCTACTCCCTGGTGCCGGCCCATGTGGGCTCCGACGGAGGTACCCGGAGGCTCCGGGCCCCCCTCAGGAGCTCCGGCACCGGACGTCTCAGCCCCGACTTCCCTTCCCGACTCCATGCAGGGGGCTGTGGGCGCCGGGCAGGAGGGCAGCTGGGGCTCCCCCGGTTCTGCCCGGAGCCGGACCAGGAGGCCGCGTGCACTCACCCGAGGCTGCTGGTGTAGGTCTGGCCTTGCACACAGTCGTCAGGGGGCGCCAGGGGGTTGAACCAGAAGTTGGCAAAGCACTTGTTGGTGTCGGACAGGGAGCGCTCAAAGCCATAGTCGCTGGAGGAAGAAAGAAGTTCCATCAGGAGGCAGCGGGGGGAGGGAATGGGGGGGGCGGAGGAGTCACAGAGGCGCATCCACGGGGCCCTGCACCAGAGGGGAGACCGGCCTGAACGCCCCCAGCAGCTCCAGGTGAGAGGGGTTGCCAAGGGGATTCTGGGAACTCACAGGAGGGCACTGAGCCCAGCCTGGGTGTCCTGGAGGGCTGCCTGGAGGTGGTGTGCTAAACCTCTTAGGAAGAGCAGGAGGCAGCCAGGGGAAGAGAGGTGAGGGGCCCTGCAGGGGGCACCAGCCCCCCGCACACTGGTGCAGGGAGATACAGGAGGCGGCGGCCGGAGTGTGAGGGACAGGATGGCGAGGGTGAGGATGGCTGGGAGGCAGGCGGGTGGGCAGAGGCCTCGTGAGCTGGGTTCTGGAACCCACCACCGGAGAGGGGAGCAGGGTGGGGGGTGCCGCAGGTCCTGGCTCCTCCCCCCGCCCCAGCAGGCCGCCTGCGGTGGCTCCACACCCCGGCGGACGTCCCTTCCCCTTCCTGGCTGCGGGCAGCAGGCAGAGCCCTCACCAGAGGAAGTCGGAGTCCTGGCACGGGCACACTTGGGCCGTGAGCGCCGACGTGAAGTTCCTCCCGTTGACGCACCAGGACGTGGCCTTCCTCTTCCGGAAGCTCCTGCGCTGGCCCATGAGGCAGCCGTCACCCTGCAGCGGCAGCGCGGGATGGGGTTGGATCCCTTTCACAGGCGGGGAAACTGAAGCCCGGGAGGGAAGGGGCGTGTCTGAAGGCCAGCCGGGCAGCCTCCCTCCCCGCCCGCCCACGGCACCTGTGACAGAGGTAAGCTCGGAGCCCAGAGCCGGCGGTCAGGGCAGGCTTCCCGGAGGAAGCGCCATTCAAGCTGGAGGGGACACAGGGCTGCTGGAAACGGGCGGGGCCCCTTTAAGTTCCTCAGGCCCCAGGGGTGCAGGCCCCGTGCGGGCGCTGGAGCCAGCCAGGGCCTGGAGGGCTCATGCGGACACACAGTAAGTCCGCAGCCTGTGATTCTGAGACAGGCCCCCCCGAAACAGGCGCTGGGGGGGTGACAGGCGCAGGGCCCCTCCTGTGCTCCTGGCCTCCCCACCGCCCCTGGGGCTCCGCCTGCCTGCGCCCAGGGAGGCCATCTCTATCCCACCAGGTCCCCTAGGAGCAAGGGCTACACCTTCTGCGTGGAAACATGTGTGTGGAGACGTGGGGCGGGGCTGCCCGGCCCGCACAGGGCGTCAGCTCGTGTGCGATGCATGCGCCGTGTCACCCTCCCAGGAGCCGAACCCCTGACCCCCAGCACACCTGGCTCCGCGGTTGGGTGGGGCCCGGGGACCTGCGCCCCGAGTGGGACTGAGCCCCAGCAGCCGGGGCTCCAAGAAGGAGCCAGAAACCCCAGAAGGACCGGAGTCAGGGCGGCCAGGGTGCCCGGAAGACTTCCTGGAGGAGGAGAGGCCGGGGCCTCGCGGGGGGCGGCGGGGGGGTCTTTGCCGAGGGAGGTGGCCCTGCGGGGAGCCCACCCGCCCACCCACCTGCAGGTTGGTGAGGTCCCAGGCGCTGTAGTCCTCGGCGCGGCAGGGCCTGGGGAAGGACGGCCGGAAGTCCACCTTGACGAGCTCCCACTCGGAGCGGTAGCTGATGTGGCCGAAGATGCTGGAAGCGAAGGGGCAGGAAACCGTACGTGGGCCCGTCCGTCCCCTCGTCCCCTTGGCCTCAGTTCCCACCTGCCCCGGGGCCACCAGGGACCACACTGCCGCCTGCCCAGCCTCAGACCCAGATGCCCGGGCCAGGCCCCGGGGGCTCAGTGAGGGCCTGCGCCCGCCCCCGCCCCCACCCGCCTGGAATTGGGGTCCTCGCTGTGCAACCTGCCTGTGCACCCCTCAAAACCGCCAATAACAACAACGGTAACAGTAATAGTAAGGCGCCTACTCGAGAGGTGGAACGGGCAGTGGCCCGGAGGCAGCTGGGCCTCTGGCTGCCCCTCTCAGCAGCCAGGAGGTCTGGGCAGGGAAAGGTGGCTCCAAACAGGGACAGAGGAGTGGCCACCCTGGTGGCTGGGGAGGCCGGGAGGAGGAGGGGAGAGCGAGGGAAGGGGTCTGGGGTCAGCGTTGAGCCACCTCAGAGCAGCGGAGGCCGAAGTGGCCCTCGCATAGCCTCCGGGGGGTCAGCCCGCCCCCCGCCCCGGGCACTCACGTAATGACCAGCGTCTCCTCGCCCGGCTCGCTCAGCAGCCCGTCCACGAACACGGAGGTGTCAGTGAAGTTGTAGGTGCTCCACGTGAGACCCTCGTCCGTGCTGAACCTGCGGAGAGGGAGCGTCAGCGTCCGTGGGCAGCAGGGGCCTCCCCGTGCCCAGCTCCGCTGCCCCCTGGACCCAGCCCTGCCTGTGCCCGGGACCAGGGCTGCCAGCTGAGGCGGCCGGGAGGCCAGCGTGGAGGGAGCCGTGTGCCCAGCACCCAGGCCCCAACTGGACCCCTGGCTTTGCTCTCCTGGGAGGCCAGCAGCAGCCACCTTCCGGCACCAAGTGGCATCCACATCTGCTTGGCAACAACACCAAGGCGTCACGGTGCTGCCTGGCACCCCTGGATCGCAGCGCCCCCAACGCCTGAGCCCGGCCAGGGCTGCTGGGCCAGTGAGCAGCTTACTGCCTCCCAGCGCATCACATCACGGTGCAGCTGGCTCTGCGTGCAGAAAGCTCTTTCAGACTAAAGTGATACTGGCTTCCCGGCAGCTCCCCGACTCTGCCTTCTGGATCCAGAGTTCAGACCTGCCCTCCCTGCCCCACGTGCCCTTCAATGTCCGGAGCTGATGGCAAACCCTCTCTCCCTGAGCACAAGCTGTTGGATTCCCTATCTGGCCCCACCTCCTCTACTTAAATAATTCCTATTGATGCTGAAAAGCCACCTCCTCCAGGAAGCCCTCCTTGCTCCCCTAGACCACAGCGAGGGCCTCTTCTGGGCCCGGCAGCCCCAGGCCTCCCTCGGGGTGCTGCACTGTCACCTCTGTTTCCTTGTCTCCCCACCCCCAGCCCAGGGAGCTGCTCGGGCGGGCGTGCCCTGCTTGCTGCCACCCCCGCTGGTGGGTTGAGTGCTGCTGTCCCGGGCCCCACGGGGAGGGGAGCGCTCTGAGGGGCCCCGGTGGAGAGAAGCCCGCCCGCCCGCCATTACTTGAGGATCTTCAAGGGGATGGAGCTGTCCTTGACGGCCACGATCACGCCGCCGTGGTCCAGGTACAGAATGTGGTGCTCCTCCTCGAACACCTGCAGGGACAGCGGCGCCTGAGCGGGCGGGGCCTCGTGGGGCAGAGCCCGCCCCACGCAGGCCGGGCGACGGCAGAGGCCGCCCCTGGGCCAGGGCCGAGCTGAGGGCTCCCCGTGCCCCCGGGCACCCCAGGCTTTTGCCACACCACGTAGCTAGTCCACGGGGGATGGACGGATGGTGAATGCCAGTTTCTAGACCAGTGAGGGGTGTGAGGAGGGACAGGGCAGGTAGACACTGCGGTGGGGGTGTGGGGGCCTCTATGAGACTCGCCAGAAAGGCCGGCGACAGGAAGATGGAGAGAAGGAACGGAATTTAGAAAAGCAGCGAGGCCCAGCCAGTGTGGCTCAGTGGTTGAGTATCAATCTGTGAACCGGGAGGTCACAGTTCGATTCCTGGTCAGGGCACATGTCTGGGTTGTGGGTTGGTCCCCTGTAAGGGGCGTGCAGAAGGCAGCCAATCAGTGGTTCTTTCTCATCATTGATGCTCCTCTCTCTCTCTCTCTCTCTCTCTCTCTCTCTCTCTATTCCTCTCTCTGAAATAAATAAAAAATACATATATTTTTAAAAAAAGAAGAGCAGTTAGGCTGCACATCCTCAGTAACAGCAAGCCTCTACTTGACGTTAGGCTCAGCACCAGTGCTGCCTCCTCCAGGAAGCCCTCCTGGTATCAGGGCGCTAACAGGTTCTCCCCAGTTACGCCCCACGGTGCTCACTGCTGCTGACTCCACGGCCGCAGCTGCAGGGATCAGAGGACTGGATGCCTGGTGTCCTGTGTCCTAACCATTAGCTTGGGATCAGCATGCTGCCCGAGGCTACAGTAATAGCGACAGAAATTCTTGGATGAGGGAGGTGACAGACGACCCCACACTCATTAGCTTGGGCCTCTGTAAAAGGGGGCTTTGGGGTCTCCCAAACTCCCCAGCAGGGTCTCAGGGGCGCTGGCACCTGGCTATGGCTGTCTGCCCTGGCCAGCCCCAGGCAGCAGGGCGGAGGGGCAGGCGTCCTCAACCCCATTTCTCTTTCCTGCCTCCCGAGCACCCTGGCTCCCAGGGCGTCCCTGAAAGCTTCCTGGCTGCTGTTTCAATCGCCCCAGGGGGCGCCGTGAACTGCGCCACCTGCTGGTCTTTGCAATGCCCGCGCTGAGAGCTCTCAGCCTCTCCTGGTCACAGGCGGGGTCTGGTCTGAGCGGGCAGCCTCTGGTCTGAGCGCACCCGCTCGTGCCCTGCCTGACCTTTGTCCCACCTGGTCCCCGGCCTCTCCCACCCCAGAGCCCGCTCCGCGGTTCTCCTCCCCTGACGCCCACACGTGCTCTCAGGGGAGCCCCTCCTCTCCTCCCTGGGCACTGGAGCTGCCTGCATGCCCCCATCATTCGGGAAGAGAGCCCCCCGCCAAGGGCAGGCCCACACGCAGCAGCCGAGCTGACGGTCCCCCCCGGAACCCTGACATCCCCATTTGAGAGCTCAGCCGGGGCCATGCGCGCCGTACACGGGTCCTGGGAGTGAGACCCAGTGCCTGCCCCGGCGCTGAGCTAACCGGGCTCCGTGACGGGCAGCTGCTGACCTTTAAGGACGCGCAGACACGCGTCACTAGCTCCGTGAGGTAGAAGTATTATAAATCGCGTTTGCCCTTTTCAAAACGCCTTGTTTCCTGCATAGTAATAAAAAGCGCCGGCCCCCCATCGAGGCTGCGGCAATGGGGGTGCGCCGGGACCCACATGCCTGTCGGAGGGCCCCCCCCCCGGGAGAGGGGCTGCGGCTGGGGTGCTCAGGGACGAAAAGGGGCCTAAAACCCGAGCTCTTCCAGCGACGGGAAGGGGACACGCCCACCAAGGTCTAGAGTGTGTGCGTAAGGGTTTCAAGCAGAGAGGGACCCTCCATGAAGCGGGCGGACCTGCAGGCCTCCTTTCTGCTGGAAGCGAGTGGCGGGTGCAGGGGCCAGGCCCCCTCCTGGCGGAGCGCGGGGTCGGCTACTGAGACCCCAGCGGCTGCACAGGAGTGTCCACCACCACCTCCCTGGGCTCCTGTTCCCCGAGCTCCACGGGCCACATAGAGCACAGAGCACAGAGCGTTTCTGCCTCATGCCCTTTCCCCTTCCTGTCTCTCCTCTCAGGCCACATCAGATCCTCACCCAGGGTGGCATCTAGGCTCACTACAGCCCCCAGGCTCACCATGGCCCCCCCCAAGGCTCACCGCGGGCCACCCCCAGGCTCACCACGGCCCCCCAGGCTCACCACGGCCCCCCCGGCTCACCATGGCCCCCTAGGCTCACCACGGCCCCCCCCCCGGCTCACCACGGCCCCCCCAAGGCTCACCGTGGGCCACCCCCCAAGCTCACTGCAGCTCCCCAGCCTCACTGCGGCCCCCCAACCTCCTCTTCCCATTTCTTCTTTCTCCGCCATGAGTCCACCCAGCAGCCTCCCTGCCGGGACCCCGGGGTTGTCCATGCCCCCACTTCTTGGCCTCGGGTGGCATTCAGCCGATGCCTTGGAGTCCCCAGGTGGCTTCCTGCGGGGACAGGCCGGCACCTCCACCCCATCCCCCTTCCTGGTGTTCACTTCCGTTGCTTCCACGTTCACGGTGCCGTGTGTGACCGTGTGGAGCTGAGCCAGGTCCAGCAGTGGCCGTGGAACAGCTGGGGGGCTGGGCCAGCGGGGATGTAACATCTGCTCACGGGAGCTGTGTGTCCAGCGCCCACTGGGAGGGAGGGGTCACAGCATGAGCACGGGGTGGGCGCGGCCCCTCCCTGCCTCCTCACCTGCCGCCAGGTCCTCCCGCAGTCTGACGTGATGTACATTTCCTCCTTGTATTCCACCAGCTGGGAGCCCAGGTTGCCTGGTCCAGAAGGAAGGGGCAGGGTTGGTCTAGGCCCAGCCAGCTCCCCGCTTACCACGGTCTGAGCCAGACAAGTCCCCGAGAGGGCCCCGTGCCTGGTCTAACCTCCCACCTGAACGTCCGTCTGTGTCCTGTCTGTGTCCGCCTGATGGTGGGGGCCGCTGTAACTGCTCTGCTTGGGCCCTGGCCTCCTCTGTGGTTAAAGGGTTAGCCTTGCCCCCCAAAAGCCAGCCTCGCATCTCCAGTGTGACCCAGCTGACCCAGGTGCAGGCAGCGCCCGGTTTCAGGGGACCCCCGGGTGACGAGCGTGGTTGCAGAATCGGAAGCGTAGAGTGGCGGCGGGTGTGCGTGTGAGAACAAGGATACAAGGCCTTTCTTTCTCTTTGCTGCGGCCTCTACAACGTATGAGAAGCACCTGATATTTAGACTCCAAGATTGTTAGCTCCCTGATTCAAACAGCCCCTCTGTCCAAGCTGCAAGACAAGTTACTCCCAAGGCTACATTCTTGCACCCCCCTCCTCCCTGCTGGGTTACAACTCAGGGATAATGAGCGGAAAGCTCCCTTTCCCTCTCCCCCGTCAAACAAGCAAGCCTCTTTTGAGCTCTTCATAACTCTCGCTCTAAGAATGCCTTACAGGCTTTGGAAGGTGCTGAGAAAGACAGCTCCCTGGGACATCTGCCTAAAAAAAGCAAGCAAACTTCTCAGACAACCCCCCTGAAGTCTGCTCAACTCCATTTGTCCCCAAACTCCCCCCCTGGCCTTGTCACCTAGCAACAGCAGCCACGGCTTTAAAAGGGGGAGCAGCTTTTGCTCTTTGCCCTTGTGCTGTTTAGCAATGCACCAGCCCTTCCCCTTCAGGGGAAGCAAAAATACACTTCCTCTCTGCACCCATCTCTTCTTTTAGTCGTGAATTCGTTCACAACCTGCATCGCTGGCCAAAACCCTAACAGTGAGGATCCCGTGGCCTCTGGGGCCAGGTCCCTTCTGCCCCCACAGCCTCCTGGGAGGGTCATGAGCAACAGCATAGGCTGATGAGCCAGATTTGCTAGGCCTCGCCGTGCCCTGTGGTCTTGGCAGGGACAGGGGTCCGAGCGCCCAGGAAGACAGAGGACCTGTGATGAGGACACGGAAGCCATTCTGGCCCCCCGGCCGCCCCCTGCCTGGAGCCCCAGAGGCCCCTGCCCCAGGTGACCTGCATATTGCCTCCTGTTTGAAGCCTTATTCATGCAGCACCCTCAGGGGTATCTTATCCAGAGTCAAGTTCAGGCGTCATTGGAAAATTCCAAAGGGGGTGGATTGTCCTCAAAGTGATTCCAACAGAGTGGTAGAGGGTTTGTGTGCCTGTCTTTCTTTTTGAGGTCCAAATGAGCATTAATACATGCACCCATCCATCCATCCACCATCCATCCATCCATGCACCCACCTACCCACCCACCCATCCATCACCCACCCACCCACCTATCATCTATCCATCCCACACATCCATCCATCACCCATCCACCCATCACCCATCCATCCACCCATCCATCACCCACCCACCCACCCATCCATCACTCATCCACCCACCCACCCATCCATCCATGCACCCACCCATCATCTATCCACCCCACATATCCACCCATCACCCATCCATCCATCACCCATCCATCCATCCTCTATTCACCGATTCATCATCCATCCATCTACCCATCTATCCATCCCTCTCTCCCTCCCTCCCTCTCTCCCTCCCTCCCTCTCTCCCTCCCTCCATCCATGCATCCATCCATCCACCTTCCCATTCGGCCAACAGCTATCATGTGCCCACTCTGGCCCACGCATTCCCCTCCTGGTTTTCCATGAGAGCTGAGCTGCCAGGAGCTGGCACTGCCCTCAGCACACACCCCATCGCCAGGCCCGTGGCCAACAGTTTTACCCCCGAGGTCAGAGCTCCCTCGTGCTGCGGAGACGGCCTCCTACCTGCACCCATGATGAGGCCGGGGGCGGTCTCCTTGGTGTGCACGGTGCCCGACACGTAGGGGTTGTCCGCCCAGAGCAGGTGCAGGTGCAGGTGGCAGTCGGGCTGCAGGACGAGGAAGGAAGCCACAGTGAGCACCTGGCAGGGGCGCTGTCCCCAGGGAAGGGGGACCGAGGCCGGGTCCTCCCTGTGGCTTGTGGGAGGGAAGACAGGGCCAGCAGCACCTCCAGGGAGTGGCTGGAGGTGGGAGAGGCTCTGAGAACGCCGACAGGTGAAGGCGTCAGCCCGGGGCCGGTGACCGCGCGGGTGAAACGGGCGGGCTCCTCCAGGGAGGCTCTCCCCGCGTGGCAGCTGGCGGCCCCCCCCACGCAGTGCTGGCCACGGAGCGTGAGCCCTGGAGCCTGCACAGCCTGCACTCACGTTCGTTCATCCATCCACCCAGAGCCTTCTGGGGGCCTGGGGTGGGGCCACGCAGCCCGGCATCAGGGCGCAGCGGTGGGACAGCCGTGAGCCCCGCCCTCTGCGCGAGGCCGAGGGGTCCGGGGGGCACGCGGCGCCCGGTTCCTCGCAGGCTCAGCGCCCACCTCGCCAGCAGCCGCGCCCGGGCCCGGCCGCAGGGGCAGCAACGCAGCTGTGATAACCACTTCAAGGGCGATTCACGCTGACGGACACGCATTTAAGCATTTCCCCCGGGGCCCTGTGGGGCCGGGACGACCGCGAAGGACACCTGGGCCCGACAGCCACGCTCTGAGCGGCGCAGGCGTCTGTCCCGCGTGGGATGCGCTTCCAGGCCGATCCGGGCCAGCAGCCTCCCGGAATGAGGGTCAGGAGCGGAGCCCTGTCCCGGCACCGGCAGGGCCAGGCCCCTCCTGCCTCCTCCGTGGCTGCCTGTACCCCGGGGCGGGACTGGGGTCCAGGAGACAGACAAGCAGAGGAGGATGAGTCCTATGTCCTCCCTGAGTGTCCCTAAGCCTCGGAGGGTCAAGGCCGCAATCTGGCCTCACCCGTCACGTCCACAATAGACGACAAAACCAGGGGACGCCGGACGAGGTCCAAGGTCCCCCGCACAGCTCCGTCCAGGGCGCCAGAGACTGCGCGGGGCCTCGACCCATCAGCCGTCAGCCAGGGCTGCCCGAACCGGCTGCAGGGGGGGGGGGGGGGGTGGCGAGGACCCTGCTTCTCCCCTCCTTCCAACCGAGCCCGAGAGGCCGGCTCTGGGTCTAGCTGGCTGAGCCCACCTGAACAAGGAACCCCTGCCCCACCCAGGGGAGCAGCACAGCCCCCGAGACCGCAGCGCGTCCCCAGACGTCAAAGGGGCTCCTGGGGCGACAACTCTGCAAGGAACTCATTGGCCTGGCGTGTGGGGAGGTGGGGCTCTGAACCCTTATGGCCCCGCTCCGGGCTGTGTGACTCCGGGGAGGCTGCTGGCTGTCTCTGAGCCCCAGGGTCTCCCTCTGGGAACAGGGCGGTCACCGCTCCTCATGGGATTGCACGGCTGCCGGAAGGTCGGGGTCCAGGTCCCCTGGACAAGGCTCTGCCTGACTGTTTACCAACACGGACAGTCATCATTTCCTGGGCTCGCTTTTCTTCTCCTCCCCTCCCCTCCCCTCCCCTCCCTTCCCCTCCCCTCCGCTCCCAGCCTGACCTGCCCTGCCCTCCCCTCCCCTCGTGCCCTCCCCTCCCCTCATGCCCTCCCCTCCCCTCCCCTCCTGGCCTCCCCTCCCCTCCCCTCCTGGCCTCCCCTCCCCTCCCCTGCCCTCCCTCCCCCTCCCCTCCCCCCTCCCGTCCTCTCTGAAAACATCTCCAGTTTGGAACCACGGGACGGAGCCCGGAGGTGCCGCTGATTTTGCGGGAAACGCTGTTTCCCTGTGCGTGGAGCGGAGCCGCAGCGCCCAGCACTGCCTCCCGGGCGCGGGAGGAGGCGGGCCCACTGACACCCTAGCGTGTCTCCTCCTCAGCGCGTCACAGCTGTGGCGTGTGGCCCGCACGCAGAGCCCATTTCAGAAAGACCGTCCAAGTCAACAATGAAACTGTCCCACAAATTGGATATTGATCCGGGCCGGACAGCGCGGGGGCGGGTCCCCAGGGCTCGGCAGTCGGAGGCGAGCTTTACTGTCTGTTCCTGGGTCTTACAAACGCGTTGGCCGCGCCCCACGCCCTCAGGCTCCGTGTGTGGACGCGGGAGCGGGGAGGCTGCAGGCCGGAGCACAGGCACAGGGGCGCGGGGCGGGCGGCGGGCGGCGGGGCCGGTGCGGTCTGCCCTGCTCACCGCGATGCGTGGCTGGGTGAGGACACAGTCCGAGAACCCCGGAGGCCACGCGGGTCCCCCGCGTCCCCCCTCCCCGGCCACCAGGACCACAGGGGGGGAGGGGCCGCTGGGCACCTGTCACTTTCTGTCTTCTGTGCCCAGCTTTGTCCTCTCCTTGCTGCGGGGGGCTCGCCGGCCTGGCTGGGCCGCACCCCCTCCTGCCTCCCACCTGGGCGACTTTAAGGCCGGACACCGGTCTCTCAGAGGTCATCTCCTCACTGAGACCGGAATCTATTCTTAGCAAACACCTGCTTTGACGGATGACACCAAAGCGCGCCCTCTCCCAGCGCCCGCTCTCGGAAGTAGGCCAGCGGCTCCGGCTCTCACCCTCCGTTACCGACCCAGCGGGCGGGGGCTTAGGGGGAGGGGTGGCAGACCCCGCTGGTGGGGTCGGCCCGGCTCAGCAAGGGGTGTCCCTGCCCGGGCGGGGCTTCCTGGGAGCCCCCCAGGGGTCGGGTTCTCTGGGAGGAGGAGGAGGAGCCCATCCTGCCGGGACTGGGCCCACAGCCGCCCGGGCCCTGAAGAGCAGGCGCCGTTACTCTCTTTACGGAGGAGGGGGGGCAGCCTCGGGCACCCCCAGAGCGAGCCCTGCCTGCGAGGGCCTTCGGGGCCGGAGACACGCAGACCGCACAGCGGGCACGTCCAGGGAAGCACAGGGTTGTGTCGCAGGAGTTTGCTGAGGGCCAGCGGGGGGAGGGGTGGGCTGAAGGGGTGGGGGTGCCTGCCTTCCCGGGCGTCTCATTTCATCCTCCCCACGCGCACAGATTTCTCCTCCTTCCTTCCTCTGCAAGAAGCCGCAGGAGCACCGACTGGCTGGCCGAGCCCAGGGAGCCGTGGGGGTCCGAGACGGCAGCGCTGTGCACTCGGCTCTGGGCCCTGCTCCACTCTGGGGGCCCCGCTGGGGAAGGCGCGGGGGACGGGGGCGGGAGGGGGGAGCTCCCGGGAGCAAGGACAGGTGGGCCCACCGAGCAGCCTGCCTCCGGCCAGACGCCTGTGGTCCCTCAGCCTCCGCCCCGCACACCTGCTGCTCCCGAGTACCCCCCAGGCCAGGGCTGCCTTCTTTCCATCCTCACGGGATGCCACCAGGTCCCCTGGTGCCCGTGCCAGGGCCCCGGGGAAATCCAGCACTAACCCCCCGCCCCCCAAGGCGGCCAAGACCCTGGGCAGCCAGGCAGCGGGCAGGGCCTGGAACGCGGGACCTCCGGGCTGTGGCCCAGCCCCCGCCCCAGGCGGAGCGCACTCCCAGGCCCTCGACCTCAGCCAGTGGCGTCTGACAGATGGAACACGGCGGGCTTGCCAGGACCTTGCCTGCCCCTGCCCACCCTGCGTGGCCCTGAGGGGGATGTCCGACCCACGGAGCACAGCCCGCCCCGGGGTGTGAGCAGGTGCCCGCCTGGCGGAGCCCACACACAGGACGGGGGACCTGAGTGCTGTTTGTGGTCAGTTACGCAGCAACATTGTGGCAGGAGCTCACGGCCACGTGTCCCTCTCTGAGCTCCAGTTAAAGCGCCTGTGGAGCAAGGAGAACCCACGACCCTGTCCACCGTGACCCTGTCCACCGTGACCCTGTCCACCCCGACCCTGTCCACCCGTGACCCTGTCCACCGCGACCCGGTCCACCTCGACCCTGTCCACCCCGACCCTGTCCACCCACGACCCTGTCCACCCCGACCCTGTCCACCCCGACCCTGTCCACCCACGACCCTGTCCACCCACGACCCTGTCCACCCCGACCCTGTCCACCGTGACCCTGTCCACCCACGACCCTGTCCACCCACGACCCTGTCCACCCCGACCCTGTCCACCGTGACCCTGTCCACCCACGACCCTGTCCACCCACGACCCTGTCCACCCCGACCCTGTCCACCCCGACCCTGTCCACCCACGACCCTGTCCACCCCGACCCTGTCCACCCCGACCCTGTCCACCCACGACCCTGTCCACCGTGACCCTGTCCACCCACGACCCTGTCCACCGTGACCCTGTCCACCGTGACCCTGTCCACCGTGACCCTGTCCACCCGTGACCCTGTCCACCGCGACCCTGTCCACCCCGACCCTGTCCACCCCGACCCTGTCCACCGTGACCCTGTCCACCCACGACCCTGTCCACCGTGACCCTGTCCACCGTGACCCTGTCCACCGTGACCCTGTCCACCCACGACCCTGTCCACCCACGACCCTGTCCACCGCGACCCTGTCCACCGTGACCCTGTCCACTGCGACCCTGTCCACCGCACTGGGAATGGCGGTCCAATGGCCCTGCCCAACAGCGCCCTCCAACCCCGGCCCCCTGGCAGTGCGGGTCCCGCAGGCGGTGGCAGGCGCAGGACTCACGGGCTGGCAGCTGGTGGGCTTTCCGTTCATGTCCTCGCTGGGCGGCCTCAGGGGGTCCCAGTCGCGGCCCTTGTTGTAGGTGATGAGCGTCATGACCTTCCCGTTGACCTTCTGGTTCGCCAGGAAGACGCCCTTCACGCCGTGCACCTGGGACAGAAACACGGGCCCTGGCGACCTGGCCGGGGGCCCCCCACCCCGATGGCCCGGCCAGGAGCCCCGGCCAAGAGCTCTCCGCACGCGGCCTGTTCACCGACAGCAGCCGGAGCCGGGGCTGCCTCACGCTCTGGAGACGAGCGGGCGGGGGCAGGAGGCCCGATCTCCGACCCCACAGACGGGGCTTCCCCCGCCGCCGAGCTGTCCCCCCCAGAGGCAGCCGCCGAGCTGTCCCCCCAGAGGCAGCCACCAAGCTGTCCCCCCCAGAGGCAGCCGCCGGCCGCGGACAGCAGCAGAGCCCGGGCCCCACAGGCCTGTGCGTCAGGCCGCCCGTCTTCGGGCAGAGCTCCCGCTTCCGCCCCTCCCCCCGCCCACGGCCCCCTCCCCGTGGACCCACAGGGCCTGGGCCGAGGGAACTGTTTGGGGCTTTCCTCCGAGACCCCGCTGCTCAGCCCCAAAGTGCCAGGAAGCAAGGACAAGCGCCCACGCCGCCTGGCCCGCCCTGGACGGGCTCACTCCATCCTCAAGGCCAGCCCCGCCCCCCGAGGGGCCCTTGGCCATGACCCAAACACACCCCACGGTCGTTACTGAACTGGCTCAGAAGAAATGGCCACGTGTCTGCACTTTCCAATAGTTCAACGTCCGGCTTCCGCAGGGACGACCCTCTCCTGGAAGCTCCTTAGGCACCGCCTCAGGCCCCCCACTGAGATCCCCACTGAGCCCCCCACTGAGCCCCACTGAGATCCCCACTGAGCCCCCCACTGAGCCCCACTGAGATCCCCACTGAGCCCCCCACTGAGAGCCCCCCTGAGACCCTCACTGAGAGCCCCACTGAGCCCCACTGAGATCCCCACTGAGCCCCCCACTGAGCCCCCCACTGAGATCCCCACTGAGCCCCCCACTGAGCCCCACTGAGATCCCCACTGAGCCCCCCACTGAGCCCCACTGAGATCCCCACTGAGCCCCCCACTGAGCCCCCCACTGAGCCCCCCACTGAGCCCCACTGAGATCCCCACTGAGCCCCCCACTGAGCCCCACTGAGCCCCCCACTGAGCCCCCCACTGAGCCCCACTGAGATCCCCACTGAGCCCCACTGAGCCCCCCACTGAGCCCCCCACTGAGCCCCCCACTGAGCCCCACTGAGATCCCCACTGAGATCTCCACTGAGCCCCACTGAGCCCCCCACTGAGTCCCACTGAGATCCCCACTGAGATTCCCACTGAGCCCCACTGAGACCCCCACTGAGTCCCACTGAGATCCCCACTGAGACCCCCACTGAGCCCCACTGAGCCCCCCACTGAGCCCCACTGAGCCCCCCACTGAGCCCCACTGAGACCCCCACTGAGCCCCCCACTGAGCCCCACTGAGACCCCCACTGAGCCCCCCACTGAGCCCCACTGAGATCCCCACTGAGCCCCCCACTGAGCCCCACTGAGACCCCCACTGAGCCCCCCACTGAGCCCCACTGAGATCCCCACTGAGATCCCCACTGAGCCCCACTGAGCCCCACTGAACCCCCCAGTGAGCCCCTCACTGAGCCCCCCACTGAGCCCCACTGAGATCCCCACTGAGCCCCCCACTGAGCCCCACTGAGACCCCCACTGAGCCCCCCACTGAGCCCCACTGAGCCCCACTGAACCCCCCAGTGAGCCCCTCACTGAGATCCCCACTGAGCCCCCCACTGAGCCCCACTGAGCCCCCCACTGAGCCCCACTGAGCCCCACTGAGATCCCCACTGAGATCTCCACTGAGCCCCCCACTGAGAGCCCCCCTGAGCCCCACTGAGCCTCACTGAACCCCCCAGTGAGCCCCTCACTGAGACCCCCACTGAGACCCCCTCCGTCCTCTCATGGCTTCCTGTGTGTCTGTGTGTCCCCTTCGGATCCTGACAGGACACCTGCCCTCGGACCTCCTCTCAGGATCCTTCACTAATGACAGCTGCAAAGACCCTTTTTCCACGTACGGTCCTGGTCCCCGGCTCTGGGACAGGGTGTGGCCGTACCTCCTGGGTCTCTATGCGGCCACTGCCATGGCTGTGTCCCGGCCATGGCTGGAGCGATGGCAGCCGGGTGCTGGGAGGCCCTGGGCTCCACATTTAAGGGAGGAGAGAGGGGAGCCGAGGTGAGGACAAAGAGTGAGCAGGAACTGGACAGACGTCGATAGACAGATGGAGGGCCCTGGAGACGGGCAGGGGAGAGGCTGGGGGAGAGGGGGCCTGAGACAGAGTGGGGCCCATGGCCTCTGTCCCTCAGGCCAAACCGGCCTGGCCTGGGCTTTGAGCCGGATGAGGGAGCGGAAGGGCTTCACGGATGACCCATCGTACCAGGACCTCTAACGCCAACCCCAGCCGAGCAGAGCGCCACCTCCCGCCGCGAATCCCACCCTCCTCGCCAGCCCTGCGCCCTAAGGGTGTTCCCTCATATTTCACGTGTCGTCAAGACGAGCAACTCTCTGCTGCTCCCATCCCAGTGCCTACGTGGTGTCCTCTGGGCCTGCGGGCCCTCCTAGCTGATCCTTTAAGAAATATTTGCAGAACTCGGAGACCGAGAATGAGAGAGAAAGCGGGGGTGGGGGCAGGCAGGGCCAGGCAGGGCCAGGGTCCCACCTCCAGGACGTCCACAATCACGCCCTCCTCCGCCTGCCGGGAGCTGCGCACGTCCTCCAGCACCAGCGAGTAGAACACGCCGCGCGGGTCCGACTGGTACAGGTTGTACGTGTCCGTCTGGTACCACTCCTGCACCGCCACCAGCACCTGGCTCTCGTCCGTGCTGATGACCTGCAGGTCCTGGGGGCGCGGGGGGAGAGCACAGGGTCAGAGGCCATGGGGGCGGGGGGGGGGGCTGCCTGGCTCCTCCCTCTCAGCTCCGTGGCCTTGGACAAGTCCCTTCACCTGCCTGGGCCTCCATTTTCCCACCTTAAAAAGGGGGTGCCGGCCTGACCCTCCACACTGGGCTGCAGCGGGGAGGAGCAGCAAGGGGTGGTGCCGCGAGGCCTCCTGCTCCCGCCCAGGGCAGGCTGTGTGCCCATCGGTCCCTGCAGGAGACGGGCAGTAGACCGGGGTCCAGGTCCCAATGCCGGGGGCAGGAAGGGCTCTGCTGTCCACCTAACCCGACACCAGGACAGAGGGCCCAGGACACAGGACCCCGATGCTGCAGCCCCCAGGCTGGAGGAAAGCTGCTCAAAGCTGAAAAGTCCCCTCACCTCCCGCCCCCCAACACTCGCCCCCAGGAACGCCAAGGCGGTTGCCCTAAGTCCGTGGTCGGCAAACTGCGGCTTGCAAGCCACATGCGGCTCTTGGGCCCTTGAGTGTGGCTCTTCCTAAGCCTTAGGAGGACCCTAATTAAGTTAATCACAATGTACCTACCTAGATAATTTAAGTTTAAAAAATTTGGCTCTCAAAAGAAATTTCAATCGTTGCACTGTTGGTATTTGGCTCTGCTGACTAATGGGTTTGCCGACCGCTGCCCTAAGTGAAACCATTACTTCTCCCATTTCTGACTGAGGCAGGGCCTGAGGAACTCATGTCTTGGAACTTCACAGCAATGCACCGCCCGAGGCTGGTGGGACCCGGAGCCCGTCTCTTCTCACCACCGCACTCTGTCCTCCAGCCCGGCTCTCTCCTGCCCCAGGGCCTTTGCACATGCTCTGCCTGCCACCTGAACAGCCCACCCGACTCCTCCTTTGGGCTTCAGATGAAATATCCTCCTCAGGGACCCTCCATCACTCCATCTCTGCCTCTTGTTCCCTTCACAACACAAATCATGACTTGCGATTATTTTATTCATCTGCCTGCAACTTGGTTTCCTGCCTGTTTCCTCTCTGGAGACGCCACTGCGGCGGGACCCTGGGGGGGGGTCCTGGTCACAGCGCTGGCAGCATCAGTTCCCGGCTTGCACCTGCCCAGTGAGCATGTGCAGGAGGCAGGGCTGCGAGCACCTGTGGCTCTAAGGGATGCACGTGGAGTGGAGAGCTGCGAAGGGGCCCTGCGGCGGCCTCTGGAGGGAGAGGCGGCGTGAGGCTGGTGTCAGGCCCACCCGGACTTGGGCCGGAGCCCCCTTTGGTTCCTCACGGGCTGTGTGACCCCAGGCAGGATACTCGGCCTCTCTGGACCTCAATCACCTCCCTTGTCCGATGGGAGTAACATGTCTGCAGGGTGTGGCGGTGGAGTTCGATCCTCAGGTTGGGCTGGGAGCAGGGCCTGGGCAGCCCCCAGCTCCCCCATTTGTGTCTGTCCAGGCTCGGGGAAGGAAGTAGCATTCTCTGAGCCCCTACTATGTGCCAGGCACCATACTAGGCAGGTGGAAAGCAGAGGCTGATAAGACAGAAGGAAGCTGTGCCCAAACTCCAACTGGAAGCAAGAGGCCGGCACAGGAGGTCCCTGCTCCCTGGTGTCAGGAAAGAGGAGGTGGCTGCGAGGAGGAGAGGGAGGCCTAGACCAGCCTGGAGGCTCGCTGGTAAGTGGCGCTTCTCCTGAAACGTCGCATGGGAGGAGTTCTGGGGAGAGACAGGCCGGCAGGGGGAAGAGCAAGGCAGAGGCCCTGGGACAGGACGAAGCTGGGCCCTGGGCGGCTGGCGCGGAGGGCGGGAGGGAGAGGAGCTGCAGGAAGCGTGGCCACAGTGCCTGTCCATCCTGACCCGGATCACCAAACATCCGTGCAAGGGCCCTGTGCCCACGGTGAGTGCAGGCTCAGGTGGTAGCCACGGGGTGACGGGGGGAGGGGGGTCGAGGAATCCTCTCACCTTCGGCAACGCGTACTTCGGCAGCCTCATCAGGGCAAACTCGTTATGACGGTATGACACGTAGTACCTGGTCTGGTTGCTGGACGTTGCCTAACAGGAGAGAGCAGCACGTTTCTGAGGGGTTAGGTTCCCTTTCCAGCCAGATCCTCATGAATCAAAAACCACGCTTTGTATTCAGCACGCGAAAATATGCCCTTGTACTTTGCTTGTACCTGCTCTGCCTGAAATAGACAAACTCCTATTCATCCTTCAAAGCCCCATACCCAACGCCCCTCCTCTGAGAAGTCTTCCTCCACCTCCTTCAGTGAGAACTAACCTCTTTCCTCTTCTGTCAACACCTCGTGGCCTGCATCTGAGTTATGGAACAAGGTGGAATGAGCTATCCAGGAAAGGCCAGCGCCCCGGCCCGGGATGGGCTTTGCGGGGCCGTGGAGGGGGCGCCTGCAGCCACAGCCACAGCCACAGGGAGACTGTGACTCAGTCGCACTTGAACATCAAACTGCCTCCTGCCCAGTGACCGCATTTGCCCTGGCACTCCCCGCCCCGATGCCGCTCCCGGGAGCCCGCGGTGCCAGCACCTTAAAGAAGATGTACTCGTCCTGCAGCAGCAGGGACCGGTGGTCTATGGGGCCTGCGAACAGCGAGCTCAGCGTCCGGCTGGAGCAGTTGCGGACGTGGGCGGTGACGAACCGGATGCCTGCGGGAGGAGAGCCGGCGGGCAGCTGAAATCTATCGAGTCGCCCAGACGCACTGAAGGCTGGGCCGTCCTGGCTCCGTCTGCCTGCGGTTTTGTTGGTGGGTTGGAATTTTAAGGGGCTTGCTCTATGGCCACAGCCGCTGCTGTGTGTGGGGGGCGGGGGGGAGGGGCTCTGGGCCACGAGCTCTTTACCCCCCAGGAAGCTGCCGGTGGCCCCCTCTTACAGGTGAGGAGACGGAGGCTGAGGGAGAGGTTGGGTGCGAGTCTAAAGCACGGACATCTTTTGCCACCACTTTTCCTAAGGCAAGGCCATGCCTGTGTCGCCTGTGGCTGCTTTCAGAGCGACAGAGCCCACTAGTGGCAGTGGCCATGTGGCCCACCAGCTGAGTTACCAGGTGGCCCCTGACAGGAGGGTTTGCTGACCTGGTCAAAGCCCAGCGGGTGAGCGCCGGGACCAGAGCGCGGTGTGAAGTACACCTGCCCGCGGCCCATGCCCCTCCACCCCTACCCTCCGTGCCCCTCCGCCCCTCCCCTCCGTGCCCCTCCACTCCTCCCCTCCGTGCCCCTCCCCTCCTACCCTCCATGCCCCTCCGCCCCTACCCTCCATGCCCCTCCGCCCCTACCCTCCATGCCCCTCCACCCCTACCCTCCGTGCCCCTCCGCCCCTACCCTCCGTGCCCCTCCACTCCTACCCTCCGTGCCCCTCCGCCCCTACCCTCCGTGCCCCTCCGCCCCTACCCTCCGTGCCCCTCCACTCCTACCCTCCGTGCCCCTCCGCCCCTACCCTCCGTGCCCCTCCCCTCCTACCCTCCGTGCCCCTCCGCCCCTACCCTCCGTGCCCCTCCGCCCCTACCCTCCGTGCCCCTCCCCTCCTACCCTCCGTGCCCCTCCGCCCCTACCCTCCGTGCCCCTCCGCCCCTACCCTCCATGCCCCTCCCCTCCTACCCTCCGTGCCCCTCCGCCCCTACCCTCCGTGCCCCTCCGCCCCTACCCTCCATGCCCCTCCCCTCCTACCCTCCGTGCCCCTCCGCCCCTACCCTCCGTGCCCCTCCCCTCCTACCCTCCGTGCCCCTCCGCCCCTACCCTCCGTGCCCCTCCGCTCCTACCCTCCGTGCCCACACACCACGGGCCCGGGACCACCTGGCGGGAGGTCCTCAGACTGCCCCTCACTGGCTGGGCAGGAGGCCCACATGTGCCCATCGACCCGGCCGCCCTGGGCCTGTGCAGTCACCCACGGGAGGGATGGTACCGGGCCACGTTGGGCACACACGGTGCCGACCCTGGCGTGGACCCCTCCCCCTCCTGTTTAAACGGGGTGGCCTGCCTGTCTGCCTGGCCGGGCAGCTCTCGCCCCTTTGCTGAGTCCACAGGGAGTAACGCTGAGCGTGCTCTGGCCAGGCAGCGCGGTCTTTCTTTCCAGGCCGTTTTCCCGGGGTTGGGGCTCCCCGGGGTTGTAGGAGGGGTTGGAGCCATGTGCTGTGGGGGCTCCTCCCTCCAGCTTGTGGGACGGAGGTGGGGTTCAGTCACAGGAACAAAAGTGGGGCCCAGCAAGGCTGCCGGCATCCTCGGCACCTTGGGCACCTCCTGCCCAGGGCCGGGGGCCTGGCACGGGGAGAGCACCGCGGGACCCAGGTGGAGCCAGAGGACCTGTTAACCCTTTCCCTGGCGGGGCAGCCTCAGCGCCAGCTCCTCCACTGAATGGGTCTGAACGCTCACCTCGGGGAGTGCTGGGCAGTGACCCAGCGGCACGTCAGGCACACGGTCGGCCACCTGTGCCACTGCCACTGCCTCCCGAACCCGCCACTTCCCCTGGACGCGGCCTCGTCACTCCCTGCGGCCAACAGTGGGTGTGCTGCCCAGGGCCTGCCTGGCTGGACACGCGGTGGGGACCGTCCTAGGTCAGGCCTAAGGGTGGCAAGTCACTCGCTCACTCACTCATTCACTTACCTGTTAACTCACTCACTCATTTACTCACTCACTCACTCTCTCAATCACTCACTCACTCAATCACTCACTCACTCACTCATTTACTCACTCACTCACTCTCTCACTCACTCAATCACTCTCTCACTCACTCACTCACTCATTCACTCTCTCAATCACTCACTCTCAATCACTTACTCACTCACTCATTCACTCACTCACTCATTCACTCACTCTCCCAATCACTCACTCACTCAATCACTCACTCACTCTCTCACTCACTCTCGCAATCACTCACTCAATCACTCACTCACTCACTCACTTACCTGTTAACTCACTCACTCATTTACTCACTCACTCATTCACTCACTCACTCATTCACTCACTCTCCCAATCACTCACTCACTCAATCACTCACTCACTCTCTCACTCACTCACTCACTCTCTCAATCACTCACTCACTCAATCACTCACTCACTCACTTACCTGTTAACTCACTCATTTACTCACTCACTCACTCATTCACTCACTCACTCATTCACTCACTCTCCCAATCACTCACTCACTCAATCACTCACTCACTCTCTCACTCACTCTCTCAATCACTCACTCTCTCAATCACTCACTCATTCACTTACCTGTTAACTCACTCACTCATTTACTCACTCACTCATTCACTCACTCACTCATTCACTCACTCTCCCAATCACTCACTCGCTCAATCACTCACTCACTCACTCACTCTCTCAATCACTCACTCACTCTCTCTCACTCACTCACTCTCTCACTCACTCACTTACTCACTCACTCATTCACTCACTCACTCACTCTCTCAATCACTCACTCACTCTCTCTCTCACTCACTCACTCTCTCACTCAATCACTCACTCACTTACTCACTCTCTCAATCACTCACTCAATCACTCACTCACTCATTCACTCACTCACTCTCATTCATTGACTCTCTCGTGGTGGTGAGGCCCGTGTTCCAGGCCAGGTGCCAACAAGACAGATGAACGCCACTTTCACGGCGCCGAGGGGCTGTACAGCGGGAATAAAGCCCTGGTTACGGCACCTGCCCACGTCTGTGCTGTAACAGCCGCTGTGGCCATTCTCCAGCCCTGCCCCTGCCTGTGGGGCCGCAGACACAATCAGTCATCTTGCAGGTGCGGCCGGGGGGCAGCAGGGAGGGAAGAGCGCCTGCCTGCAGTCCCTGCTCTGGCCACACTCCCCTGGGGACACCAGCACCGCACCTCCTCCAGGCAGGACGGAGTTTGCCCTGGAGCCCAGAAGGGGCGTGGCCACGCGGCTCTCCTGGCCCAGCAGCAGCTGCTGCTCTGGGGGAAGCAGAGGACTGCCAGTCCCGGGTCCAGGGAGGAGCTGAGGGTTTGGGAGAGGACAGGACCTGCGCAGCTTCCTTCCGGAGCCCTCACGACCCGGGCTGAGCAGCAGGGTGCACGGACCCTCTTCACAGCTGGAGAGACTGAGGTGCAGGGCGGTGAGGTCGCTAGTCCAGGCTCCTGTGGTGGCACCGGCGGGCTGGGAGCTGCCGGCCCTGACTACCTCCACGGAGCTCGCCCTGCGCAGGGAACTGCTGCTCGCACGTGTCGGCACCCATGTCAGTGTGCGCCTGCCGAGGGCTCCCTCCCAGAGAAACAGCAGGAGGAGGTGTGGTGCCCGGGGTCCCCAGGGGAGAGTGGCCAGAGCAGGGACTGCAGGCAGGGGGGCCCTTCCCTCTCCTCCCCGCCCTGCTGCCCCCTGGCTGCACCTGCAAGATGGCTGATTGTGTCTGCTGCCCCCACGGCCAGGGGCAGGGGTCTCTGTTCACCTGAGTCCCCAGCTTGGAGCCCCAGCCCACGGAGGGGGAGCCCGTGGAGGCCCCCGCCGACCTCAGCAAGCCTGGGGTGGGTCTGGGTGAGCGGGAGCACTCGGTGCTCAGGGGCCAGAACAAATCAACCTGGAACTGACCCCCCCCCCCCCGCCCCCGCCGAGCGGAGCGCCCGGCTTCCAGTTCCCTCCCTCCGCAGAACAAGCGCGTTGAAAGTGATGCCGCAGCCGCACGCGCGGGGCTGGCCGTGCAGGGCCCATGCCAAGGAGAGCGGCTCCAGGACCCCTGTCCGGGTCCGGCCTGGCTTACCTCCTGCGGGGTCATGGACCTCCATGTGGACCAGGTCCGGGCCGGCGCCCACTCCAGACTCAGCCCTGGAAAAGAGGGGGCTCAGGCTGGCATCGGGAATGGGGTCCCCGAGCCGGGCATGGAGCCCGTGTCCGTGTCCCGCACCCCATGTGGCCCGTGGCCTCCCGAGCTGGAGACCACGCTCACTGTGGGCTGGAGGCCAGTCCCTCCAAGGCGCCACGGCTCCTGGGGGGGTGCGCCTGGCGGGCCGGGTTTGCTGAGCGTTCTATCCGCACCGTTTCCACAGGAGACGCCATTCTGTGGAAATGTCTACACAAGACATTCCCATGGCGTGTGTGTGCGTGTGTGTGTGTGTGTGTGTGTGTGTTGAAGGGTATTTGGTTTTGTTTTTGATCAAAATGAACTTGGGAGCCGGGGCAGGCCTGGGAATATCGCCTGAATTTTGCAGGTTAGGAAACAGGCCCAGAGAAGCTAAGCGCGGGCCCCAGGGGCGCACAGCTGTCAGTGCCGGAGGCGGGCTTCCCCCCAGGGCTCCCCCTCACCCGGGGCTCCCAGCCCCCCACCCACCACAGTGCGCCCTGGGAAGTCACTGGTCTCGGCTGCTGCCCACCCCCCCGCCCCCCACGGTGATGGTGGCCCAGGGGCTCAGGCACATGGCGGCATGTGCCTGGGACCCGGCGGGCACCGTGGCTGCGGAGGGAGCCGTCAGGGAGCTGAGGAGGAGGGGCCGCAGCCCCGAGGGCTGTGTGCTCAGGGGACCAGGCGGGCCGGCTGCGTCAGTGCCGAGCACAGGGCCCCGGGCCCCGGGCCGCCCAGCACAGGGCCCCGCAGGAGGCCAGGGGCAGGCTCTCCCACGGGGAGCCCAGCGGAGATCTGGGCGGGGTCCCAGCTGTTGCTGTGTCGTGTCACCTGTGCTCCGCCTGCGTTTCCTTTGCTACATCACCTCCCCTCCAAGCCCCCAATGACTCCGCCCCCTCCTGAGCGTGAACACCTGGGTCTGGCGAGCTGGTGCTTTTACTGCAATAACATCCGAGCCAACGTGACAGTGACAAACCCCCCAGCAAGCCACTCCTCCCGGAGGGACAGGGGCCCTGCAGCACACCGTGCCAAGCGCTCAGAGGGTCAGCACGCAGAGGTCGCGTCCCGCGGTCGCTCAGGCCCAGGGAGCACCCTGTCTTCCTTGCGTCTGTCCCCACAGTGTCCCCACAGGTCATGAGAGGTCCCCGCAGGCTGTCTCCAACGGCCCCTCCCCCACCACTGACACCGCCCAGTCGGCCCTTTTCAGTTTTCAACCTGCCTCCCAAGGGTCTCCAGGACCAGGTGGCCCCAGGGGACAAGGGGATGCTGAGTCTGAGTGCCATGGCCAGCAGATGTGCCATGGGGGCAGCGGTGGGGATCGCTGTAGTGCCCCGACCTCTGAACTGTGGGTGCCACCCAGTCACCCTGACCCTCAGCGGAGTCGCGATGGAAAGGTGGAGTGCTCATCTAGGCTCTGTGAGTAGAGTGTGTGCACGTGTGTGCATGTGTGCATGTGTGTGTATGCATGTGTGCGCGCGTGTGCGCGTGTGTGTGCACCCTGTCCCTCAGTGGAGTCGTGATGGCAAGGTGGAGTGCTCATCTAGGCTCTTGTGAGTAGAGCGTGTGTGCGTGCATATGCATGTGTGCATGTGTGTGTGCGCATGTGTGCACATGTGTGCACCCTGTCCCTCAGCGGAGTCGCGATGGCAAGGTGGAGTGCTCATCTAGGCTCTCGTGAGTAGAGCGTGTGTGCGTGCGTATGCATGTGTGCATGAGTGTGCGCGCATGTGTGCACATGTGTGCACCCTGTCCCTCAGCGGAGTCGCGATGGCAAGGTGGAGTGCTCATCTAGGCTCTCGTGAGTAGAACGTGTGTGCGTGCGTATGCATGTGTGCTTGTGTGTGTACGCATGTGTGCACATGTGTGCACCCTGACCCTCAGCAGAGTCGCGATGGCAAGGTGGAGTGCTCATCTAGGCTCTGTGAGTAGAGCGTGTGCGCCCCTGGAAGGACACCTGCTGCCTGCCTTCCTCTTTCCTGAACAGGAGGGTCGCTGTCCCATGTACAGGGGCACTGACGGCCCTCGGTCCTCGGGGGGCTGCGCAGTGAAGTGTGGTCTCAGCCAGCTGTGATCCCCGATGACACCAGCCTGTTACTAACCCATCCTCCTCATTCCCTCCCTCCCTCCCTCATTCACTCACTCACTCATTTGCTCCCTCACTCACTCCCTCCCTCACTCCTTCATTCATTCATTCACACACTCACTCACTGCCTCCCTCCCTCCCTCATTCACTCACTCACTCCCTTACTCACTCCCTCACTCACTCATTCACTCACTCACTCATGTGCTCCCTCTCTCCCTCCCTCCCTCCCTCCTTCATTCATTCATTCACACACTCACTCACTGCCTCCCTCACTCATTCATTCACTCACTCATTCACTCACTCCCTCACTCCCTCATTCTCCCTCATTCACTCTCTCCCTCCTTCATTCATTCACTCACTGACTCACTCACTCACTCATTCACTCCCTCCCTCCCTCCCTCCCTCCCTCCCTCATTCACTCACTCACTCACTCACCTATTCACTCACCTATTCACTCACTCATTCACTCACTCACTCACTCACTCACTCACTCACCTATTCACTCACTCACTCACTCACTCATTCACTCACTCACCCACTCCCTCACTCACTCACTCATTCATTCATTCACACACTCACTCACTGCCTCCCTCACTCACTCACTCACTCCCTCACTCACTCCCTCACTCACTCATTCTCTTACTCACATATTCACACACTCATTCCCTCACTCATTCACTCATTCCCTCACTCACTCACTCACTCACCTATTCACTCACTCATTTATTCACTCACTCATTCATTCACTCACTCACTCACTCACTCACCTATTCACTCACCTATTCACTCACTCATTCACTCACTCACTCACTCCTTCACTCACTCACTCACTCACTCATTCATTCACTCCCTCCCTCACTCACTCACTCACCTATTCACTCCTTCACTCACTCACTGACTCACTCATTCTCCCACTCGCTCTCTCTGCCCCGCTCATCCCCTCAGTCTCTCACCCCCATCAGAGCATCCCCATGGCTTTCCCCACATGCCCGCATCGAGGCCTTGGACTGGGCAGGGGAGGACCGCAGGCCTGAGGCCCGGCCCCTGCAGAGACCCCCCACGAGTTGGGAAGACACTCTGCCTTCACAGCGCCTCGGACAGAGCTGGCTCCCTGCAGGAGGGACAGGTGCGGACTCCAGCACCCCCTGCGTCTAGGTCCCCGAAGATGGCCCTTGGGGCAGGGCCCGGCCCGGCTCCGCACACTGTTGCGGAGCAGCAGGCATGTGAGGCGACCACCACCAAGCGCATCCGGGTCCGGTGCTGCGGGAGCTCAGAACTGACCTGCTCTCCTGGATGCGGGGGCAGCACTGACGTACACGGGTCTGAGGCCCTCGAAGGCAGTGCCCCAGCCTGGAGGGGGACCTCGCTCCCGCCCCCCTCCCCCTTCCCCCTTCCCCCTCCCTGACAGAGGCCTTGCCGCTGGCTGCACCAAGGCCGAGGGAGAAGCGGACACGCTTCCCGGAAAGTGCAGGCGGCCACACTGCCCCGCAGTGACCGACAGTAGTGACCGGCAGCACGGCCACGGGCCACGGGCAGAGGCAGTGCGGCCGGGGCTGCTGCTTCCGGCAGTGCGACCAGGACCACCGTCCCAGGGCAGGTCCCAGGCGCCCTCGGTAGCGTGAGGAGGGATGTCTGGGCCGCTGTGTGCTCGCCAGGCCTGAGACACTGGTCCTGCGGCCGGTGCCATGACGGTCAGTGCTCACAGCGTGGCAGTCGCTGGGCAGCCATGATGACTATGCTTTCGGGGCGCTGAGACACGAAGGGGGAGGGCTGCGCGGGGCCTGTGGGGGCCCAGAGCGCAGTAGGTCCCCACGCCGCCCTCCCCAAGGCCCCACGAGGCCGCTCTGAGGAGCTCACTTGTTTGCAGCTCAGAAAAGCCGGAGCCCGAGCGTCAGACAGACACGGGCCTTGGCAGTTCCGCTGCCAGCTCACAGACAAATGCCCGGACGTGCTGTCAAAACAGCATCTCCGCCGCTGACAACAGGGCCCGTGTGCCGTCGCCACAGCCCAGGGGCCCCGGGGCGCGGGCGCGGTGTCTGCTGTGGTTACCGCTCACACACGGCCATGGGAGCATCTGAGGAACTTGGGGGAGGAGGGCTGTGGTCACAACGCTGACTGGGCGCCCTGCGGGCGGCTTCTCCCTCTGGCCGAGGGTCTCTGGTGAGCCGGACTGCGCAGGGCCGGGACTGCCCCCCCCCCAAGGCAAAGCCGGCAGCTCTGGCAACCCCCCACCCCCAGGCACCTCCGCTCAGAGGCCCCACCGCCTCGCCCCTCCCAGCCTGTGAGCCCTGGGCCAGCAGCTGCCTCGGTGACAAGGCCGATGATTGAGGCAGGGCTACGGTTTCCAAGGAAGGAACCGGCCCTCCCCCCGTAGGCGGCCATGGGAGAGAGGGCATCGCTTCCGCCCCAGCGAAAGGCCTGCGCCCAGGAGCCAGGGTTCCCGACAGGAAACAAAGGGGGGCTCAGCAGACCAGCTCCTCGCCACGCTTCGCATTAGTGCGTGTGGCAAGAGAGGGCAGGGAGCTGCTCCTGTGTGTGTGTGTGTGTGTGCATGTGTGTGCGTGCACGTTTGTGTGTGCTCACACGTGTGTGCAAGGAAGAGCAATCAGGTAGAAAGCAGGGAGCGTCCCCAGAGGCAGCTGCGCAGAAAGGCGGCGGCGGGGAGGCTCTGAGCGGCCGCCCTGCCTCACTGCCCCGCCTCGGCGGGTGCTTGTCCTGCGTGGGCCTCCCTCCCTCACCCAACACAGGACGCCTGGGCCCCAGGCTGGCCTGGCTGGTGCGTGAGACCAGAACACGGCTCCCACGAGAGCACAGCCCAGGAGCCAGCCTCGCCCCTCAACTACAGGCCAAGTGCACACGTGGCCGGAGGGACGCCATCCCCAGAGCCCCCCCTCCCCGTGCCTGCACCGCCCAGCAGAGCCAAGGGACCCCCTGGAGGCCCCAGGGTTGGGGACGGGCAGGGCTGGGACAGAGCAGGAGCAGGGAGCCCTGGGCCGGGGCGGGGAGGTGGCCCGTGGGACCAACGCTCCCTCTGCGGGCGCGCGCTCACCAGAACACGTGGTCCTTGGTCACCTGCTCGTGCAGCAGCAGCCACTTCCTCCCCAGGTCACAGGACGCGTAGAGCTTTGGGCGGAGAGAAGAGAGACAGGCGCTTGGTCAGCAGGAGCCTCCTGAGAGCCCGCCCCAGCTCCTGGGGACCCAGCCTCGGAGGAGGACCTGCGGAGCCAGCCCGCACTCCCAGGGGCACGGAGCAGCCCCCAGAGGCTGAAGGCGGGTGTGGGACTCCCTGCAGGGCCTCCCCGACCACAGGCAGCTGGGGAGCCAGGAGGGAGGCGGAGCCGGGGGACCCGGGGGACCCGGGGCCAATGCCCAGTCCTATTTCCCGCTTCTCTGCAAAGCCAGCGGCTGGTGGGCCCCCAGCCGGCCCCTCACCTGTGACACACTCAGCCCCGCTCACCTGTCACACACTCAGCCCCGCTCACCTGTCACCACTCAGCCCCCCTCACCTGTCACCACTCAGCCCCGCTCACCTGTCACCACTCAGCCCCCCTCACCTGTCACCACTCAGCCCCGCTCCCCTGTCACACACTCAGCCCCGCTCACCTGTCACCACTCAGCCCCGCTCACCTGTCACACACTCAGCCCCCTCACCTGTCACACACTCAGCCCCCCTCACCTGTCACCACTCAGCCCCGCTCCCCTGTCACACACTCAGCCCCGCTCACCTGTCACACACTCAGCCCCGCTCCCCTGTCACCACTCAGCCCCGCTCACCTGTCACACACTCAGCCCCGCTCACCTGTCACCACTCAGCCCCGCTCACCTGTCACACACTCAGCCCCGCTCACCTGTCACACACTCAGCCCCGCTCACCTGTCACACACTCAGCCCCCTCACCTGTCACACACTCAGCCCCGCTCACCTGTCACACACTCAGCCCCCTCACCTGTCACACACTCAGCCCCGCTCACCTGTCACACACTCAGCCCCCTCACCTGTCACACACTCAGCCCCCTCACCTGTCACACACTCAGCCCCCCTCACCTGTCACCACTCAGCCCCGCTCACCTGTCACCACTCAGCCCCCCTCACCTGTCACCACTCAGCCCCGCTCACCTGTCACCACTCAGCCCCCCTCACCTGTCACCACTCAGCCCCGCTCACCTGTCACCACTCAGCCCCGCTCACCTGTCACCACTCAGCCCCCCTCCCCTGTCACACACTCAGCCCCCCTCACCTGTCACACACTCAGCCCCCCTCCCCTGTCACACACTCAGCCCCCTCACCTGTCACCACTCAGCCCCGCTCCCCTGTCACCACACCGAGCCTGGCCCCCATGCTGGGGGCCCTGAATGAATGAGCACCCACCCTGACCGGGGCGGCCACCATTTCCTGTAAAGCCCTGCGGTCTCTGTGGCGACTGCCCATCCCTGCCCCTGGAGCAGGAAAGCAGCGGGGACAGCACGCAACTGGCAGGTGTGTGCCAATAAAACTTTATCCACAAACAGGTGGCAGGCCACTGTCTCCTGACACTTGTCCAGGGTCTGTGATCGGAAATGATCACCTATGATACTGAGAAAGGGTTTTTAAATATATATATTTTTTTATTGATTTCAGAGAGGAAGGGAGAGGGGGAGAGAGATAGAAACATCAATGATGAGAGAGAATCATTGATCGACTGCTTCCTGCATGCCCCCTACTGGGGATCGAGCCCACAACCCGGGCATGTGTCCTTGGCCAGAATCAAACCTGAGACCTTTCTGTCCACAGTCCGACGCTCTAGCCACTGAGCCAAACCGGCCAGGGCCGAGGAAGGGCTGTTTGGGGAGCTCCCATGCCCTGGAGCAGAAGCCTCAGGAGGGCCAGGGACTCAGCGCCTGTTGGCTGGCGCGTAGGTAGCAGGTGCTCAGTGAACATGGGCGGTTGGACGGCTGCAGCGGGAGAGCCTGGCAGCGGCTGTGGCCTCTCACGGAGCCCGGACCGAGCTCAGGGCTTGTCAAACACCAGCTCATTCCGCACACACGCACATGCACACGCACACTCGTGTGCACACACACACACGCACACACCACAGAACTTAAGCTCAGAGAGGGTAAGTCGCTCAAGGATGCAGTGTCCGCTCACGGTAGCAATTCCCATCCTGCAGACCCGAGCATAATGGACGGCTACCCCCGCTGAGCCACCTGCATTGACGGCTCCTGCCCTGGAACCTCGCGGAGCCTCGCCCGTTTGCTCTCACGGGAGGTGGTTTTAGAACGCAGCGCCAACTGCGCGGAAATACAACGTTCCTGCTCAGCAAAGGCGAACACCCCAGGACATGAGCAAGAACCCGTGCGCCAGGGACGTACAGTCACGCGGCTAAAACCTGCAAGAACAGCCCTGGCGGTGCCGCTCGGTGGGTTGGGCATCGTCCCAGGCACCGAACCGTGGCTGGTTCCCTTCCCCGTCAGGGCACATGCCCGGGCTCCAGGTTTGATCCCCAGAAGGGGGCCTGCAGGAGGCAGCCGGTTCTTTGTCTCTCTCTCTCTCTCTCCCCCTTCCTTCCTCTCGCTCTCTAAATCAATAAAAAATACACGCATACATACACAGACACAGACAAACACACACACACGCACGCACACGCACACACGCACGCGCACACGGCCGCAGCCCCGCGCCGCCCGCGCCGCCCGCTCACCTGGCCCTCCGTGGTGTAGGCCAGGACCTTGTCCTCATCCTTGGGGTGGAAGATCAGCTTGTCCACGGTGAAGGGCACGAGCTGCTTCCGGAAGGTGGTGGCCTCGTCCGTGCTCAGGAACAGGTTCTGCTCCCCGCTGCTGAGCGAGGAGCTGAGGAAGAGGATCTGAAACACAGGCCGGCAGGCGGGGCAGCTGAGGGGCCAGCACGGAGGGGCGAGCACGGAGGGGTGAGCACAGAGGGGCGAGCACTGAGGGGTGAGCACGGAGGGGCCAGCACGGAGGGGCGAGCACTGAGGGGTGAGCACGGAGGGGTGAGCACTGAGGGGTGAGCACTGAGGGGCGAGCACGGAGGGGCGAGCACGGAGGGGCGAGCACGGAGGGGCGAGCACGGAGGGGTGAGTCCTGAGGGGTGAGCACTGAGGGGTGAGCACGGAGGGGCGAGCACTGAGGGGTGAGCACTGAGGGGCGAGCACTGAGGGGTGAGCACTGAGGGGCGAGCACGGAGGGGCGAGCACGGAGGGGTGAGTCCTGAGGGGTGAGCACTGAGGGGTGAGCACGGAGGGGTGAGCACGGAGGGGCGAGCACTGAGGGGTGAGCACTGAGGGGTGAGCACTGAGGGGCCAGCACGGAGGGGCGAGCACTGAGGGGTGAGCACTGAGGGGTGAGCACTGAGGGGCCAGCACTGAGGGGCCAGCACTGAGGGGTGAGCACGGAGGGGTGAGCACTGAGGGGCGAGCACGGAGGGGCGAGCACGGAGGGGCGAGCACTGAGGGGTGAGCACTGAGGGGTGAGCACTGAGGGGTGAGCACAGAGGGGCGAGCACGGAGGGGCGAGCACGGAGGGGCGAGCACTGAGGGGTGAGCACTGAGGGGTGAGCACTGAGGGGCCAGCACGGAGGGGTGAGCACTGAGGGGTGAGCACGGAGGGGTGAGCACGGAGGGGTGAGCACTGAGGGGTGAGCACGGAGGGGTGAGCACGGAGGGGTGAGTCCTGAGGGGTGAGCACTGAGGGGCGAGCACGGAGGGGTGAGCACTGAGGGGCGAGCACTGAGGGGTGAGCACGGAGGGGTGAGTCCTGAGGGGTGAGCACTGAGGGGCCAGCACGGAGGGGCGAGCACTGAGGGGTGAGCACTGAGGGGTGAGCACGGAGGGGCCAGCACGGAGGGGCGAGCACGGAGGGGTGAGTCCTGAGGGGTGAGCACTGAGGGGTGAGCACTGAGGGGTGAGCACTGAGGGGCCAGCACGGAGGGGTGAGCACTGAGGGGTGAGCACTGAGGGGTGAGCACTGAGGGGCCAGCACTGAGGGGCCAGCACTGAGGGGTGAGCACGGAGGGGTGAGCACTGAGGGGTGAGCACGGAGGGGTGAGTCCTGAGGGGTGAGCACTGAGGGGCCAGCACGGAGGGGTGAGCACTGAGGGGTGAGCACGGAGGGGTGAGCACGGAGGGGTGAGTCCTGAGGGGTGAGCACTGAGGGGCCAGCACGGAGGGGCGAGCACTGAGGGGTGAGCACTGAGGGGTGAGCACGGAGGGGCGAGCACTGAGGGGTGAGCACGGAGGGGTGAGTCCTGAGGGGTGAGCACGGAGGGGTGAGCACGGAGGGGCGAGCACAGAGGGGCGAGCACGGAGGGGCGAGCACGGAGGGGCGAGCACTGAGGGGTGAGCACTGAGGGGCGAGCACGGAGGGGTGAGCACGGAGGGGCGAGCACGGAGGGGCGAGCACGGTGGGGCGAGCACAGAGGGGCGAGCACGGAGGGGGTGAGCACTGAGGGGTGAGCACGGAGGGGTGAGCACGGAGGGGCGAGCACGGAGGGGCGAGCACGGAGGGGCGAGCACAGAGGGGCGAGCACGGAGGGGCGAGCACGGAGGGGCGAGCACTGAGGGGTGAGCACTGAGGGGTGAGCACGGAGGGGCGAGCACGGAGGGGCGAGCACGGAGGGGCGAGCACGGAGGGGGTGAGCACTGAGGGGTGAGCACGGAGGGGTGAGCACGGAGGGGCGAGCACGGAGGGGCGAGCACGGAGGGGCGAGCACTGAGGGGCGAGCACTGAGGGGCGAGCACGGAGGGGTGAGCACGGAGGGGCGAGCACGGAGGGGCGAGTCCTGAGGGGTGAGCACTGAGGGGCGAGCACGGAGGGGTGAGCACTGAGGGGCGAGCACTGAGGGGCGAGCACTGAGGGGTGAGCACGGAGGGGTGAGCACGGAGGGGTGAGCACTGAGGGGGTGAGCACTGAGGGGCGAGCACTGAGGGGCGAGCACTGAGGGGTGAGCACGGAGGGGTGAGCACTGAGGGGCGAGCACTGAGGGGGTGAGCACTGAGGGGTGAGCACGGAGGGGCGAGCACGGAGGGGCGAGTCCTGAGGGGTGAGCACTGAGGGGTGAGCACTGAGGGGTGAGCACGGAGGGGCGAGCACTGAGGGGCGAGCACTGAGGGGTGAGCACGGAGGGGTGAGCACTGAGGGGCGAGCACTGAGGGGGTGAGCACTGAGGGGTGAGCACGGAGGAGTGAGCACTGAGGGGGTGAGCACTGAGGGGCGAGCACTGAGGGGCGAGCACTGAGGGGCGAGCACTGAGGGGCGAGCACGGAGGGGCGAGCACTGAGGGGTGAGCACTGAGGGGCCAGCACGGAGGGGTGAGCACTGAGGGGCCAGCACGGAGGGGCCAGCACTGAGGGGTGAGCACGGAGGGGTGAGCACGGAGGGGTGAGCACGGAGGGGTGAGCACTGAGGGGCCAGCACTGAGGGGCGAGCACTGAGGGGCGAGCACGGAGGGGTGAGCACTGAGGGGTGAGCACGGAGGGGCGAGCACTGAGGGGCGAGCACGGAGGGGCGAGCACGGAGGGGCGAGCACTGAGGGGCGAGCACTGAGGGGTGAGCACGGAGGGGCGAGCATGGAGGGGCGAGCACGGAGGGGCGAGCACGGAGGGGCGAGCACTGAGGGGTGAGCACGGAGGGGCGAGCACTGAGGGGTGAGCACGGAGGGGCGAGCACGGAGGGGCGAGCACTGAGGGGGTGAGCACGGAGGGGCGAGCACGGAGGGGCGAGCACTGAGGGGTGAGCACGGAGGGGCGAGCACTGAGGGGTGAGCACGGAGGGGTGAGCACTGAGGGGTGAGCACGGAGGGGTGAGCACGGAGGGGTGAGCACGGAGGGGTGAGCACTGAGGGGCCAGCGCGTGGGGCCACGCTCGGACGCCAGGGCTCCCCTGCCTTGGCCACACAGCCACGCCCCATTCTGTTCTCAGCTCCTGGTCTGCAGAGGGGGGTGCCCCTGCAGTGAGAGTCTAACAGGCCCGCGGCCAGGCCGTCCTCCTCAGAACTCCACGAGGCGACTCTAATGGCACCGGGGGCGCCTCGCTGGGCAGGCGGGGAAACCGAGGCGCAGAGACGGGAGGCCAACCGCCGAGGCCACAGGCCAGGCCGGAGGGAGCCAAGGTCCGGATGTGAGCGTGACTCCCGAGCCCAGGGCTTCCGGGGGCGCGGCAGGGAGGGGTGGGCACAGCTCTCTGAGGGCAGGCGTGGGGCCGGGAGACGCCTTCTGCGGGGCGCCCCACGGGCAGGGCCTTCCACCCCAACATTCCCCAACCTTTTGGACCTCACGGACCAGTGGCCCACGGACACTGGCTGGCGACCGCTGCTCTAGAGGGCACTTCCTGCCGAGACAGTTACACACGAGAGCCACTGAGGGCACGAGCTCCCGCCTCCACGTGAACAAATGGCGACCGATAGGTCCTTCGTCTCCAGGGAACCGCATGAGCTCCCAGGACGTCCACCAGTCCCCTCGTGCCCAGACCCTCTGTCCCCAGCAAACCGAGGGCCCGAGGGACCCACGCACACCTGGGAGTCCTGGGCGACGTGCCCCGAGCTGTCGTCTGTACAGAGGGCAAATGTGGGGGAGGGGACAGCGATCAGAGGCATGTGTTGGCAGAGATGTTTAGTGACACGGGCACCTGTGTGCTCACCCAGACACGGGTCAAACGCCAGGCAAGTGCCACACTGACCACGCCCCAGGGCAGGTAGCATCAGTGTGTCCATGGTGAGGGCACAGAGCGAGTCTCATGTTCTCAGTGGAAAATGCATAACATAGGGAGGAAGGGTTATGACGCAGCCATAAAAAAGGCGGGAATCGGCCGTTTGGGACAGCACGGACGCACCTTGCGGGCATTATGCTGCGTGAAGTGAGTCAGACAGACAGAAAGACACATCCCCTATGATCTCACTTATATGCGGCCTCAAAACCCGGCTCCGACCAGAGGCGGACTGGCGGCCCTGAGGCTGCAGCCAGGCAGACGCGTGGTTATAAAATAAAGTCCTGAGGGTGTCCAGTGACCAGTGACAGCTTGGTGACCAGTGAAGAAACGCATTGCGTGTTTGAAAGTTGCTAAGCAAGTACAGTAGGTCCTGGGGTTACGTGGGAGATCCGTTCCTACGACGTAACGCGATTTTCGCCGTAAGTCGGAACCCACCTACAGAAGCACCTACGTCACTCGGAGCACACACACAGCTGTAATGAAGGGAAACAGTAAAAAACAATGTAAAAGAAAGATAACAATTCCTGACCTTTACTTGTGGTAAATAAATAGTAAAAAACATAAAGCACATACGTACAGACGTCAAAATGACGGAACTTTTTCTTTTAGAAATAAATGGGAGATGGCGATGTAACCACAAAACGACGTACTTTGAGTCCGATGTAACCGCGGACTGCCTGTAGGTTCCTAAAAGCTCTCATTACAAGAAAAAAAAAAGCTGTAACATGTGAGGTCATCGATGTTAACTGGACCTATTGCGGTGATCGTTTATACACAGAATCATGTTGTACGCCTGAAACTAATATAATGTTAGATGTCAATTACACCTCAATCTAAAAGAAACGAATAGAAGGAAACGCAGGGGTGTTAATAATGGTCGATGTTAAGTGGCGGGGTTAGGAGAGGTTTTTATGTTAAATAAACGTTTATTTGGAATCATTTTAGATCGACAGAAGGTTGCAGAGTTGGCACAGCCCGGCCCACAGGCTCCTGCTACTCACACCTCCCTCAGTAGATACAATTAGATGCAACGTTGCAACGCGGGCACTGACTTGGACACATGTCTGAGCGCCCCTCCCACCAGCTTTCCCGCTCATGTCCCTCTCTGACCAGGGCCCAGCCCGGACCCCACATGACGTGAGTCCTCCCGTCCCCTCAGGCCCTCTGGGCTGTGACCGCGCCTCAGACGCTCCTTGCTCTTCATGACCTGGGCGTTTCTGAGGGACCCTGGTGAGGCATTTTGCGGGATGTCCCTCAATTTCGGTCTGCCTGACGTTTTTCTCGTGGTGACACGGGGGTTCTGGGTTTTGGGAGGAAGAGCACGGGGGGCAATGCCATCCTCGTGGGACCATCCCCAGGGCACGTGCTGTCCGCGCGGGCATGGCCCACACCTGAGGAGTGCGGGTGGGCTCCCTCCGGGGGGATGGGGGGAGTAGCTACAGTCAATACTGGGGATTCTTCCCGGGGGGGCGGGGCAGGGGGATATTGGGAGAGTCCTCTCTTCTCCCCGTTTATTTACTTGTTCAACATTCATTTGCATCGCTGTGAACTCATGACTATGCATTTTAGACTCTGAGCTGCAAGCGGGTGTTATATTGTTACCGAGTTGCCCAAATTGCCCGCTCTGGCTGCTGCCAGCTCTTCGAGGCTCCGTGGCATCCTTGGCATAACCATCGCCCTGCTGCTTCTCAATGCCCCACGCCGCCCGGCTTCCCCGGGCAATCAGGAAACCGCACCGGTCACCAAGACCCCTACACATCTCGCCGGACACCGCAGGGTTCACGCAACATCGGGCCAGGCTCCGGGCCGGGCTCTGCGCTCCCCGCAGGGCGGCGACTCGCATGCTGCCGGCCTCTGGCCAGGGGAGCCAGGTTTCCCTCATGAAAGTGCTTTTCTCATGGCCCTGGCGGAGCAGCTCAGTTGGTAGAGCATCATCCTGACACACCAAGGTTGCAGGTTCGATCCCCGGTCAGGGCACGTACAAGAATCAACCAGTGAATGCAGGAATCAGTGGGACAAAAACTGATGCTTCTCCCTCTCAAAATCAACAAATAATTTAAAGTAAGTAAGGCGCTTTTCTTACAATGCATTTGTCAAAGTGTTACGATGAAATTATTATTTACTTCCCGACCTCCCCCCTCAGACCGCCCTGAGCACAGGGGTGGGGCTCTGGTCCTTCCTAGAACCACTGGCATCTGGGCCAGGCCTGGTGGAGACACGGATGCATGAATGAATGAATGAATGAATGAATGAGTGAGTGAATGAGTGAACAGCTCCACCTCAGCTGCGACTCCGAGGGGACTGTTTGCTTTTCTCCTTCGGGAGGAAAACACTGCCAGGGGCACGTAAGTGACCTCGCTGCAGAAATCACTGAGCACTCCCACGCGTCCATGCCTCTTCACGGCTCAAGCGTCACAAATCACACGAAGCCACGAGGCGAGCACGGGCTCGGGGGCACGCGGGCTGCCGGGGAGGGAGAAGCAGCAGCCAGTGCAGGGCAGGGCTGAGGGCAAGGAGGGCCCCCTGCAGGAGGTGACACCAGATGAGCCTGGAAGAATGGATGGAAATTTGATCGGTCGACCCCTGGGAGGGTGTTTCAGGACCAAGGCACGTGGGCGGGTCCCTGCCCTGCCTGTCGCTCAGCTCACCGCTCCCACCCCACACGCTTGGGCGTCAGCCACCTCGGCCACCCGGTGTGTTTCTCCGTTCGCTGAGACCGTTCACACCTGTTCACACCCGGAACGCACGGCGGGACCGAGACGCCTCCCCGCTCCCCGCTGCTAATTCAGAAACAGGTTTTCAAATGTCAAAACGACACAAAATCCATGTGTGATAAAATTAAAATACTTTCTTTCAAATTTTCTGAGCCCCAAACTCTGGGCGACTTCAACAACGCTGTTTCTCATTTCTTTCGGGGACCCCTGCTTTGCAGGTTCCCCTCCCCCCAGCATGAGTGTAGCTTGTTTTTATGATAGAGACACCCTCCCCCTTGTTATCTGGTTGTCAAGTACCTCCTCATGCACCAAGGCGCATTTCAAAGGTCACCTCCTCCAGGAAGCCCTCCGTGATACGTTATTCTGATCCCTCCCCTGCTCTTTCCCCAGCATCTGTGCATTCCTTTGGTCCAGCCCAACGTTCCCTAGTGTTCTCTTTGAGAGTCTGCCTTTCCCTCTGGGCTGGGAGGCTGTGCAGCCTGGCGAAGCCCATGTGTTTGTCACGGCCACATCTCCTGCCCAGCAGGTGCCCGATCCCAATAAACAGGCAGAGCAGGGGATGGATCAGAATAACGCACATCACGGAGAGCTTCCCGGAGGAGGTGACTTTGGAAATGTGCTTTGGTGCACGAGGAGGTACTTGACAACCAGATAACTAAGGGAGCAAAGCACATCCAATAAATATGTCAGTAGTAGGATCGACAATAGAAAACCCAAACACATGGCTTTCTGGGAAGAAGGAGGGTCCCCCTTCAGAATGTTCTGGTCACACTGAGCTCTGCCATTGCCGGCTTCTTCTCATCTTTTGAGGTCTGGCTCGGGCGACACCTCCTCTGGGAAGCCCCCAGCCTCAAGCCAGGCGGAGGGCGAGGCGAGTGAGGCTTTAGGGTGCACAATTAGGGAGACACCTCACTCAGGTGCGACGGGCCATACGCACCCCGCCCCTGTCACCACTGCCTTTGAGCTGCCTCGGCTCCGTGACCCGGCCAGTCTGTGGCTGATCCTCCCGCCGCCGGGAGGCGATGCATCTTGGTAGGCAACTGTAGGCATGGGCAGTGCCGGCCTGTCACGGGCGCTGGGCACCCGTGGGTCCGAAGCGTAGGGCAGGGCTCCAGCACCCGGCCCGCCCCACCGGGAGGGACCTGGGGACGTTCTCCGCCCTCTGCCGCCGCCACAGTGCTCGCTGGCTCCACGGCCGCTCTGGGACCCGCTGCCCGTGTCCCTGCAGGAACCGCGGTGGCTGCACCCGCCCGCTCGGCTCCACGCTCCCTCTCCGGGCCCAGCTCCCACCATCTCCGGCACCAGGCAGTGCCCGTCCCAGCGGCCTCGCAGCCCAGCTCGCGAGTGATACACAGGAAAGCGGCGCCCAGAACCCCCTCGCCGCCGCCAGACACTGGCTGCTCAGCGCAGCCTCGGTTCCCATTCAGACCGCTCCGTCAGGGAGGGGCGTGCTTCGTCTGCCCTTTCCCGAGCCCAGCCCCCAAGGGCCCCCGCCCCCAGGACTGGCGTCACTGAGTAATGAGTCTATTTAAACCCAACCGCATCTATTCCTGGCCACACAGACGTGCCCAGCTGCGGGCACAGACGCTCGGCTTTGACGCACGGAGAGGCAGACAGAGGAGACAGACAAACACAGCGGCGCCCACCCCCGGGCCTGAAATTAGAATCAGCGCAGAGCTGCCGCGCCCGCGTGAGTCACGATGAGCCAACGGCGCTCCCGCCACCCCGCGCCGCACCCTGCAGGGTCGGCAGCACCGCAGGGCGGCGCCCAGGCCTCAGGAGGAACCCGCTCCGTGTCACGGTTCTGGGTTGAGTAACCGCGGGCACAGGACAGGGTCTGACCGAGAGGCGCTGGCGGTCCGTGTCCTGTGACCTTGGCGATCTGTCCTCACCTGGGAGTCCCTGTCCTGAGCCGAGCCCACGCACAGCACGAGGACCTGGCTGCTCCCTTCACCGGACGTCTTTCTTGGCGAAGTCACAGATCATCTGCATTTATGTCATGCCAGCCGCCGGGTCACGTCCCTGCCTGACACCGCCGTGCCCGAGGCTGGCACTCATGACCCCCTCCGTGACCTCATCCTGCTGACCCCCAAGTGCCAGCCGTCCTGGCCGCCTCCAGGTCCCGAGGCCTGTGCGCCCCGCACCCTCATGGAGCGGCTCTCGCAGCCGGATGCCCCGCTTCCTCCTCTGACCGCAGGGCAGGACGGGCCTGCAGGGGGCAGACCAGGGCTGCAGGGGCAGCAGGAGACGGGGACCGTCCATGTGAGATCAGCGGCCGACCTGCCTTAGGGCGGCGGTCACCCACCACCCACCCACCGAGACCCGCCCTGGGCGTGCCGCACCGGTGCCCGTGCCCATTTAGTCACCGGCTGCAGCCGGCCCTGTGCCGCCAGCCCCTGACCCACGTCCTCGGCGCGGGCGCCGGTGGCTCGTGTCCCGAGTCTCGTCTCTGCAAAGACATGCGCTCCCTCCAAGAGGCCAGGCCGGTGAGGAGGCAATGACATCCTCTGGGCACCTGCTGTGTGCGTGGCCTGCGCCTGGCACCGCACTCGCGTTCTCGTTGTATTTTCACAACAGCGCTGGGGGGAGGTTTTCGTCTCCATTACAGACAAAGCCCAGAAGCTCAGCGAGCGGCAGGACCTGCTCCTGCCCCCGTGGTCCGCATGCCCGGGTGTCGCCTGCAACCCAGCCCCCCACCCGCCGGTGCAGGAGCCTCGCCTGGAGCAGCCACGCAGCCAGCACAGCCACGACGCCGCCGGTCAGGGAAGGGCTGGTTCCGCTTCAGTCACTGTGCCCATCGTGGACACGCAGGACCGTCCCCAAGAACATCTGTGAATGTGGCCAGAGGCCCACCCTCCCTCCCTCCGGCCGGAGGCTGCGTGGGGTCTGCGTGTGGTCGATGTAACTGGAGGAGGTGAACAGATGGCAGAGCAGGAAGTAACGCGGCACCATTATCTTCCACTCGGACTTGGTCATCTCGTCCCTAGCGTTAGTGAAACCTGAGGCCCGCCAGCCCCTCCCCCAAGTCCTGAGGACCCCGCGCTCCAGGGGCTTCCGCCAGGACCTGAGTGAGCCGCTGGCCTGGGTTGAGCCTGGAGACAAAGCTCAGGGTGCGCCTGCTGGGCGGAGGGGGTGGCACGTCCTCCGGGTGGCGCATCCTCTGGGCGGCGCGTCCTCCGGGTAACCTGTCCTCCGGGTGGTGCATCCTCCGGGTGGCCTGTCCTCCGGGTGGCGCATCCTCCGGGTGGCCTGTCCTCCGGGTGGCGCGTCCTCCGGGTGGCACGTCCTCTGGGTGGCCCGTCCTCCGGGTGGCCTGTCCTCCGGGTGGCGCGTCCTCCGGGTGGCACGTCCTCTGGGTGGCCCGTCCTCCGGGTGGCGTGTCCTCCGGGTGGCGTGTCCTCCGGGTGGCGCGTCCTCCGGGTGGCACATCCTCTGGGTGGCCTGTCCTCCGGGTGGCGCGTCCTCTGGGCGGCGTGTCCTCTGGGCAGCGCGGTTTGGAGACGGCCTCTCACCAGGACGGGGGCTAAGGGCCCATTAGGAGGGACAGGGAGCTCATTCACCTGCCGCGGCCTGAACAGCAGGAGCAGGACCGCCTCGCAGCGCCTTCGCGTGGCGCCGTTCCCACGCGACTCAGGCGCCTCCCGGGGAAGGTGGCAGCTTTGGGAATAACTGGCCTCTTCCGCTCCTCAAACGTTTGCGATTAGAAATCAAGACGTCGTTGCCGCTGCCGGTCAAGGTGGTTAAAACGCTGCACTCGCCTCAACGAGCGGCCGCTGTCATGGCTTCAGGTGAGCGTCCGAGCGCCGAGGCGGCGGCGGCTGCACCAAAAGGCCAGGCCGTGGCCACCGGAGCCGGGACCGTGGATGTTCTGTGGCCACAGCATCGAGAAAGGGCAGAGCTGAACGAGCGGCAGTCACTGCGAATTCCTCCAGTTTGGTACCGAACCCCATCCCCACCGCAGCCCGAGCCCCGCCTCGCCGCCACCAGTGCCAGTCCCGGCGCAGTCACCAGCGCTGGGGGGAAGCACCGCCCCACGTTTACTGAGCACTTACTACGCGCCGGGCGCCGGGCGCCGGGCACCGAGCCGTGTGCACATCCCACAGCCCCCCACGAGGCAGCCACTCTGTCCCTGCCTGATGGTCCCAGAGAGGGCGGGAACCACCGTCCAGCAGGGGTGGGGGCGGGGGAGCTGGCACGGGATCTGAGCAGGGCGGCCCCCTCTCACTCCCGCTCCGTGAAAGCCCGGGGTGTACCCTGCTTGTCACTCTTCATTCATGCTTTCACGGAGATGATGTCACCGTGCTTTCACGGAGATAATGTCACCATGGAGATGATGTCACCGTGTGTGCTTGGAGATGATGTCACCATGGAGATGATGTCACTTGTGTACATGAAGCTGATGTCACTGTGTGTGAATGGAGATGATGTCATCGTGCACGCTTAGAGATGTCACCATGGATATGTCACCATGTGTTCACGGAGATGATGTCACCATGGAGATGATGTCACCATGGTTCATGCAGATGATGTCACCAGGTGCTGGGACAGAGCGAAGGCACTGACTGTCCACTGGTCACCACACAGTCTCGTGGTGAGACAGACGACAGCCACGGAAGCACTCACTGGTGGTTATCGACTCAGGAGGCCCAGCCACTGACCATGCGGGTGTCTGGGAGGCACTGGCAGGGCCACAGGGGGAGCGAGGCGGCCAGGTGACCCGTCCGTGGGCAGGGGACGAGGAGGCCATGGAGACAGGGAGAGAGGACCACGGGGGACAGGTGCCAAGTCCGCCCGGCCCAGCTCCTGCCTGGGCGCAGGGAGGAGAGCGGCCCTGGCGGCATCGCCGTCTGTCAGGGAAAGAGCCTGAGGAGAGGGGCAGAGGGGACAGTGCAGGGGTGCCGCTGGCCAGAGGGAGTGGCCGCGCAGAGTCCCAGGGGACTCAGACATGGCGAGGACTGAGCAAGAGCCAGTGACCGATTGTAAAATTGGTGTCCCCGGGGAGGGACAGCATGAGAGGCGGTGCCACCGCCCAACTCTTCTTCCTGGCCGGTTACCCAGGGCCACCAGCCAGCAGTGAGCCTGTGGCGTCTCCTCTTGGTGCCAGGCTGTGGCCGGGCTGGCCAGGCGGATCCCTGGCAGACGCCTCGTCAGCACCGGGTGAACCAGCAAGTACGCGGCAGTAACGGGAGAACGAGCAGTCTGCTGTGTCAATTCCTCCTCACCCTCCGACCGCAAATGAGTGATGATTTAATTACATTCTCGGAGAACGGCTCCGAGATTTCCCGGGGGCTCCGCAACCACATGAAGACCGATGTGACGGCGGCTCTGCATCCCGGTGAGAGCCGTCAGGACAACGCTCCCTACGGGGACACGGGGACACCGACCGCGTGGAGGCTCCCGGGACCCCACCCCCCCTCCACAGGCACAGAGGAAGAGAAGGGGGGTGGGAACTGGGGGTGGGGCAGGCCCCACCCCTCCTGTCACTCAAGCGGTGACACCAGGAATCGGAGGCCGGCCGAGTGGCTGCGCTGCCAGCACGCTGATGCTGGCAGTGCGACGGGGCCCCTTTGCTTGGATACCCCCAGTGACGGGGTCCCCTCCTCGCTGACCGCACCGATTTTTGTCTTTATAACCAGCTCCGTCCTCCGAGGCCCAGCAGCAGTGGCTGTGGAACCCGGGAGGTCGGTGCTGAATGCTGGCCGCGCTCTGGAGCCATGGGGCCTCGAGTCAGCCCTGTGGCCCTGGGCCCCGTCCCACCCGTGCCCTCCTGGCTCCCCTCCTGCTCTCTTCCTTCTCCCCACGCCTCGGGTGGAGTTGGGGGTGGGCAGTGGGCGGAGCAGGCCGCTGGGCCGGCAGGAGCTCAGTGTGGCTTTCTCAGCAGTCCCTCTCCCTCGAGAGCCCGCCCAGGCCAGGGCCACGCGGGGCAGAATGTGGGGATCTCTGGGCCCCACTCAGCTCAGGATGTCACATCCCACCGACCTTGATTATCCTGACCAATAACTCACAGAACGGCTGTGACCGTGCAGATGTGACACTTTACAGAGCTCAGCAAGCAGGGCAGTGACCACAGCAGCAGCCACCATAGCAGCAACCACCACAGCAGCAGCCACCACCCACAGCAGCAACAACCACCCACAGCAGCAACCACCACCCATAGCAGCAACCACCACCCACAGCAGCAACAACCACCACAGCAGCAACCACCACCCACAGCAGCAACCACCACCCACAGCAGCAGCCACCACCCATGGCAGCAACCACCCACAGCAGCAACCACCACCCATAGCAGCAACCACCACCCACAGCAGCAACCACCACCCATAGCAGCAACCACCACCCACAGCAGCAACCACCACCCACAGCAGCAACCACCACCCATAGCAGCAACCACCACCCATAGCAGCAACCACCCACAGCAGCAACCACTACCCACAGCAGCAACCACCACAGCAGCAGCCACCACCCACAGCAGCAACCACCACCCACAGCAGCAGCCACACCCACAGCAGCAACCACCACCCACAGCAGCAGCCACCACCCACAGCAGCAACCACCACCCACAGCAGCAACCACCACCCACAGCAGCAGCCACCACCCACAGCAGCAGCCACCACCCACAGCAGCAGCCACCACCCACAGCAGCAACCACCACCCACAGCAGCAGCCACACCCACAGCAGCAACCACCACCCACAGCAGCAGCCACCACCCACAGCAGCAGCCACCACCCACAGCAGCAGCCACCACCCACAGCAGCAACCACACCCACAGCAGCAGCCACACCCACAGCAGCAGCCACCACCCACAGCAGCAGCCACACCCACAGCAGTAGTACCAACAACCTGTCGGGGCTCCTCACCTGTCATGTGGAGAGGGGGGACGAGCAGCTGACCGCCTGGGGCCCCGGGGGGCTCCGCGTGGCATGAGGGCAGTCAGTGGGGCGCGGGGCGTCGCAGGCAGCCTGGGGAGCCTGCACAGTCCCCACCACGCGGAGTTCTCGCCGCCAGAAACTGCCTCCAAAACGCTCACCGAGAGATCATCATTTCCACGTGGCTGGCTGTACACCCAGGTAATTACGCGGTTTACAGCCCGTCCCGTTTTAAAACCCGCTCTGTAAGTTGTGAGTACGAAGCGTGTCCCGTAATAGCCCGTTGCCCTGCTGTGTGATGGCGATCGCAGTGGCTTCATAATTAGGCAGAAGGGACTCACCCACCCACCCACAGACGGGGTTTCCTCAGGGGCCCACGTGGTGCCTGTGGGGGGGGTGGGGGTGCTGGCGGGGTGGATGGTGACTGACTGGAAATGTGACAGCCCAGCCAGGACAGCACGGAGCCCATGGGTTTGGGCTGTGTATGCATGCATGTGTGGTCATGGGTGAGCACGTGTGCATGCATGTAAGTACTGTGTGTGTGTGTGCGCACGTGCATGTGCTCTCCTGCTGCCGCCGTCCAACCGCCCGTGCTCACTGAGCCCCCAAGGAAGGAGCAGGCCTGGCCGCGTGAGCAACAGCGCCCTGGAGGGGGGAGGCTCTGCCGGGAGGCCCTCCGCAGGCCGGCTTCCGACCGCACAGGGAGAAGGCCACGGCGTGCCAGCCCCGCTCACAGCCTCCGGCGCAGAGGCAGCTCTGCCGGCTGCTGTGCGGTTAAGGGTGTTTCTCTCCCCGTGGCCTGTGGGTTTCCGCGGGTGGACAGGGCCCCTAGACTCCTGTGAGAGTCCGCCTTATCCCCGGAGGCTGCCACCGCTCGGAGAAGGGACACGTGCACGGAGCCCGGATGGACAGACGGAGCCGGAGGAGAGGGGGCGGCTGTAGGAAACCGCCGACCGTCAGCGTGGTGGGCTCCCTGACCACCGGGGCCGGGTCTCCTGTGGGGGCTCGGGCTGCTCCGGGAAGCCGGGGTGGGCGGGGGAGGGAGGACGATGCCCCCCTGAGCTCATTTCACCCAGCGTCGTCGTTAACCCCGAGCCAGGCTTCCAAAGGCTGCTGCCGGGGCCGAGGCCGCGGGCTGACGCTGCGCTGCCCGGTCCCCAGGGGGGAGGAGATCGGCTCTTCCCAGGCCAGGAGCTCCCGTTTCCCCTTTACTGGGACGCGCTGAACGTGGGTGCACCAGCCGTGCTGGATCCCCCCCACAAAAAAACAAAACACCTTCCAGAGACTCCCCTGAGGTCCCCGGGTGCCCGAGGGAGCGGAGGGACAGAGCCCCTCCCGGCTCAGGGACTGAACAGGCCATGGGTTCCTGGAGAGCGTCCCCCAGGCCTCACAGGGAGGCTGGCCATCTCGCAAACGGGCTGCGCTCTCCCAGTCCTCCGTGCCTGTGCACACCTGTGCCCTGGCCCACATGCTTACCCGCTTTGCCCCGAACTGCCAGCAGCCCCTAGAGAACCACTCCATTTCCCTGTCCCGTGTGACGTGTCCCAACCTGGGCTCCTCTCTGCTCAGAGAGAAAAGGAACAGAACAAAACAGAAGCCAAAAGCAAAACAACACAGAAGTCTTGCCTGGACTATTGTTTACCACACTGGATTGTGAATGGATGAATGGATGGATAGATGATGGGTGGATGGATGGATGAACTGAATGGATGATGGGTGGATGGATGAATTGAAGAATTGGATGGATGTATGGATGGATGATGGATGAATGAATTGGATGGATGATGAATGGATGACAGATAAGTGGATGGATGATGAATGGATAGATCAGTGGTTCTCAACCTTCCTAATGCCGTGACCCTTTAATACAGTTCCTCATGTTGTGGTGACCCCCAATTTCATTGTTACAAATTGAACATAATTAAAGCATAGTGTTTAATCACAAAAACAATATGTAATTATATCTGTGTTTTCCGATGGTCTTAGGCAACCCCTATGAAAGAGTCGTTCGACCCCCAAAGGGGTCGCGACCCACAGGTTAAGAACCGCTGGGATAGATGGATGGATGAATTGAATGAATGGATGGATGTATGGGTGGATGATGGATGGATGGATGGTGGGTGGATGATGGATGGATGGATGGATGACGGGTAGGAGTGGGTGGATGGATGGACGGATGGATGGACGGATGACGGGTGGGGGTGGGTGGATGGATGGATGCATGGATGGACGGATGACAGGTGGGGGTGGGTGGATGGATGGATGGGTGGATGACGGGTAGGGATGGGTGAGTGGATGGATGGATGGATGGATGAAGGATGGATGGATGGGTGGGTGTATGGATGGATGGATGACGGGTAGGGGTGGGTGTATGGATGGATGGAGGGATGGATGATGGATGGATGGATGATGGGTAGGGGTGGGTGTATGGAGGGATGGATGGATAACAGGTGGGGGTGGGTGATGGATGGATGAATGAATGGATGGATGACGGGTAGGGGTGGGTGGAAGGACGAATGGAGGGACATGGGTAAGTCTCCTCTACTAGCTCCCTTCCTCCTCCAGGGCAGGAGCATGTCTGACCCTAATTTTCCAAGAAGGAAAACAAATGCCTGACGGGGACTGTGCCCCCCGCTAACTGCCCATGTGTCCGTGGACAAGACAGGCCCGTGCAAGTCCCCTGACAGCAGTCACGGGGGAGGGCAGGTGTCTCCACCCACACTCAGTCTTCCGAGTCCAAACTAGGTTCCCAGCTGTGGGTCCCTTAGCACCAAACAGACCCAGCGTGGACCCCACGGCCGGCTCCCCGAGCCCAGCCACCCAGCAGACGTGTAGAGACTCCCGCGTCCAAGAGGCCCCTGCTCAGAGCGCCCGTCAGACACAGCCTCTCCTAGGAAAATGAACCAGCAGCCACACACTCCATCGGCCTGCGGGAACCCAAGGCCAGCCTCGTCCCACACCTCTCCCAGCCCAGTGCCGGCTGCAGGGGGACCCGAGAAGCAGGACCTCAGTGGGGCTTGGCCCCTGCAGGACGAGGAAGGTTGTGCACCCACAGGTGTCCCTCAGCAGACAGCGCCTGACTCGGAGCTCCGGGGGCTCTTCCGGCTTTAATGCCTGTGATCGCCTCCCTCTGGGGACCCCTCGGAGGACAAAGGGCGCTGTGGGCTGTCAGGCGGATGGGACAACTCTGTCCCCGGGCCCTGACAAGTCCTGTGGGGCCGCTTTTCACAGCGAGAGAAATTGGTTTTAAAGGCCCGATAGAGCGCATTCTGTTGCTACAGAAAAGCAATCCATCTTCCGCGGCTGTTGCTGCTGAGATGACAAATTGATTCTTTAGGAAAAAGCCTTGCTCTGCGGCCCCCAGCGCAGTCACTGTCAGAGCTCGGCCTGGAGAGCCGTGTGGGCTCTGCCCAGGGGCGCGGAGGGGCCCGCCGAACCCTCGCCTCCTAGGCCCCCGCGCAGGGGAGGGGCGCAGGGCAGTCCCCCCACAGCCTCTGCATGTTCTCAAGGTGATGCGAGCGGACACACTCTGTACCCCACCTCCTCACAGTGAGTGCCAGCCTGGGGGGGGGGGGCGCGGGTGGAGGCGGCTCCAGGCAGCCTGGGTCTCTATGGAAACCCCAAGAGCAACAGCCAGGGGCCTCACCCACCCCTCACCCCACTGACCCCACTGACCCACTGCTCAGAGCCGGCACTGGTCAGCGTCATCTAAGTCCTCAGAGTAACGCCCCAATAGGTAGCGGGTAGCCTCCTAAGAAGGCTGGATCTGGCCTGTGTCACTCGCTGTGTCCCAGGCGCGGCGGGCACGTTGTCTGTGGGGTCGGTGGACAAGCCAGCCTGGCCTCTGGGCACCATGGTTGTCAGGAGGGGAGACAGGCTCCACCCGAGGTCGCAGAGCGCTGAGAAGGCGGTGGCCAGGCGTGGCCTGGACATCAAACCCTCACCCTCCTCCTCCGCTGCGCCAGACCAGCACCACGGCCTGGACACCGCAGGCCAGCCATTCCAACGCTGTCCTCCAGGGGCTGGGTCAGCACCACGGACAGCGCCCAGGGAGCTCCTGGCCTCTGGGGATTTGCGGGGTCTCCAATGACCAGGCCCAGCTTTCATCAGGGGGGCTCCCCCACCCTGACAGCAGGGGCCCCTCCACCCCAGATGTATGTGGCCAAGAAAGTGCCAATGCCTGTCGATGATTTACCGCAGGCTGTTACGGTCTTTGAGCGAAGGCCACTGGCGCTTTGCTTTCCGTCATCAGTAACATGCGCAATAAGGCAAGGAGACGCCCGTGCTGCCAGCGTCCCCGTCTCCCCACGGCCCCCGAGAACTGGGACCATCACTGCCGTGGTCACCTGAGCCTTTTCCCACGTCAGACGGAAAAAGGACAGCTACCCGTTTCGTTTTCATGAGGAGTGAGGCTGAGCATCTCTTCCTGTGTTTGTTAGAATTTTTATTAAAATTCCTTTCACTGCACATTGCTAGAAGCCTGGTCTGTGCCTCGCTGAGCCTGTGGCCTTGGGGGTACCAGAGGCAGCCCCCAAAAGATGAGTCGCACCCAAGAGAGCAGCCTGAGGAGGCGGAAGGAACCAAGCCAGTGTCCTATCCTGGCTCCTCCAGGAGCTGTCGTGCAGCAAAAGTAGGTCCCCTGCCCAGCCGGCATGCCCAGTGGTTAGCATCGACCTATGAACCAGGAGGTCACGGTTCGATTCCCGGTCAGGGCACAGGCCTGGGTTGTGGGCTCGGTCCCCAGTGTGGAATGTGCAGGAGGCAGCCAATCCATGATTCTCTCTCATCATTGATGTTTCTCTCTCTCCCTCTCCCATCCTCTCTGAAATCAATAAAAGTATATTTTTTAAAATATGTCAGAACGCAACGCCTTTCCGTGAGTTTGCTGTGCGGAGGGAGGGGGTGTCCACCCCTGACTCTGGGTAACATGGCTCTGGGTGTCCCCTCAGTGGAAGGATGACCCTCCTCCTGCCGCGGCCTGCACTGGGAGAGAACGCCCTGTCCCCTCCGCCGTCCACCGTTCCGCCCACAGTCAGCGGAGGACCAGGGACGGAGCCACAAGGCCCCAGGCACGGCGAGTCCTGGGGACCCACCGTGAGACAGACCGGCACAGGCCCTGGTCTCGGAGGAGGACACAGACACGAGCCCCGTCATCCTATCGAGAGAGGAAACACAGGTTGTCCCACAAAGAAACCCACAGGGCCCCTCAAGGAGACCAAGCCCAGAGGCTGCCTGGAGGAAGCGGTTGGTTCCAGAAGAGAGATGATGGTGTGACGAGGGAGCTAAGAGAGGGGCGGACGCAGGGCTCCAGGCCCTGGCACTGGCCAGATGGCCGGATGGTCAAGGTCAACTGAAGAGCAGGGGCCGGAGCTCAGTGCAGCGGGGAGGGGAGGGGAGGGGAGGCTCAGAGCGGGGCTTGAGGTCGGTTGGCGGGGGAAGGGGGGCAGTGGGAGGCACCACAGGGCTTCGAGTGACGCAGGATCAGGTCTGCATTTGAACGGGTGACAGGCCACGCGGTGCCCGAGACACGGAAGCTCACAGGGCATCCTCGCTGCCGGAGCGAGGGAGGCTGAGAAGCCGTCTCGCTCTCCAAGAGCAATTGAGTGACGGCTCCATCCTCCAACGCCACCTGGGGTGGGCGGGTCCCAGGAAGCCAACTGGCTGGGCTTGTTAACAGGATGTGTGCCCTCCCTCCACCAGGCTAATCACCAGTATTAGCAGGCGTGACGAGTGACGTTCATCATGTGGGGCTGTGGCTCCCTGTGGCTCTGAGGCGAGGCCTGCCTCGGGCCATTTTCCTTGTGGCAAGTCCGGCCGGCACAGCCCCCTGCGTGGGGGCGCCTTCCTTTGGCAGCCCAGTCCCCTCCTCAGCCTCCCAGCCCCCATCACTCACTCTGACCAGCTCTTCCGTTCCCTGTCGCCTCCTCCAAGAAGCCTTCCTTGACCCGCCCTCCTCTGTGCTCCCCGCCCCCTTGATTTCTTTTCTTTCCGAACCACACTGGGCTGCTCCGACGGACCCGTCTCCCGTCCCGTCCATCCAGAGTCGACTGTGTCCACACGCACGAGGCCGGCCCAGGGACACCACAGCGGGCGCGGTGTGGACAGAGTCCGGCCCAGGCTCGTCGGGGCCAGCCGCGTCCTTCCCCACCTCTGTGCCTCGCCCTTGCCAGGCCGGCCGCCTGGGATGCGGCCCCTCCTTCCCCACCCGGCACAAGCCCCCTTCCCGGTCCCTACTAAAGCCTGTCTTTGAGGCTCCCCAGCCAGCAAAGGCCGTCCTCCGGGCCGCCTCCCCTGAGCCCCCCGCCCGCTCCCCGCACCCCACCCCGCGGCCGCAGCACCGACAGCAAGGGCCCAACAACGCAAGGGGCAAAGCCTCCTGCTGCTCCACCTGCTTCCTCTGCAGAGACCGGGGGAGGGGGCCTGGGCTGCAGCGAGGCTTCATCATTTTAATGAGCACGGACGCTGGCTCAGAGGGGGGCAGGGGATAGCGGGGACAGCGGGACAGCTGGCGGGTCCTCATTAAAGCCGCAGGCACAGGTTTCCATGGGGAGCGGCGCAGGCCTCCCCTCTGAAGCCTCCGGCTGCTGGGATGAAAGGGGGCGGCTGGCGGCCGGGCTGCCCCTCCTCCCAGCCGGCCCCACATGGCCAATCAACTGCACTGTTTTCTCAAAACAATGCCCGCCGGGAATTCTGTTTCCATCCCATTGCACGCCCCCCACCCCCACCCCGTATTTGAACTCTGGACCGTGGCTTCCTGCACCAACAGAACCCTGCCCTTCCTGGAAGAAGCCGGAGCCTCCTGCAGACACGAGGGCGGTGCCAAGGCCAGGCAGAGGCACAGAGTGGGGAGGACCGGCACCCCACTCTCCCGCCCTCAGTGAAGGGGCTGACCCACAGGCGACAGTGACGTGTGTGGGCCCCCGGGTTTTCTGGTGGTGCCCCCGACCTGGACAGGAGGGTGGGAGTGGAGCAGGAGGCCAGGCGTGACTGGCAACAGCGGGCATGGGAGCAGCCTCCACAGTGGGCGCCGGGGGTCCGAGTCCCAGAGCCCACTTGCAAGGCCTGTCCCAGGCGCCAAGGGCCGCACAGAGGTCAGGCTAAGCTCTCACCCATTCCTCACCGCCCCCCCCCCCGCCCATCCCTGCGGTCATCGAAGCCCACAATACTGAATCCCCTGCTCCCCCTCACCCCCGGGCTGGATCAATAACCCCCTGAACCAGGCGATTAGCAGCAGAACCGGCCGGCAGTGGGGGGCTGATTTCGGCAGCAGAGGCTGCTCCCTCCCGCCTGGAAGCAGGTCGTTCGCCATCCCTGCCCTAAGAACAGAGCCCACGGCCCCCGAACAGACCCCACGGCCCCCGAACAGACCCCACGGCCCCCGAACGGACCCCACGGCCCCCGAACGGACTCCACGGCCCCCGAACGGACCCCACGGCCCCCAAACAGACCCCACGGCCCCCAAACAGGGCCCACGGCCCCCGAACAGACCCCACGGTCCCCGAACAGACCCCACGGCCCCCGAACAGACCCCACGGCCCCCGAACGGACCCCACGGCCCCCAAACAGACCCCACGGCCCCTGAACGGACCCCACGGCCCCCAAACAGACCCCACGGCCCCCGAACGGACCCCACGGCCCCTGAACGGACCCCACGGCCCCCAAACAGACCCCACGGCCCCCGAACGGACCCCACGGCCCCCGAACAGAGCCCACAGCCCCTGAACAGAGCCCACGGCCCCCGAACAGACCCCACGGCCCCCGAACGGACCCCACGGCCCCCGAACGGACCCCACGGCCCCCAAACAGACCCCACGGCCCCCGAACGGACCCCACGGCCCCCGAACGGACCCCACGGCCCCCAAACAGACCCCACGGCCCCCGAACGGACCCCACGGCCCCCGAACGGACCCCACGGCCCCCAAACAGACCCCACGGCCCCCGAACGGACCCCACGGCCCCTGAACGGACCCCACGGCCCCCAAACGGACCCCACGGCCCCCGAACGGACCCCACGGCCCCCGAACGGACCCCACGGCCCCCGAACAGAGCCCACAGCCCCTGAACAGAGCCCACGGCCCCCGAACAGACCCCACGGCCCCCGAACGGACCCCACGGCCCCCGAACGGACCCCACGGCCCCCAAACAGACCCCACGGCCCCCGAACGGACCCCACGGCCCCAGAACAGACCCCACGGCCCCCAAACAGACCCCACGGCCCCCGAACGGACCCCACGGCCCCCGAACGGACCCCACGGCCCCAGAACGGACCCCACGGCCCCCGAACGGACCCCACGGCCCCCGAACAGACCCCACGGCCCCCGAACAGACCCCACGGCCCCCGAACAGACCCCACGGCCCCCGAACAGACCCCACGGCCCCCGAACGGCCCCCACGGCCCCAGAACAGACCCCACGGCCCCAGAACAGACCCCACGGCCCCCGAACAGACTGCTGACTGTCTAACAGCCACACCCACCGGGGAGGGGACAGGAGGTACCAGAGCCGCGGCATCCACCCGGCTCAGCGAGGACCACGGACTTGGGCCAAGAGCAGCTACACGGCACCTGGCAGTTTCAGAGCCTCAGTCCCCAGTGGGCCACCCGCTTCCCCAGACCACAGCCTAGGAGCTCACGGGCTGGGCTCCAGAAAGTCACAGCGACCACGACGAGCCTGAAAATCTCTACAGAAGGAGGAGCATCCTGCGTGTGTGCCGGACACACACATCTGACAAACCGCACGACGTGTCTACCACGTCTATGTGCGCACATGTCACAGGCGTGTCGCACGCTGCACCTGCCCACAGGGACGCTGTCCCTCCAGTCCGTGCGTATTTTCGAGCTACTGCTTTGTGTGAGGATGTGGACACGTGTGGAGCTGTGGGCCTCACTCCCCGGCGTGCGGAACGCTGGGGCTTCCGCTCCTGGTGCTGGCCCAGGCGCGCCACCGCGACAGGTGACGAGACACTGCGGCCCAGCTGGGGAGGGAGGGCCTCGCATGGCAGGGACAGCGGTGGGGCCGCCCCGCACGCTGGTCTTGGTTTCCAATGTTGTTCGATAAAGGAACCAGGGCTCCTTGGAGAAGTGGCTTTATCTGGACCGGGGGCAGCATATCCACGAGGTGGGCGGGCAGCGTCTCGTCACACAGGGAGCAAGGAAGTGCTAAAACATCCCAGTGACGGGCATGTCAAAGGGACACAGAGTCCCGGGCGCTCCCCGCGGCCGGGCGGGCGCAGTCTGAGCAGTCAAGTCAATACAGGAGAACTGGCTACAGCCCAGAGGATGAAATATTCACGAGTCCATCTCACGGAAGCAAAGGCTGCATAATACATGCCCGGGAGAAGGCCCGGCGTCTTGTGAAGGAGAGCTCTAAATCACGTATGCAGCCCTCGGGGAGGGGGCGCCCCCACCCCACTCGCTTAGGCGAGGACTGCCCGCGGCGACTTTCTTCCAGAGATGACAGTACGAGAAGGGAGAGGAAAAGGAGGGAGAAATAACAAAGAGGCACAGTACAGGGGAGAAACCTGACCACACCGCCTCCGCCAGGTGCTCAAGGTCAACACCAGCAGCTCAAGGTCAACACCAGCAGTTCTGGGTCATGTTGATGGGATGTAACCTTGATGCAATGTCACGGGAAGGGCGCTTGACCCCCATGGTCTTTCTCCCAAACACCCGGAGTCCAAGTCTAGCTCCAGGGAAACACCAGGCAAATCCTAACCGAGGGACCTTATGAAAACCTAGAGGCCCGGTGCATGACATTTGTGCACTGCCGGATTGGGCGGGGGGGGGGGGGTCCCTCAGCCCAGCCTGCGCCCTCTCAGGATGTCCGCCTGCCGGCTTAGGCCCGCTCTCCTCAGGAGCTCCCTGTGGGAGTGCCGCTCAGCCAGAAGCTGGGCTCCCTGCTCCTTAGCGCTGCCTCGGGGAGAGGCTCCCGCCACCGTCGCTGCGCTCGCCAGCCATGAGCCCAGCTTCTGGCTGAGTGGCGCTCCCCCTGTGGGAGCGCACTGACCACCAGGGGCAGCTCCTGCATTGAGCGTCTGCCCCTGGTGGTCAGTGCATGTCCCAGCGACTGGTTGTTCCGCTGTTGGGTTGATTTGCATATTAGCCTTTGATTATATAGGATACATGACAGGGACGCTTAAAGGTCAAGGTCTCCTAAGCCAGCAGGGTCTGAGGCACTGTCACTCTGGACCGGCCCAAGGAGGCCGGATGATGAAATGGACGTGGTGTCGAGGGTGGGATCCCAGAACGGGACGCAGACATTAGCAACACCTGGGAGCTTAGGTAATAACGCAGCAGGTGGCTGCTGATTTGCGGCCAGCGCGCCCTGTGAGTGGAAGATGAACAACGGGAAATGGTGGAGTGGGAAACTCCTGCTACCTTTACTGCTTTGTGAAATCAAGCCACGCTGCAACATGTAAAAGTCTATGACATTCCCCTGCACCACGGCTGTAGGTGTGGAGTCAGCAGGCGGTGTCCAGACCTCAGCTCAGGGACTTCCTAGCTGGTGGCCGGGCAAGTCAGCGCTCACCCAACACCCGCCTGCCCCTACCCTTCCCAGCATCCCTTGGGGCAGGGGGGAGTATGACCAGCCTGAGGCCACTGTCTGAGAGCGGAGGGCGCCTGGCTTTCCTGTTGAGAGACAGGGAGCACAGGCCTCCTCTGAGATGCAGGGGCCGCACGGGCCGTGCACTTCCCTGGGGAGAGTGGCCCTCGCCTGCGTTGAACAGCTGAGTCGTGGGCGTCTTGTCCTGGTAGAACGGCTGACACATGGGCGTCTGTCCTGGTGGAACGGCTGACACATGGGCGTCTGTCCTGGTGGAATGGCTGAGACATGGGGGTCTGTCCTGGTGGAACGGCTGACACGTGGGGGTCTGTCCTGGTGGAACGGCTGACACATGGGCGTCTTGTCCTGGTTGAAGGTCTAAGGGGTGGGGGTCTGTCTGCCGCAGCAGCGGGTGTGACTTTCTCCAGCGCTGACCGGCTGTGTAACTTCTGCTGGTTGGTTCCCTCACCAGTAAAATGGTGGTAAAGACAGGAGCATTGGTGGCAGGCAGGGGAGGCTCAGTAAGTAACTGCGGGCAAGGCCCATGGCTGCTTTCTCCTCACCATCATATTATCGTATCACCATCCCCATCCCCATCACCACCACCATCACCATCACCATCCCTCATCTTCATTCTCTTCACCAGCGTCATCACCACCATCATCATCTTTATCATCATCCTTCATCTTCATTATCTTCACCAGCATCATCACCACCATCATCTTTATCCTCATCCCCATCCCTCATCTTCATCGTCTTTGTCACAGCATCACCAGCACTGACAACACTGTCATCTCCACCACCAGCCTCACCCCCGCCTGATGAAGAACAGCCCACATCCTTTAGCCCAAGGGCAGGGCACGCCTCTCCCTCCCCATCAGCCTGGGAGGAGGCTGGGAGCTCCTGTCGCGGGGCCGGCCCAGATGCGATTTATTTCAAATCATGTCCCATCGATCCTGTCAGGCAAACAAATGCGACCAACGCCAGCGGAGTCCCCGCAGGATCTGGAGATGTCGGCAGCTCTGCCCGCCCCGCCCTCGAGCACACAGCCGAGCTGGCGACAGCTAATGACTACGCCATCACGGTGACACGGTGACACGGAGGAGCAGCAGAGGGAATTCATCTCAAAAGGCTGCCGGGCGCCAGTTCCCGCAGAGGCAGCGAGCGGCCACTCGAAGGTCGGCCCGGGGCCAGGAGCAGGGCCACGGAGCTGCTGGGGCCGCCAGCCCCGTCCAGCAGCAGCGGAGCCAGACCACGGCCAGCAATTTGGGGCATTTTCTCGTCATTAGTGCAACCGTTTGCCTCTTCTTTCTGAGACACAGTATCTGCAACACTCATTCCAACAGTCACCATGCGATTCTATGTGTCACCTCTGCTCACCCTCGAAGCGCCCAGAGAAGCAGGCCAACGGCTCGGTGTGTGACCCGCCCAACACAGCGACCCCAGCTGGACAGTCCAAGGGCAGAGACCCGAAGCCAGGTCCGCAGCCACGGCCCGCCCGGCCAGGGCACGGCTAGGAGGCCACGTCCACGTGCGGGGCACACGCCAGCCTGTCGAGAGGGAACAGTGTCTAACGCCCAGGGGTTAGCGCGGTGTTAATGGGGCTCATTACACAGCCGCAAAAGGACAGACACCCAGAGCGGAATGAAACGCCGCGCGCTCTCTCCCTCTGCAGCGCTTGCGGGAGCCGTGAGCAGATGGTAGCCGAGGGCTTCGGGGGTGGAGTGTGGGCAGCCAGGCCGTGCCAGGGCCCTCTCTGCTTCTTGACCAGCCTTGGAACCTGGCCGTGCCAGGTGGGGGCAGGAAGAGGCTGCCACTTCCTGGGTTGAATTAGGTGCCGGCACCATCTCAGATCCCACCCGTGCGTTCTCCGGTCTGCTGCTCCCTGCAGCTCAGGGCACAAGCACCGTAATCGCCTCTTACGGCGGGAGAAGGTGTCACCGCGCCAGGCCACCGGGAGAGGAGGCCCAGCCTGGCCTGGCCGACGGCCGTCCGGCTCCTTCGCCCCTCCCCACCCCCACCCGGTGCGCTCGTCGCGGCTCCGTGTACGCACCGCACCGTGAATGGAGACTGGAAGCTCCAGACCTAGCCACGCGGACAGACGCCAGTGAAACAGCAAACAGACGACGAAGGCAGTTAGAGGCGCTTCGGGGCTCGGCGGCCGCATGTTCCCGCCCTTCGACGCTGCATGAGAGCACTTGTGGGACCCCCCGTGTCCCCCCATTCCCGCCATGGCTTCCGCAGAGGCCTCGCCGCCTCGGGGCCGACGGAATGGTGGGTGGTCGGTGGGTCTGCCCGCGGGCTGTGCCCTGTGGGGCCACTCATTCACAGGACACCACCGGGGAGAGAGGACGACTGCCCCTCTCACGTTACAGATGAGGAAACTGAGGCACAGGGAGGGCTAGGGACCTGTTGAGATCCCGCAGCCGGCTTGGACCCGGGCCCCTGGTCCTGTGTCCCCCGCTGGCCTCTCAGCCCCGCCAGCGCCATTGCTCAGACAGCTGGAGCATCCCTGCGGGTGGTGACCGGCCGGCCGACCTCCCTGGGGGGGTCCTCGGGCCCTGTCTGTCCCAGGGCGCCCATCCCGGGGCTCAGGGGCCCGGCCTCCACGAAGCCCCATGTAACTCCCCGGCTGCCAGGGCTCTGGCGTCCCCTGGGTGTGCCCTGCCCTCCGCCTGCCCCTGTCAAGGTGCCCATGTCACTGCTGGCCCCCTAGAGTGGCCCGGGGTGTCCACCAGGCCATCCACTCAATGCAGCTTCCCAGAGGCGGGGCTGCTCCCGGGCCAGAGACAGACCTGCACGTCTGTGCCGAGCTCATGGGCTGCAGGAGGGGCCCTGTACAGGGAGCCGGGGTGGCCGGACCCTGGTGGGCGCAGGGACCACAGCCCTCGGGGGGAGGGACACAGGCTGGGCCCTGAGGGCAGAGCGTTCCCAGGGGTGAGGGGATAGCTCCTTCCGGGTGGAGGGAGCCGGCCTGGGAGAGTGAGGGTCGCAGGCAGAGCGCCCCAGAGACCCCTCCCCACAGAGCAAAGATGGGGGAAGAAATAGGGTCCCATCGGCGGGACCAGCTCCCTCTTCTCTGTGTCTGTAGGTGTGTCCCCGCCTCTGAGCCTCACTCTCCTCATCTGCAAAACAGGCGTTGGCTGAGAAATGCGCTAAGGAACGCCAAGCGCCGGGAAGGCGGCGGACAGGAGCTGCTGCTCACGGCGAGGCGGCCCCCTGCTCCCAGGGACAGTCCTTGGCGGGGAAGGCACTGCCCGGCCATCTCAGCTCCAGCTCCTGAGAGCCCCCGGCCACCCGCGGGCTCCCAGAGCCGCTGCAAAGCAAGGCGCTCGGGTGGCTCAGACGCAGGAGGACGGCCCTTCACAAAGGCGCTCGACCCAGGAAACGCGCAGGTAACACGCACCGGTGAACCGATGTTACCCCAGGACAACAGCCCCGCCCAGAGTGCACCCCATTCCCAGCCTCCGCGCTCAGGGCTCATCTCCGTCCACCTCATCTCCCAGGGTCACCACGGGAGACCCTGCAGCGCCGGGACACAGCCTGCGGCCCCAGAGCCTGCGGGCCCGTCCTCACCTCTACGTCAGCCGGTGGCACCTCCAACCCATCCGACAGATGACGTCACCGAGGCTCAGAGGCGCGAGCTGCACCCCACCCCACCCCTCGCCTAGGCGATGAACCTGGGCTCCCTGAAAGAGGAGGGGGCGGAAAGACCGCAGGCACTTGCTGTGAAGGATGATCGGTCGGTGGATTGATTGGGTGGACTGAGCAAGTGAATTCGGTGACTAAGGATGCACATGGGTTTAATATACAGACAACTGCAAGTCCCTGCCAGCGTGTAGCAGCACCAGGTTAGTTACGGGTAATCGATAAGCTAAGGTCACCCCTGCCCGCCCCACCCTGCCCGCCACGGAGAGCCAGACCCAGGCTGGGCCTTCCCACCGCACGTTCCTCCACAGGTCCGAGCGCCTCGATTCTTCACAATCCTGATGGCTGTCCCTTCTCTGGGAGCCTCTCACCCACCCCCTTTCCCCCCCCAGACAAGGCAGGTTCCACTGCCCCCTCTCTGTGCCCCCACAAGAGGCCTCTGCTTTGGGAAAACTGCCCTCCTGCATGTGATGCTGGCACACGTCTCCCCACTGAGCAGAGTGCCTGGCACAGGTGAAGGGATGAAGGGAAGGAAGGAAGGGAGAGAAGGAGGGAGGAAGGGGGAAGGGAGGGAAGATGATTAGATGGATGGAGGGATGGAGGGATGGAAGGATAGGTGGGTGGGTAGGTGGATGAATGGATGGATAGATGATGGATGGATGGATGGATGGATGGGTGGATGAGTGGTTGGATGATGGATGGCTGGGTGGATGAGTGGGTGAATGATGGATGGGTGGGTAGGTGGGTTTATGGATGGATGATAGATAAGTGGGTAGGTGGATGAGTGGGTGAATGAGTGGATAGATGGTTGATCAATGATGGTAGGTGGGTGGATGAGTGGATGGATGATGGATAGGTGGGTAGGTGGGTGGGTGTATGGATGGATGATGGATGGGTGGGTAGGTGGATAAATGGATGGGTGGGTAGGTGGGTGGGTGTCTGGATGGATGATAGATGGGTGGGTAGGTGGATGAATGGGTGAATGAGTGGATAGATGGTTGATGGATGATGGATGGGTGGGTGGGTGTATGGATGGATGATGGATGGACGCAGATCCTGGAGCCTAGCTGCATGAACTTCTCTACACGCCTCTTCTTGTGAACCCTAGACTTAGTGCACAGTGTCCTCCACCCAGGCCTGGGCCTTGGTCTTCTCCGTGAGTCTCTCTCTGAGGAGCCAATGGCTGTTAAGATGTTAGCGTGTAACATACAGCCTGCTGCCAGGACCCTAAGCCACTTCAGAAACACCTTGACTGGTGGCAACGCTGTGCCATTACCTTTCTCATCTATTTCCTCCGAGCAGTTTCCCCAGGGGCTCTGCCCCAGCTTCCAGCGGCCTTGCCGGCCTTTCTCCAGGCCTCCGCCTCAGGCCTTCGCACCTTCTACCCACGTGGCTCCTACCTTCAGCGTTCACCTCAAGCGCCACTTAGACTCCCACGACCCTCACCTGGAGTGACTGCTTTTTACTAATTTATTACTTATTTACTTGCTGATTTATTTATGTAATCCTCACTCGAGGATACGTTTTTATTGACTTTAGAGAGAGAAGAAGGAAGAGAGAGAGAGAAAGGAACACCACTGTGAGAGAGAAACATCTATCGGCTGCCTCCCGTACGTCCCCGCAGGGAATTAAACCCACAACCTAGGTATGTGCCCTGACCAGGAATCGAACCTGCAACCTTTTGGGACGATGCTCCAACCAACTGAGCTACCCAGCCAGGGCTCGAGCGACTTTTAAAGCTACGCTCTCAGGCGATGGGTGCGCTCCTCCGGCCCCCGGGGTGGCAGGCGGCTGGCTTCATTCCTGCCACCTGCCCCCGGGGAGTGGGCGTGGGCGGCGTCTGCGCACTCCGCTCCTTCTCCAACACTGAAGGCTGCACGAGGAGTGCAGAAATGGGGCTCCCCCGGCCCCCCGTTGGTGTTGGTGGGTGGAGAGACTGGCGGTTTCACATCCCCCGCTCACTGTCCGCACCGGCGGTGGGGTGCCGGTGGGTTCCCTCTGGGCGCCGCGGGCAGAGGGTCGTGGCTGCGTGTGTCTTTGGAAACGGCCCTGGTAGAGAGCGCCACCAGAACGCTGTGCTCTGTCATTTCGGACCATTTCGGAGGGATGGCAGCTAACCGCCCTTTGGAAAGCGGCCATTAAAATAAGACAGTGTAACAGCGAGGCACACACAGCAGGCCGTGCTGGGATGATCTGTCTCATGCGACCACCATCACCCTCGCACAGCGCGTTTACCCCAAGGGGTCCTTGCAGGTCACGTGCGGATTTGAGATCTGAACGCCGGCTTCCAGGAGAGGCCTGAACAGGATGCAGGCCGGACCATGCTCCTCCCACGGTCCTGTGCGCTGCCAGCCTGAGTAGCGGATCCCGGGCGGCCTGTGGATCCCAGGCGGCCAGCGGATCCCGGGGGGCCAGCGGATCCCGGGCGGCCAGCGGATCCCAGGCAACCAGCGGATCCCGTGTGGCCAGCGGATGCCGGGCGGCCAGTGGCCGCTAGGATGGCTGCGCATCCTCACCGGAGCCTCAGCCTCATGGCGGCCCAAGCCCTGAGCCCGTGCCCACACGGCCCTCACACGGAGACAGTTCAGGCCGCCACGCCTTTGCCCGGCTCCTGCCCCGGCCCGCTCAGTGCTCCTCTGAGAGGTCTCCTTCCTCGGGGCTCTGCAGCCTCAGGTCTCCACGTGGCACCTGACTTAGCGCCTGCGTCCCTGCCAGTCGGGGGCAGTGCCCTCGGCATCCCCGGGGTGGGTGGGCGGCAGTTCCGGCCCCTGCTCAGCAGAGTGTCCCCGTCGTCCCATGCGGAGCCCGTCCTTCCACAAGGTCACACAAACATCTCCCGCTGCGTCTCCTCTAAGCGGCGCGGGTCCGTCACTCACGCTGACAACAGTCCCTGGAGGCCTGGTCTTTGTTCTTCTATCACTATGTCCCTCTTCCCTCCTCGTTAAAGAGCCGGTCGGGATGCGACACAGGCTTCAGGAGGCTTCTCCCCGGACGCGCCCGCTCCCCCGCCCCTGCCGGCTCTCGGGGGCCACTGCCTGCGCCCTGAGAGCGTCCGCGTTTGTCCTCCCCATCACGGATCCATCTCTCCCGGGGCCATTCTGTTCTCTCACTCCCAGGATGCCCCCAGCCCGTCTCCAAAATTTCCACCGTCTTATGCATGTTCTTACTGCCGCCCCCGCCCACCCCTCCACCCCCCCCCCACTCCCTCCCACTCCTTCCTACTCTCAGGAGCTGGCATCACCGCTTCCCCTCTCCTCACCTTCCTCCTGCCACCCACACCATGGAGGGCAGGGAATGGCTAATCTAGATGAGGCGACGACTACTTAATTGTGCTCCCATCACAGGACGACCGGGGTTCCTGTCCCCCGTGTCCTTAGGTGTGTACTTATGGCCGCGTGGAGCTTGCTCACTGCGCTGCAGCCCATCCGACACCCCTGCCCGAGGCGCAGCAGCCCTGCCGGTCAGAGCACCATCACCGTGTAATTACCTCTCTCGCCCGGCTAATTACACGCGGGATTATTTGTGTGTCACAGCGTATTCCTATTCCTAATCGCCGTGTCGTTTCACAAACCAGGACCCAGCCCGGGAGGCGTCCATCATTCTTCTAAATACCAAGAAAGTCAGCCGATGCGAAGTCAGCTTCCGGCCGTCTCAAGGTCATCGCCTCGAGGTCGCCGCTGCCCGAGAGGAGGCACAGGTCTGGGGTGAGGGAGCCGGGAATGCACACCTCCCACCAGGTTCAGGGCTGCCGCCTCCCGGCCAGGCACGCACGCCCCGCCCCATGTCAGGACCGGCTCTCTGGTCTGTCTTCTGCCCGGACTGTGAGACTCGTGCCAGCAGGACGCTCGGAGGGCCTGATTTTTGTTGGTGGTGCAGAGGGTGCATGCCGGCAGGATGCTCGGAGGGCCTGATTTTTGGTGGTGGTGCAGAGGGTGCGTGCCGGCGGGGGCTCAGAGGGCCTGACTGTTAGCGGTGGTGCAGAGGGTACGTGCCGGCAGGACGCTCGGAGGGCCTGATTTTTGGTGGTGCAGAGGGTGCATGCCGGCGGGGGCTCAGAGGGCCTGACTGTTAGCGGTGGTGCAGAGGGTGCGTGCCGGCAGGACACTCGGAGGGCCTGATTTTTGTTGGTGGTGCAGAGGGTGCATGCTGGCAGTGGAGGGCCTGATTTTTGTTGGTGGTGGTGCAGAGGGTGCGTGCCGGCGGGGGCTGGAGGACGGCCCCGGAGCTCAGGCCTGAGGGTCCTGCGTATGAAGCATCCTTCCAGCTGGGGAGGGAGGGGGTGCATGTGCCCAGAGAGGCCGGCAGATGACCCGAGTTCTCATCCCTGAAGAATGTCAATCACTTTGTTTTAATTGGGAAGCCAACTCCGCTGTGTTTTTATTTTTATAAATATGTTTTTATTGACTTCAGAGAGGAAGTGAGCGGGAGAGAGAGAAACATCAATGATGAGAGAGGATCACTGATCGGCGGCCTCCTGCACGCCCCACATTGGGGTTTGAGCTCGCAACCCAGGCATGTGCCTGACTGGGGATCAAACCGTGACCTCTTGGTTCATAGGTCGGTGCTCAACCCCTGAGCCACGCCGGCCAGACAGCCCTACAGTTTTCGCTTCTCAGGAGAGAGCTCCTGTGGCCACAGACCCTCCGGGCCTATGGAGAAGGGACGGAGGGAGGTGGCGCTGGTTAGGAGCCTTGAGCTGTCTCTGTCCCCACTGGCAGTGCCCGGACAGTCCCTGCAAGGCCAGGGAGGTGACCGCCCGTGCTCTGAGCGTGTGTATGTTTCCGGTGGCTGTGTGTCGAGCCGCCAGGCGCAGTGGCGTCACAGACGCCAGCTCTCAGTTCTGGAAGCAGAAGTCTACGTGAGCCTCCGGGGCTGACATCCAGGTGGCGACGCTGGCTCCTTCCGGAAGCTCGGGAGAATCTTTCCAGCTTCCAGAGGCGCCCCATCCCTGGCCCGTGGCCCCTCCCCCATCGCCACAGTCCCTGCTGGCATTTGCAGTGCTAACACTCGCAGGTTCTGGGATTAGCATGCGGACGCCTCGGGGGCGGGACGTTACTCAGCCCCCACCGCATGGCGGAGGTAACGCAGACATGGGAGGCGGTCCTGGAGCCTTGGCCTCGGGCTCCCAGCCCTGGTCTCTCCACCACGCCCGTCCCATCAGACAGCGGGACACGCGGCTCGGACACGCGGACCCTGTGCTCTCCCAGGGGGAGATGGCCCTGAGGCCCCCTCTTTAAAGGGCTCCCGAGGTGGACTCCCCTCGTCAGGGGAAAGCAGACGTTTGCTCGGGGACACTGAGCTGCTCGGAGGCGAGGTCTGCAGGCAAACGTCCAGGTGAGCGAGCGGAACGAATAACGAGGTGGACGACGGAGACCTGCGCTGACCCTGAGCTTCCGAGCGAGGCGGCCGGAGGGGCCGAGCCGGGGGCTGGGCTGGGCTCCTGCATCTTAACGCAAGAGCATTCCCCCGGCCCTTCCACAAAGACTCTGTAGAGAGTGTGTGTGTGTGTGTGTGTGCGCGCGCGCGAGTGTGTGGATGTGTGTGTGCAAGTGTGTGTGCGTTTGTGTGTGCGCGTGTGCGCGCGCGTGTGTGTGTGCGAGTGTGTGTGTGCGTGTGCATGTGTGTGTGAGTGTGTGTGTTTGTGGATGTGTGTGCGCGCAAGTGTGTGTGTTTGTGTGTGCGTGCGTGTGTGCGTATGTGTGCGAGTGCGTGCGTGTGAGTGTGTGTATGTGTGAGTCTGTGTGTGAGTGTACGTGTGTGCGTGTGTGCTGCGTGTGTGCGTGTGTGTGTGTAAGTGTGTGTGTGCATGTGTTCTGCACGTGTGTGTGCGTGAGTGTGTGCATGTGTGTGAGTGCGTGTGAGTGTGTGTGTGAGTATGTGTGTGAGTGTGTGTGTGTGAGAGAGAGACGAGTGTTCAAACCAACACGGATCCTTCATGGAGTAAAATGGAAATTCACATGAATTTTTAACTAAAGACATGACACCTGACGGCTGCCCTGTGCCGGGCCAGCTCCCCCGGGTGGCGCCTGCTCTCCCCACCTCCTGTTCTCACAGCCAAGTCAGAGCGCGCTTGGCCAGCGCCCAGTGGGGACTCGCGGGCAGCAGGGAGGCCAGGGCCTGGCCCAGGGTGTCGGGCTGTGCCATGACAACGCAAGGACGCCGTGCCCTGGACACCAGGCAGACACTGGGCCGCAGGCGCCGGGGGGGGGGGCACGTGCTCTGGGCACCAGGGGGGACACGCTGCGCGGGCACCAGGGCCCGGAGCTCTGATCACCCGCCAGCGAGACAAAAATAAAAGGGAGTTCGTTTTGTGAGACGGGTTGCAAAGTGGTCTCTTAAGAAGCTATAAAGTGCTGCTTGGCCTGTAATTGCTGCTTAAATGGAATCCTAATTGTATTTGCATCTTCCTGCAAAGCCTATCCGTTACCGACAACAGGGAGGCGGGCCGCGGGCACGCTGCGCAGGTGACCCACAAATAGGGGCCCCCTTCTCCCAGCCCGACTCGCCGGGGAGGAAGCCTCCCGTAGGGGGACGTGGGCCCCTCTGCTCTTTCCCCACAAAAACCCAGCAGGAGAGCTCAGGGGCAGGGCTCCTCCAGACCCTGAAGGTTCTGGAAGGTTAAAATTGTTTGTCCAGTTCACCCACGCTCCCCAGTGTCCAGCCAGGATCCTGGCCATAGTAGGAGCTTCACCCCCACTGGCGGGCTACAGATTGGAGGGTCCTCTCTCCCAGCAGCCAGCACGCAGCCTGCGCACGGTAGGCCTGACCCCCGCCTGCTGAGTGGCTGAGTGCTGGTGTCGAGAGCCACCCTGGGGCCCCTGTGGGCCCGCCCTCTCGCAGACACTGTCAGGGCACCTGTGAGTCGCGGGCCAGCCTCCGGCGAGGAAGCGCGGGGTCCGGGTTCCCACCCAGAAGTCAGGACCCCCTGGGCCCCCCACGGCTGTCCCGTATTGCCGTGGGTCCCCCGGTGGCCAGGGCGTCATCGGGGATTTACCCAAGGGTCCCCTCAGGAGCCAGGTGGGGAGGGGCGGCCCTGACCGACACCGTGCCCTCCTCACGGCCAGCAGACGGCCAAGCGGGGAGACACACGCAGACCACAAACATGTAAAGCTCGGCTGAAAACTCAAAGCCACGTCGAAACCCAGTCAACAGAGAAGCCTGAGCCGAGCGGGCGCGTGTCCTGCCTGTGAGGACTCCGAGCAGCCGAGCGCCTCCTGCCCTGGCAGTGCCCACCCTCCGTGCTGCTTCGTCCAGGGGCTGCCTCCCGGGCCGAGACCGAGGCACCAACTGGCACACAGAGCCTTCCCCAAAGGGCCTGCTGGCTGGTCCCTTAAAACCCACTCAGTGAAATGGATGAAGGCGGAGCTAGGTGGGCGGCGCTGAGAGAGGCGGACAGAGCGGTGGGCGGCCAGGGGCCCCAGCAGGACTGGCTGTGTGGGTGGCCAGGGCCCAGCAGGACCAGCCGTGTGGGTGGCCAGGGCCCCAGCAGGACCAGCCGTGTGGGTGACCAGGGCCCAGCAGGACCGGGTGTGTGGGTGACCAGGGCCCCAGCAGGACCGGCCGTGTGGGTGACCAGGGCCCCAGCAGGACCGGCCGTGTGGGTGACCAGGGCCCAGCAGGACCGGCCGTGTGGGTGACCAGGGCCCCAGCAGGACCGGCCATGTGGGCGACCAGGGCCCAGCAGGACCGGCCGTGTGGGCGACCAGGGCCCAGCAGGACCGGCCGTGTGGGTGGCCAGGGGCCCCAGCAGGACCGGCCGTGTGGGTGGCCAGGGCCCAGCAGGACCGGCCGTGTGGGCGGCCAGGGCCCCAGTAGGACCGGCGTGTGGGCAGCCAGGGCCCCAGCAGGACCGGCCGTGTGGGTGGCCAGGGCCCCAGCAGGACCGGCCGTGTGGGTGGCCAGGGCCCCAGCAGGACCGGCCGTGTGGGTGGCTAGGGCCCCAGTAGGACTGGCTGTGTGGGTGGCCAGGGCCCAGCAGGACCGGGTGTGTGGGTGGCCAGGGCCCAGCAGGACCAGGTGTGCGGGCGGCCAGGGCCCCAGCAGGACCGGCGTGTGGAGTGGCGGCGAGCACCTACCTTCCTCTTGTTGGCGGGGCAGATGAAGAAGCTGTCGATGACGGTGGTGAAGCCAGGCTGGATGGCGAGCTTGGTGTAGGTCGTCCCGAAGTCCGACGACCTGGGGGAACAGGACACAGCCATCAACAACGGGCCCCTCGGAGCCAGCTGTACTGAGTCCACAGCGTACGCCAAGTGGGCCACACGCCCGCCCCGTAGCCCCCTCATCCTGGGCAGCAGGAGACTGGCTCCCTCGGGACGCCGGACAGTCTCTCTGGCCGGGAGCTGGGACCAGTGTCCGGGCCCACACCCCACACTGCTACTGACTGCCGGCCTCCCTGGTCTCACGCAAGGTTTGGGCACGGGTTTTCCCTCTGAGGCAGCAGAGGGCTGGGGTCAGGGGTCCCCGGGGCCCCCAGTAGAAAGGCTGTGGTCCCGTGCCCTTACCCCGCGCGTCCCACCTGTTACCTGTCCTCTCGGGGAAGCGCTTGCCCCGCCCGCGGTTCCCGGGGCCCTCATCATCCCCCATTTATCTCCCTCTTGCTCCCCGGCCGCCTGTTCCTCTCATCAGTTCCAGCCAGTGAGTCTGGCAGTGAGGGTGTCTGGCAGGAAGAGGTATTCCAAGAAGCGAGCCCAGACGGGCGGTTTGGCGCGGTCTCTGCCTCGCCCGTGTGTCGGGGGTTGAGGGGCGCCTGGGATACGCACCCCGCTCTGCAGGATGCGCGGTGATTCTGCTGCAGACCCGGGGGACGGGGGCAGGCCAGACGCCCGATGGTGGACGGTCTTGTCTCTCCCCAGGAGCAGGGTCAGGGGCCCGAGCCGGGTCCGCAGGCGGCTCCTGCCCGGCCCGCACATGGGCGTGGAGACCGAGGGAGGCCGTCGGACGGCGGGGCCCGGAGAACGTGCCAGCCAGGATGCCACCTGGTGCCTGGCCGGGCTGGAGGGCCCAGGCTGGGCTTGTGCCCAGGTGGAGGCGAGGCTCTGGAGATGCTGAGGGGGGGGTGTGGAGACGCCGGGAGGCAGTGGGACTCGCCTCTCACTGTCTGGAAGCACACACAGCGCTTCCTGTGAGCGGGTCAGCGACCCCAAGGGCCCCGCGCTCCCAGGGTGAGCACCCTGACAGGAGGGTGCCGGCCCCTCCGTCCCCAGCCCAGGCCGGCTCTGCAGGTAGGACGCACCCTCAGGGAGGAAAGGGAGGGGTAAGCTACAGAGTCAGAGGGGCCAGGCTCGGCCTGAAAGCCATCTGGGGCCTGGGCCAGGTTAGACCTGGAATGGATCCTTAGGAAAATTCCTGACGTTTAATAATCCACAAGCAGCAACATTCCCTTCCTGAAAGGCCAACCCATCCTCGCTCTTCTTGGAATCGTTTAAAATGATGGAACAATAATATCAGAAAACAGCTGCACACGAAGAGGAGAAAAGAGTGCTGTGTGTTGGAAATGCACGTCCCCCCCAGCTTATGGCTATTACAAGCCCCCAGCCCGCCCCTCCCCAGCCCCCCCCAGCCCCCTCTGCAAACCCAGCGTTTTCACTGTTTCCCTTACTTTGGTGCGAGGTGAGGTCCCAGGCCCCCGCCTCTGCGAGCGCTGAGCTTCCCTGTGGCTTTTAAAAATGTGCTGTTAGAGCCAAGACACTCTGACAACTCAACGATTTAAAAATGAGAGTCCTCCTGGATTCCTAGGGGGCCTAGCACCGAAGGGCAACATTTTTACAGGCCAGTTCCCCGCGCAGAGCCGCGAGAGCCGCGAGAGCCGCATTGATCTTCTGAGGGGCTGCTGCCGCCAGGCGCGCCCATGATGGATCCAACAGCTTCAAAGGGGAGAAGATGTGAGGAGACCCTCGCACCGGGAGCGGGCGGTCTAGAAGGGAATCCTATTTTTAAATGTCGAGAGGAATAGCCAGGCAAAGTACAAAAACCAAGTAGGAGCTCAGACACCATGCGCGCAGCTCGCATCCCGGCACAGAGCCCAGAGGCTGTAAGTCGTGAAGTCGGGACAGCTGGTCGATGGGCTTCGATGACAAAACGTTCAGGGACAAAACCAAGGTCGGTTCAATGATAAAACTGAACAGTGAAGCCAGTGACCCACACACAGAGCTCCGTTCCCCAGCCCTGTCCTGACGGCGGCTCTCCCCAGACACGGCCACAGGCACTGCCGACGCCCGTGAGCTCTCCGCTCCAACCCACGTGCGAGCGAGACGACCCTCGAGACCGCCTGGCCTCCACCCACGAATAGGACACAGGCCCAGAGAGGGCAGCCACGTGTCTGAGGACACACAGCAGCCCAGCGACTGGGGGTGCCTCTGACTGAGGGTGCCTCTGACTGAGGGTGCCTCTGACTGGGGGTGCCTCTGACTGGGGGTACCTCTGAGGGGTGCCTCTGACTGGGGGTGCCTCTGATTGGGGGTGCCTCTGACTGAGGGTGCCTCTGACTGGGGGTGCCTCTGACGGAGGGTGCCTCTGACTGAGGGTGCCTCTGACTGGGGGTGCCTCTGACTGGGGGTGCCTCTGATGGAGGGTGCCTCTGACTGGGGGTGCCTCTGACGGAGGGTGCCTCTGACTGAGGGTGCCTCTGACTGGGGGTGCCTCTGACTGGGGGTGCCTCTGATGGAGGGTGCCTCTGACTGAGGGTGCCTCTGACTGGGGGTGCCTCTGATGGAGGGTGCCTCTGCTGAGGGTGCCTCTGACTGGGGGTGCCTCTGACTGGGGGTGCCTCTGACTGGGGGTGCCTCTGATGGAGGGTGCCTCTGACTGAGGGTGCCTCTGACTGGGGGTGCCTCTGATGGAGGGTGCCTCTGCTGAGGGTGCCTCTGACTGGGGGTGCCTCTGACTGGGGGTGCCTCTGACTGGGGGTGCCTCTGACTGGGGGTGCCTCTGACCCGAGGCCACTGTTTCTATCCAGGCTACTCCACTGGCCTCGGGCAGACAGCGGCAGGACCGATGCTACAATGACCCGCCTCTGACCTGCGCTCCAGGAGACCAAACAGCTGAACCCTCGCCCCTGCCGCACCTGAGGTTTCCAAAGGCGCCAGGTCTGCGGGGAGCACAGACCACCACCAGAAGCTCGGTCCACCCTCGTGTCTGGGGGCAGCGGGCAGGCCCGCCTCGAACACAGCTCCAGCTGCCTGTGCTGTCCCCCGGCCCGCGACCCTGAAGCTGCAGGACCGGGCCCACCTCCCTGCCTCCTGCTCCCGGCCTGAGCGGGGCTGAGAGTTTGCTGAAGTCCATGAGTGGTGTCCAGACCATCTCCATGACAGCAACAGACGACAGGGGCACTTGGAGAGCTGGCTGCCGCCCCTCCCCTCGCGGTCCTCTGGCACGGCCCCAGCCCGCCGCCTCCGCCCTCGGCGCCCGTAATACCGTAACGCACTCGCTCTCCGGGCCAGGAAGCCAAAGGAGGTGGGAGTGGGCAGAGCATATTTCTCCAGCTCTTAAGGGTCCCATCTGACAGTTAAATAACGGGATGCTCTAAGCGCTTGCCGATGATGCGCTGAGCCATTCCCCGAGAAGGCGCGCCGTTCAGCAGGCTCGCGGAATTGATCGCTCCGGCCACAGTCTGAGGGGCCGGGACAGGGAGGGGGGACTGCAGAGCGCTGGCCTGGCCTCATGGGCGTCACAGGGCCTGGGAACCTCATCCCACGAGCAGGACCTGTGTCTCCCTTGGGCTCCCCAGCACCCTGGCTGTGTGCCAGCCTCCCCGTGCCCAGGGGCACTAACTAGTCGGACGATGCCAGCAGTGCCCGGCTCCGGCCAGCCTCCGGAGGCAGGGCTCCCGGCGGGGCTGTGGAGGGAGAACAGGACCCTTGTCCACACGCACTCCTAGAGCCAAGCCCCTGCCAGCGATGCCATCTCAGCGGTGGGGCTCCCTCTGCCAGCCCTTGGCCAGGAGGCTGTGGCTGGAACCCCACTCATCCTCATCAAAACGTTTGTTTTAAAAAACATATACATATTTGTATTGCTTTCCGAGAGGAAGGGAGAGGGAGAGAGAGAAACAGCAAGGAGGAGGGAAAATCATTGACCAGCTGCCTCCTGCACAACCCCCACTGGGGATAGAGCCCACAACCCAGGCCTGTGCCCTGACCGGGAACCAAACTGTGACCTCCTGGACCTCCTGGTTGGTTCCTAGGTGGACACTCAACCACTGAGCTGTGCCAGCCGCGCCAGAATGGCTTCTGAAATCACGCAACTTCGGCCTTACCGCACACCCCACTTTTCCAATGTGCTCTCCCCACTGCACCCACACAAGGTCCCACTTCAGAGACTGGAACACCAAGGCCCAGAGAGGGGAGTGACCGGCTCAGGCGCCCCAGCGGGGAGGTGGGAGGCGGGGCGCCAGGTCCGCGGGGCTCCAGCGCCTTCCCCTCCACCCGCGGAGAAGACCGGACTGTGGTCCCGCAAGCGCCTCCCGACCCGGGACCTGCACCCGGGCTTTCCCCACAGCCTCCATCTTGGCGGCGGCGGCTGGTCTGTCCCCTGGAGGGGGCTGTGCGAATCCTGGCTCGGGGACCACAAGTGGCTCAGCCGAGACCTGTGGCCACCAAGTGGCAGTGCCCGCGAGCAGGCTCTGGGGTTGGAGGGAAGCTCCCACCGCCGGGCTCTGGGCTCACAGAGATGCGGAACCCCACGCTGCAGTGGGCGCCGGAGGACAGCCACCTGCGTAGGGGCCAGGCCACTCCTGCCACGGCGTGACATGGGTGAGGGAGGAGAGAACGGGGCCCAGGTGGTCCTGCCCTTGGAGAGCCGGGGTGCGTATTAACATGGCGGCACAGATAGAGTCAGAGGGAATGGGTTCTACGGAGGGTCCGCTCCAGGGGGTCCATGCTGCCGACCAGGAAGTGGTGCCCTGGGCTACTCTGAGTTTGCTTTCCCTGGGACACCCCGAGCCCTCTAGGGACTCTCCCATCTGCTTTCCTCAATGACTGTCCATCCACCCATCCACCCACCCATCCATCCACCCATCCACCCAACCATCCATCCACCCATCCACCCACCCATCCATCCATCCACCCATCCATCCACCCATCCACCCACCCATCCATCCACCCACCCACCCATCCACCCAACCATCCATCCACCCATCCACCCACCCATCCATCCACCCACCCACCCATCCACCCATCCACCCAACCATCCATCCACCCATCCACCCACCCACCCACCCATCCACCCAACCATCCATCCACCCATCCACCCACCCATCCACCCACCCATCCATCCACCCACCCACCCATCCACCCAACCATCCATCCACCCATCCACCCACCCATCCATCCACCCACCCACCCATCCATCCACCCATCCATCCATCCACCCACTCACCCATCCATCCATCCACCCACCCACCCACCCATCCATCCACCCACCCAACTATCCATCCACCCATCCACCCACCCATCCATCCACCCACCCACCCATCCATCTACCCATCCACCCAACCACCCAACCATCCATCCACCCATCCACCAACCCATCCACCCATCCATCCACCCATCCACCCATCCACCCACCTACCCACACACACATCCATCCATCCACCCACCCATCCACCATCTCCCTGTCCTTTGTCGCTCCCTTCCCCCTTCCATCCATCCAACTCCAACACCACACATCACTGGGTGCCTGCTATGTGCCTGGTCCTGGTCTGGGCTTTGAGATGGGGGTGCAGATGGACCTTGGGGAGGCTCTGACCTCCTGGAGCACGGGAGATGTTTGATGAGTGAGTGGGTGGCCAAGTGAGGTAAGACGCTCTCCCATAACCGCACTGCCTGGACAGTTGCTCACGCCTAATGCTGACGTCATCACTGTGTCTCCCAGATCCCAGGCCTTGATTCTGGGCTGGTCCCAGAAAGTGACTCAACTTTGCTCTTTTAGAAACACTGGCATCCCACTCGCGTCGCCCTTCACAGGGAGCCGGGATGAAGCGGGGGGTGGGTGCCCCTGCTGCTGCCCAGGCGGAGGCGTCACGTGCCAACAACACTGGCCCCTCCCCAGGGCCCGCGGAAGGAGGGCACGTGGGACCGGCCCAGGGTGACGGCAGCTGCTTTCCTCCCGCTTAGGAGGTGTTTCCTGAGGACAGATTCGCAGCTGGACCCGGGCCAGGCCAGCTTGTCTGACTTTTCTGGGGAGCGGCAGACAGCTGGCTGGAATGCGGGACAGAGCACCCGGGAGAGAGGGGCCCGGTTTCCCAGCAATGCAAAGAAATGCCGCGTCTCCCCGCCCCCCCCAGCCCACCCTGTCGGCCCCTGCCTCGGGCCCCAGCGCCCTTCCCATCCCTGGCGGCCCAGACCCGCCTCCGCAAAAGCGGTTCCCAGGGCCCCTCTGTCTGCAGCGGCCTGGGGTTCTCTGGGCTGGCATCTCCGCATGTCTCCCCCCTCCGTGCCTATGTCTCTGAGGGTTTCTCTCTGTCCGTGTCTCTTGGTCTGTCTGCCTGTGTCTCTCTCCACATGTCTCTGACTTTCTGTGTGACCCCTTCTCTCATTCACTCATCCCCTTCACCCTCCCCTTCCCTTTTTCCTAAGATCATCCCAAGAGCAGACGTCCCATGACACAAAGACCCGGGGACCACGTGTGGCCCTCTCTCCTCGGCCACAGGGAAGCAAAGACCTGGTTCTGGCCTGGCCCCTCCTGCTGGGTCACCAGGTTGCAGAGCGCCTGGTCCCAGGGAGCTGATACCCCGGTGGGCGGACAGACAGTAATAAACAGACAAGTGGGTAATGTCCTGTAGCGCTATGCACTGTGAATAAAAGAGCGAATTGGAGGCGCTATTTCAGGCAGACTGGCCCAAGATGCTCTCCCAAGTCAGGTGACATTGGAACAGAGGCTGGAATGCATGGGGGGGGGGGGGGGAGGTGTCAGTCCCTGTAGGTACCCTGGAAAGAGAACAGCACGTGCAAAGGCCCTGGGGTAGGACTCCACGCCCAAGCTGCATTTCCTGGCACATTGCCTGTACAACACCTCTAATTCTAGGGCCCCTCAGATTCCCACGGCAGCCCTGCTGCCAACGTGATGACTGGGTGTCTGGACACGGGGCCTTCTTGGGGAAGCGGGAAGGAAGACACACACACACACACACACACACACACACACACACACACACATGAGCTGCTGACAGCTGGGGAGGGCAGGGCCACCCATCCTGTCTGGGGGCCTCACGCAGCGGGAGCCTCGGCCCCTTCCATCTGTCCAACCCTCCCGTCATCCCCACACACGGCGGGGCCCCGCGGCCCACGGGAATGGAGGGCCTTTGCACCCACGGCGGTTTCGATCCGGGGGTCGTGGACAAACCGATCAGAGTGCCGCCTGAAACCCGCTCCCCAGGACATCTGCGCACTTTCTCCAAACATCACATCCATGCTAATAAGGCAAATAAACGCGGCATTTAAAGATCAGAGGCAGCGCGGTTACAGCCCATTAAATTAAATTCGCCGTCAAGGGTGAAAGAGAAGATAAACCAGGATTACTCCAGTCACGGCGAATTAAAACAAGAACAAGAAAAGAAAGGAGCGTTCTGAGAGAGATGGAATTTCGCGGTCCCCGCCGCAGGCCAGCAGCTGCCTCCCCCAGGTTTGCGGTTTGGAAGAGTGACTGTGGAATGGGGGGGGGGGGGGGGAGCCTCGCTCCCCAGATGCTGGCTCCAGGCGCCTGTCCCTGGGCCCCTGGGTCAGAGCCCATCGGGGTGGGCAGGCTGAGCCACGTGCACCTCCCCTGTAAAGCCCGAGGCTGGGGGTCGCTGTCGGGAGGGCGAGGGCAATGGCTGAGCCTGGGACTCGGGGCTTCGCTTTCCCATCTGGGAACTGGGACCAGAGCCGGCCCTCGCTGTGCCATCCTGGGAGGAGCCGTGCGCGTTTTGTAGGAGAAGCCGGCTCCACGGCCGTCAGAGCTGGGCTCCCCACTCCCCACTGGCCCCCACAGTCCCTGCCGGGCCGGGCTACACCCTGGCAGGAAGCTGGCAAGTTGTGGCGGAAATAGTACAAATTCAAGCAATACCGCTCCCTAAGCAGACAATGTTCCGGCCCTGTTCAGACGAATTAGGGGTTTCACGATGTGGACAAGGGAGCCGTCAGCAAGCGTGGCGCTGAGAGTGTGGGCCCGGGGGCTGCACGTCACATCCTGGGCGCACACAGCCCGGGGAGCCGAGCGATGCCGCGGTTCCCTGCTCTGAGCGCGGCGGCCTGGGTAGAAGATGAACAATGCCGAAGCGCTGTCATAAAGATGAGAGGAACTGCCACCAATCAAAAGAGCCAGCGCCCAGCGCCCAGTGGGTACTCAGTGCATCTCCGTGTCTGCCACGCTCCGCCCCCAGCAGGGCCCCGTGGGCGAGAGAAGTGCTGAGCCCAGTGCCCGAAGCATGGAGGCCAGTCTGGGCTGTCATCTCAGGTTCCTCCGGGAGAGGCACTGGGTGTGAAGTCTGCGGGCGAACGGGCACCTGCTTCAACTGCCCCGCAGGAAAGACCGTGGAGCGGGAACCAGAGCACCCCCCCCCCCCGCCACGTCCTCCCCCCGCCAAGGCTGAGCTCGGCCAGAACGCAGGCTGCCCGCCACGTGGCCGCCACCCCCCGCTGGCCTTGGAGAGCAGTGAGATGACCTAGGCAGGACCAGGAGGGAGGCCTGTGAGGGTTCAAGGCCAGGGGTGGGAGCTGTACCAGCACCAGCCCCCATCTCGGCCCCAGGCCTGAGGGCAGGTGGTTCCACAGGGTTCCCAGTTGGGGGAGGGGGGCTGGCAGAGGGAGGTCTTTCTCTTCCAGAGCATCAGTACCACCCCCCTGCCTCCCCCCCATCCACCCCCCCCCCCAACCAAGAAGCTGCTTATGCCTGGATGCAGACTGCGGCTCTTGGGGGAGTTCCGAAGGAGAATATGGAGATGTGGTGTCCAGGCCCGTCCGCTCAGGTCAATGCACGCTGCAAGGACATCCGTTCTGAGTTCGCCACTGAGGAGCACGTGTCGATTCTACCCGAACCTATAGCTGCATTCCACCTCCATCTCCATCTCCAGCCCCCTGACCTGTCCTTGTCCCTGTGTCTCAATCTATACCCACCACCCTCAGTACCGGGAGGTGTATCTGTATCCGTTAGCAACCCCACCTCCAGCTGCATCTACCTCCATCTCTACCTCCATTTGCATCTCCACCGCTGGCTGCATGCATCTCATCATCATCGATATCCAGCTCCAGCTCCATCCGTATTTTCATCTCTCTCTCATCGCCAGGTGCCTGGGATGGAAGGATCTGTGTGGACTATGTTTGAGTCAAGGTCACTGCCACGTCTGTAGTTCTAGGAGACGACACCATTTGTACCAAAACGCTCTGTGACTCTGTTTCTAAGCAGGCGGTCTCACCACTTTCTTCCAATAGGCCAGGCGCTCCCAGGGAGGCATGTACACGTGCGGGGTTCCCTGTGAGTTCGGACTGTCCCTGCGCCAGAGTCAGATGGGGCTTCTGCAGGGAGGACAGGGGAGGTACCTTCCCATGTGTTCTTACTTGAACCCCCCAGCGGCCCAGACGAGTCGGGGCTCACACAGATGCCTGCGGGCTAGGGGCCAGGATGCCCTCACTGGCAGGGCCTCCCTGCTCAGCTGTTTCATTTTAAAACAAGCATTCAGGTGGAATCCGTCCAGTAAATGCACCAAGAGATAAAGGAGTAGCTGGGTTCTTTTAAAAAGTGAACTAGAGCGTTGAAATGGGTGGCATTTCCCACGGGTCAGTGACACCCTGACGGTCTGGCGCGATCCTTCCCTCCCTGGACGCCGAGGCTGGCGGCGGGCGTGGGGCGAGCAGCAGGAGCGCGGGGAGCGGAGGCCGGCCCCCGTCTCCCTGGCAGCACTAAGGCCACATCCGTGGACGGGTCACGAGATCTGGCCTTTAAGTCCAGCTTTCCCACTCCCGGCCGCGCGGCCTTGGGCAGGTCACCTCCATTCTGTGCGCCTCCTGCGCACTCCTGTCCTCACGCTGTCTCGGCCAGAGGGAGACGGGCCTGGGAGTGGGCGTCATGGGCAGGGACAAGGTTTTCGTGGGTCAGGACAAGAGGCGGACCCACAGGCTGCCGGGGGTGGCCCACAGGCAGACCGATCGGGCCCGCGGCGGTTTTAGCCATTGGGTTCATGCCCCGAACTTCCCATCTCCACTTTCCGATGACTTTCTCTCGCATTCACACCCAGTGTCCCTTAGAGAACAGAGATCGCTGCCCAGCTCCGAACCGGCAGCCCTGGGGCCACCATGACCCAGCATCCTCTTCCCCGCCAGGGGGTCACTCTCAGACACGGTGCTGCAGGCATGGTGTGCGAGGCCGCGAGGCCTGGCTCCGGCCCCCCAAGGGCTCCTTTCCTAGTGAGCCCCTCTGGTTCAGGCCGCGCACACCCCTCACTTGGATGAACACACGGACCCTGAGAGCCAGAGACAGCCCCAAGGCCACCGCCTCCCTTCGGAGGGGCTACCTGTGAAACGGGAGGGCGGCAACCCCAGCCACTACGGGCAGCCTCGCCAGGGGCGGATCAAGGCCACACTCGGTGTCCCCGGGCCAAGTGTCCGTCTCCCGTCCACCGAGGGAGAGCTCAATCCCAGCTCCGCGGACCGCGCTGGCTGCGGGAGCCCACGCCTCGCTCCTGGGAGCGGGGGTGACGGTCCCTCCGCTGTAGTCACAGCGGAAACGAAGATCCTCACCCTGCACGTGCACAGTTCACCGGGCAAAGCCAACAGAAAGGTCGGGAAACGGGTGCAGAGGAGCCCGCTGCCTTGCCCCGGGTCCAGGGTTGGCCTGTTTGGCAGGGAGGGCAGTGCACAAGCCACGGTACCACCAGCCATGCGATGCCACTGTCCCCTTCACCATTCTGACCCTCAGTGTCTTCTGCAGAATGCCCATATCCGCTCACACCATCACTGTTCAGAATACATTAGGCCACATTCTAACAGTAAGAGCCCCCACTGGGTTTTATTGTGCCGCCCTACTATGTGCAGGTGACTGCACAAACAGCTGAGCGGGCACTGGGGCACAGAGCCGGCCTTGCCTGGAGAGGCGGCCCGTGCCTCCCACAGAGCGGGGCTGTGTTCACAGCCAGGGAACAGGAGGAGGGCGCGGGCCTCTGGCTCCCCACACGCACCCGGATCAGCGGGTCCCCCCTCTTCAACACTCCCGCCCCCGGCTCCCTGGAAGCCCCCCTCCAGCCACAGCCCTTCCACTCACGCCCACTTCCTCTCTCTCTGTGGCTTTGGCCCATGAATAATGAAGCCCTGTTATAAATTTAGAAACGTCCTTGCTGCCGGCAGCGGCCTTGCTCTTTACTTTCCTCCCGCTGGTTTGCAAGAAAAACGAACCCCTTGAAAACACATTTTTCCCTCAATGGATTTCCTGACAAGCAAAATGAAGTTGCTAATTTTACACCCTCCGTGCAGAGTGGCCCTGGCTCACCGCCCTGAGGGGGGGATTGGTGAGGACAGGGGAGGAGGGCAGCTTTCCAGAAAAGTTCTAATTCCTGGGGGCCGGGGTGTGGTGGGAAGGGCAGGGGCCTGGGGCTGACCCAGGTGGTGCTCCTCCCCCTCCCCCTGGGCAGCCTGGGCTGGCCCCTCCTCGGAGCACCAGGAGAGACGTTCTCCCGTCCCCTGGGAGGGCTGTGTGACCTGAGGGTGCACAGGTGGGCGGTGATGTGGGCACCCGGCGGGCCCCACTGCTCTGTCTCCTCCCTCCCTTCCTGCATGGACTTCACAAAGAACCTTCCGGAACACCCAGGAGAGTTCCAAATTCCTTCCCGTCCACACTTCTCTGCGCGACTTCAGAGCTGACCTGCGCCTACAGGCCCCCGAGCCTGGGCGTGCTCCCTCCGTGCCCGGGACTCAGCCCTCTGCCCTCCTGACACAGCTCTGCCAGGCCCGGCAGGCACCATGGACACAGGAAAAGGGTGGGCACAGGGCTGCCTTCCTGGGCAGCGTGGACCACCAGGGAGGGCGCCCAGGACACTGCAGAGCCCTGAGCTATAGGGAACCAGCCCCACCCCTTCGCTGGCCTGTGCTCTCCTCTCCTGCCTTAAGTCTCAGCCCCCCTCTTCAAGGTCAGCTCAAGGTCACCCTCCTCCAAGAGCTCTTTGCTAGTGACTGGCCCCTCACTGATTTAGGCCCTGGCCCTTCTCTTGTCCTGGCCGAGGTGTGGCTATACCAGTCCCCAGGCTCTGCAGATCCAGGCAATGCTTGTCAGCTTCCTCACCCCCTCCCATCTCACACAGCCCCTCCACCCCACCAACTGCCACCCACATCAGCTCCAAGATTCTCAAGATCTAGGCTGGCCTCCAGCCTCCCCTCCCGCCCCGTCGGGGACTCCTGGAGAGCTGATGCGCAGTGCTCAGCTCAGCTCCTGGCCGGTAGGAAGGCTGGGCAGTGAACAGTGAGTGGGCTAATGAATGAATGAATGAATGAATGAATCGGAAGGGAGGAACCCGTGCGAAGGGCGGGCAAGCCAGCTGAGTCAAGACTGCAGCTCTCCACTCAGCCCAGTCCCACCTCTAACCAGCCGTGTGGCCCTCTCTGCTCCTCAATTTCCTCATCTATAAGACGGAGCGAATACAGCAGAATAGAATGTGCTTCAGATACAGCCTATTTGGTGGGGATGATGATGGCGATGCTGGTGATGATGATACGAGTGGTGCTGATGGTGGTGATGGGGCCGATGATATAGTGGTGATGGGGATGGGGATGATGATATAGTGGTGATGGTGAAAGTGGCAATGCTGGTGATGATATGAGTGGTGCTGATGGTGGTGATGGGGATGATGATATAGTGGTGATGGTGGTGGGGATGATGATGATGATGATGGCGATGATGGCGATGATGGTGGTGATGGTGGTGATGGTGGTGGTGGTGGTGATGGTGGTGGTGGTGGTGATGGTGGTGGTGATGATGATGGTGATAGTGGTGATGATGATGATGGTGGTGATAGTGGTGGTGGTGGTGGTGGTTGTTGATGATGTCAGTGATGATGATGGTGGTGATGATGATGGTGATAATGGTGGTGATGATGGTGATAATGGTAATGGTGGTGGTGATGGTGATAGTGGTGGTGGTGGTGGTGATGGTGGTGGTGATGATGGTGGTGGTGATGATGGTGGTGGTGGTGGTGAAAATGGTGGTGGTGATGGTGGTGATGATGGTGAAAATGGTGGTGGTGGTGATAGTGGTGGTGATGATGGTGGTGATGGTGGTGATGGTGGTGGTGGTGGTGGTGGTGGTGATGGTGATAATGGTAATGATGATGGTGGTGATAGTGGTGGTGGTGATGATGGTGATGATGGTGGTGATAATGGTGGTGATGATAATGGTGGTGATGATGGTGAAAATGGTGGTGGTGATGATGGTGGTGATGATGGTGAAAATGGTGGTGGTGGTGGTGGTGATGGTGGTGATGGTGGTGGTGATGATGATGGTGGTGATGATGGTGAAAATGGTGGTGGTGATAATGGTGGTGGTGGTGGTGGTGGTGGTGGTGGTGATGGTGATGGTGGTGGTGGTGATGATGATGGTGGTGGTGTTGATGATGTCAATGATGATGATGGTGGTGATGGTGGTGATGGTGGTGATGATAATGGTGGTGATGGTGGTGGTGGTGGTGGTGGTGGTGGTGATGGTGGTGATGGTGGTGGTGGTGGTGGTGGTGATGATGGTGGTGATGGTGGTGGTGGTGGTGGTGATGATGATGGTGGTGGTGGTGGTGGTGGTGGTGGTGGTGATGGTGGTGGTGATGGTGATGATGGTGGTGATAATGGTGGTGATGATGATGATGGTGGTGGTGGTGGTGTTGATGATGTCAATGATGATGATGGTGGTGGTGCTGGTATAGCATGCTGAAGAATGGTGAGAGAGTCACAGATACTGAGGAGGTTGTGTGCCAGCTCTATGACAGCGGTCCTGCAATCGAACATCACATTCTGAACTTGGCGATGGTCTGGTTCTGGGACCTGCGTGAAGCACCCACGCTTCTGGCCCTCAGTTGCTCCTGGCACACAGGGCAATGCCGTCGGTCCGGAACTCCTTCCTGCGTTGTCACAGCTCAGACGCATAGGAAGCTGTGCGTGAAGTGCCAAGGGCTCGTGTTGTGCCAGAGCCTGGGCCGCGCACCAGGATGACAGAGGAGAGGCCACGCCCCTCCCCTGAGCCTGTCCCCCGTCTGCACAATGAGGTGGTGATTTCCATGGTCTTCCAGACCCTCCCAGCTGCGAGGTGCTGAGCCAATGGCCTTGGGGCAATGACTCGTTCCCGAGGGAGCAGTGAGCACTCAGGTTTGGACTTGGTGGGACTGTCGAGAGGGGACCTTCATTCCTGGGGCCCGCGCTTGGAACCACACTTCACCTCACAACGATGCTCTGGGTGAATGCTGCTGTTCCCATTTAATGGATGAGGAAACTGAGGCCCAGCGACAATGGGAGAGCTGCCGAAGAACACATGGCTGGGTATGGGGCAGAACGTGGTGCCCGGGTCTTCCTCTGATCATGTGGGTTCCATAGGACACTAGAAAGCCCAGCCTGGACACTGCCCTGCAGGGACTCAGCGCTGTCCGCCACAGCCCCACACCACTGGCCGCCACAGCCCCACACCACTGGCCGCCACAGCCCCCACGCCACTGGCCGCCACAGCCCCCACACCACTGGCCACCACAGCCCCCACGCCACTGGCCGCCACAGCCCCCACACCACAGCCCCCACACCACAGCCCCCACACCACTGGCCGCCACAGCCCCACACCACTGGCCGCCACAGCCCCACACCACTGGCCGCCACAGCCCCCACGCCACTGGCCGCCACAGCCCCCACACCACTGGCCACCACAGCCCCCACGCCACTGGCCGCCACAGCCCCCACACCACAGCCCCCACACCACAGCCCCCACACCACTGGCCGCCACAGCCCCCACGCCACAGGCCGCCACAGCCCCACACCACTGGCCGCCACAGCCCCACACCACTGGCCGCCACAGCCCCCACGCCACTGGCCGCCACAGCCCCCACGCCACAGGCCGCCACAGCCCCACACCACTGGCCACCACAGCCCCCACGCCACTGGCCGCCACAGCCCCCACGCCACTGGCCGCCACAGCCCCCACGCCACAGGCCGCCACAGCCCCACACCACTGGCCGCCACAGCCCCACGCCACTGGCCGCCACAGCTCCCACGCCACTGGCCGCCACAGCCCCCACGCCACTGGCCGCCACAGCCCCCACGCCACTGGCCGCCACAGCCCCCACACCAGTGGCCGCCACAGCCCCACACCACTGGCCGCCACAGCCCCCACGCCACAGGCCGCCACAGCTCCCATGCCGCTGGCTCCCACAGCCCCCATGCCACAGCCCCCACACACTGGCTGCCACAGCCCCCACACCACAGCCCCCATGCCACAGCCCGCATGCCGCTGGCCGCCACAGCCCCCACGCTGCTGCGTCGGCCTGACTTCCATGCCCATGTGTTTCTCATTTCTGCATTTGTTGGCTCGAGCCGGCTGGGTTCGCCCTGCGTGATCATGTGCGACTCTTGTAGGCAGAGCCTTTCCCAAACCGCGTGGCTGGCTGAGAGGCCTGGCGCCTGGCGGTGGCTGCGCGCTCCACGCCGCTCGGCCGGCGTCTCCTCCCTCCTCTGTTTGCTTTGGATGCAGAGCTGCTGCGTCTGCTGCTCGATGGCACCCGGGAGCCCTCAGAGGAAGCAGAGGCCGCCTCACACCGTGAACAGCCACCTGAGCCTGAGCCAGGCCGATGGCAGTTGGCATCCCAGCTGTCACTAGGCTGACGTGTGGCCAGGGCCCACCAGCCCTGAGCCGCGGCGGGTCCCCACCCCGAGGGGAGAGCCGAGGGTGGAGGAGCTCTCGGGCCCGGGAGGCGTAAAGAGCAATGAGCCCATCTGGCCACAGCGGACCCTGGGGAACTGGCTGAGTGGGTCCCTTCCGGGGCGCTGGGGCCATGGCTGCAGGCGGATGGGCCTGCATGGGAGCGGGCAGAGGCCCGCAGCAGCCGGACGTGTCCGGCAAAACCCAAGCACCGTCCCTTTCCCTTTCTCCCGGGTCTCTCCCCAAAGCCGCAAAGCTGAGCAAGTCAGGCGGACACAGAAGGGAAATGCGTTCGGCGCAATCCCAGCGGGGAGTCACCCCCCCCACACACACACACACACACACAGCCCCAGGCCCACATCTGTCAGCTGGCTGTGCGCTGGGGCACGTGGCTCCCTGGCTGAGGGCTGCGGGGGCGCAGCTGTCGTCCCCTCCCGACAAGGCTGGGCTGCGGCCCCCGGGCCTGGCTGTGTCCTCTGCGAGTGCACGTGCTGGGGCCCAGGCCGGGCCCCGAGATGTGAGGCTGGGCCCAGGCGAGCAAGGGCCCCCACTTCCTTGGTGACAGAGGCCAAGCTCCCCAGGGTACCGTCCTGGCTCTTCCTGACCCGGCCTGGCCCACATTCGGCTGCCCAGAGCACGGAGCTGCCCAGCTCTGTGCACTCACAGCACCTCCCCCGCCCAGGGGCGTCCGTGTGCTGCGGGCTGGGTCCCCTCACTGGCCTGCACTGAGTCCCTGGGGGACAGACAGCCTGGGAGGTGGGTATCCACATGGGACCCGCACAGGAGTGCCCTGCAGATACCAGTCAGATTGAGTGGGTAGAACCTGGAAACCACTTCCCTCTCCTGAATGGGGAAACTGAGGCACAACTCTGGGGGTGGATTGGGTCGGGGCTCCCAGCTGGTTTGTGGTGGGGCCTCCCACCCACCAGGCCTGGCTACCTCTTCTGCTGAAGACCTAGGTCTGGACCCCACCCCACTTCACTCATTCACTCACTTATTCCCTCATATTCATTTCTTCATTCACTCATCCAATCATTCACTCATTCCCTCATTCATTCACTGACTCATTCACTCATTCACTCCTTCACTCACTCATTCATTCCCTCATTCACTCACTGACTCACTCACTTATTCCCTCCCTCCCTCCCTCACTCATTCTTGGCTGATGAACACCTCCCGCGTGCCAGGCCCCTCCAGGTGCTGGACACAGACAGGGGGCCCGGGATGCCGGGGACACATATGTTGTGGATGAGGCCGCCACAGGTCAGATCATCAAGCACAGAACTCACAGCTGTGGTGAGGGGCCTCCAGCTGGGGTGCCTGGTGTGTGGGGGGTGGGGCAGGGGCTGGGTGTGCAGGGCCGGCAGCCAGAGGAAGCGTGAGCAGGAGCGGGTCTCGCCCGAAGCCCTCCCGAGGCCGAGCGCGGGCGGAGAGGACAGGGGAGCCGGCAGCGGGCACCTCCTGGTTCTCCCGTGTCTGTCCTGCAGGGAGCGCAGCCACCAGTGTGACACCCAGTCCACCAGGGTCACCAGCGGCCCCCGGGGGCCAGAAAAGACCCTCCCACCCAACCCCCCTACAGATGAGGAACCTGGGTCCAGGGAGGGGCAGCCGGGTCTGAGGCCACGGCCAGTCGACAGAAGGGAGCCAGAGCCCACGGGGCCTCCCTCGCCAAGAAGCCCCACGGCAAACAGGAGACGAGGCTGCCCCACCCTTCCCCCTTCCCGGGCCCCTTCTCCGGGTCGTCTGAGTGGGAAGAAGGAGGAGTAATGGTATCTGCTAAACTCATTTCAAGGATCAAGAATTTCCAGATGTTTCCCTGTCCCCGCCCCTCCCCACCCCGCCCCTGTGCCTTCCTCATGACCGTCCCTCTGGCGGGGAGGGGGGTCCCCGGGGGCCCTGGGTGTGGCTGAAGGTCTGGCTGATGCTGGGAGCCCGGGATTCCTGGAAAACCAAGGCGATTTTCCAGGCCGACGGCTGGAGCCAACTCGGAATCCACCTGAGAAGCTCGGCTCCAGGCCCAGCTGGGAAGGGGCGGGAGGGGACGGGGGTGTGTGGGGGTAGGGCAGGGGAGGGGATGCGGGGGAGGCTCCGGGGGCCTAGCGCAGCCAGCCCACCCACATGACTACTAAGCTTAGCGACTCGATCGATGAGCCAATGAATCGATGACAACGCCCAATATTGGCTGAACACTGTCTGCATCACCACCTATTGGAGCAAAACTTGGGTCACAGCAACCTGCCAAGGGGGAATCACACCCCCACCCCCCATCTTACAGGAGACGGAGGCACCATGCCATGCGGAAAGGTGCCCCAGGTCACCCCAAAGCTGGTGGCAAAACAGAGATTTGCACCCTGGCCAGTCTGTGTGAATTCTACACTGGGCTAATGCAAGGGTCTGGAGGGGAGGGGAGGGGAGGGGGCAGGAGTGGGGAGAGAGCAAGCTCTTCCCCTGAATACTTGAAGCCCATCATTCTGTCCGCCTGGCTGGCACAGGTTGGGGGCGCACCTGGACACCCCTGTGGCTCAGGAGCTGCCAGGCCCCCACCAGGGCCACGCCTTGCACGGGACACGGGCTGGGATTCCTGCTGTAACAGCAGAGAGACGGGGGACCACACACACAGCGGCCCTCCGAAGGACACCCCTCGCAGCAGGGCCCCCTCAGACAGCAGCACCCCTCGCAGCAGGGCCCCCTCAGACAGCGGACCCCTCGCAGCAGGGCCCCCTCAGACAGCGGCACCCCTCGCAGCAGGGCCCCCTCAGACAGCGGCACCCCTCGCAGCAGGGCCCCCTCAGACAGCGGACCCCTCGCAGCAGGGCCCGTGCCATAAGCAGGGCTCCGAGTGAGGAAGTGCCGGCCGCGCCCAGCCGGTCCGCGTGGAGCCGCGCGTGTGGCCTGAAGGCACGCGGCACCCGGGTCCTTTGTGTGTGGCCACGGCAGATGTGGGGACCCATGTAAGCATGGCGCGTGGGACACATCAGTGTGTGCGGAGGGCGCACATCGGGGGGCTCCCCGGGGCTGTAATGTTTCACTCCTGTCCACCATCCCAAACTCATCTGCAGAACAGTAACATCTGTCTGGTGCCAGGGCCGCGGGCCGGTTGCACTGTGTCCAGAGACGGAAGTGTTTCCTATCGCGGCGTTAGTGTTACGGGTGTCCCCAGCCGAGCAGGGGTTCCTGTCCTGAGCCTGTGACGAGAAGGACACGTGGGCACCCTGGGCAGCCTGGGCACAGCCCTGGCACGCACACCCTCCACAGGCCTGTGGGTGGTGGTGGGCTGGCGGGTGCTAGTAGCAGCCGTGATGGCGAGAGCCGAGTTCCCGCAGGCTTGGCCCCGGTCATGAGGACGAGGCTGTGGTCGTGGCCAGCGGGGAGTCAGATGCTCTCAGGCCAGAGCCCCTCGGTGCGTGCCCGAGGAGGTGGGGGAGGGGAATGGACCCCCAGGCGTCCCAGCGGCCCACCGTCCTCAGAAGGGGAGGTGGCCAGGTCTGCCAACCCGAGCGGACCCCTGGGAAACGGCCCGCACTCCAAGTGCATCGGACCAGCCCCATGGCCTCCCCTGGGCGCACCCTCCATGTTCACAGGCACCGGTGATGGCGGCGGTGACAGGTTACTGTGCCCCCCAATTCACACACCAATGCCCGGCCCCAGGACCCCGGAATGCGGCCCGACCGGGAGGTGGGGCGGGTGCAGAGGCGATGAGCTAAGAGGAGGCCACGCTGCAGCAGGGCGGGCCCCTGATCCAGTGTGACTGTGTCCTCATGAAAGGGACATCTGGAGCAGACGCACGGGGAGAGCGTGATGGGAGGTGCAGGCAGAGATCGGGCCATGTGTCTACAAGCCAAGCACCCCCGTAGGTGCCAGCCGACCCAGCCGCCGGGAGAGAGGCTGGGACGGGCTCTCAGCCTCTGAGGGCACCAGCCTGCCGACACCCTGGCCTGGGCTTCCCCGCCTCCTGGCCACCGCATCACGCAAGCCCGGCTCCCCTCCGCCCCTGCCCTGTCCTCTCAGGCCACCCAGGGCGATGGCCGGTCCTCGTGTCCTTTCTCCATCCTCAGAGCCACAGCCCGGATCAGGCACCTGCTCTCACCTGATGTCACAACAGCAGCCCAACAGGTCTGCCTGCCCGGCCTCCCTCCTCCGCAGCCTCCCGCCTCTCAGGTCAAACACCTGGCCTGGCCACCTCCTCCCACACTCCTCCTGTGGGCTCTACCCTCACACAGACCAGAGCCCAGGCCCGCCGCCCGCCACCCACCGCCGCCACTCAGCCCCGCACCTGCCACCTCTCACGGTCCCTGCAGTGGCCTCAGCGCTTCTGATGCTCCCCCCTCACCCGCCACCGCACCCCCCACCCCACTGCTGTCCCCGCAAGCTCCCCTCGCTGGGTCTCACCCACAGGCCCACTCCTGACCCCACCCCACACCTATTCCTCATCACCTGGCCCCTTCCTCGGCACCTTTCCCATTTCACGCCACACGCTGTATTTGTGTTTCACTCCCGCCTCCTGCACTCACCCCAGGACCTGGGGGCTCTGTCTGTTTCGTTCCTCAAACACTCCCTGCACCTACTGCCGTCTCAGCACACAGCCGGCGCTCAGAGCCACTGGCTCTGTGCAGGAGCCACATACACCAGGGCAAGCATGGCTCTGAGGGTCCCCTTTCCCCTCTTCTAATCAAACCAGGAGAGCACGCCCACACGCAGCTGCTCCGGGCGCCTGCGGGGAGGAGATGGCCTGGCCTGCAGGTAAGGCTGCGGCTGGCAAGGGTGCTTTCCCAGGGCACCCTCCCGGGTGGGGTGGGCGGGCCGATAGGGCTTGTTATGTTGATGGCCCGGGAGTGGCACACCCAGCACCGCCCGCCAGGGAAGGTGTCTGTGGGAAGGTACCTGCCCCAGCTCTCAGGTGTGGGGAGGAACCCGGGACTCAGGACGGGGCCCCACGGGCTGGTGCCAGGGCGCTGGGCACACGGGAGACCCTCCAACAAGGTTGGCGCCCTGAGATCAGGAGGGAAGGTCCCAGGCGCTGGAGGTGTGTGTGCCCACGGCCTGGCCCGCACAGCCCCACACCTGTGTCCACGCAGCCACCCTGGCCTCGCTGGTCTCGGTCACTCCCCACCCGCTGGCTCTGCAGCGTCACGGTGATGAGATGGGCCCTGGAGCTGGGGCCACCATGGCCAAGGGGCTCCGTGCCTCCCGAGGGGCTGGGCTGTTGGGAGTAGGAACTGGGTCTGCCTTTCAAAGCCCCGGACCCCTGACCCTGAGCTCAGAGCCGTGCTCCACGCGGAGACTGGCCGCGTGCTCAGAGCTTCACAGCGTCCAGCGGCGGGGACACGGGTGCCCTGCCAGCGCCCAGGTGCCTCCCCCTGACCTCTGACCCCACAAAGGGGCCTCTCCACCTCCAGGCCGCCCAAGGCCGAGGTTGATCTGAACCACAGGCAACGTTTAAGGTCAAGGTCACGGTGCCCAGGACCCTGAGGCTGTGGGTGGGGTGATCCGTGCCCCCTGAAAGCTTGGCGGTGCTGACCCCTGGCGCCTGGGACGGGGCCTTGTTTGGAAACAGGTCTCTGCAGGTGTAACTGGGAAGGTGCGGTCACCCTGGCCCGGGCAGGCCTGGTCCAGTGACTCATGTCCTTATGAGAAGAGGGACAGATGGACACAGAGTCACACAGCGCAGGGAGAGGCGCGTGGTGAGGGCGGCAGGCTGGAGCGGAGCCAGCCCAGGAGGACAGGACAGGCTGTCCCCCCAGGACCCACACAAGGCCAGGACCCGCCGGGCTCGGCCCTCCCTGCGCCCGGAGCCCAGGCTCTGGCCTCCGGGCTGCGGAGCAGGGGCAGGTCCCTTCTCCTGTCGTTAGGGGGAAACCGAGTCCCCACGGTGGACCTCCAGGCCAGGCAGTCCCAGGGGGCGTGGGGTTCGGGGGGAGTGAGATGCCGGGGCCCAGGGGCCTGAGGGACCCGTCTGCACCGCACGGCGCTCGCCTCTGAGGTGACGGTCCCTGTTCCCATCGCCCTGAGCCTCGGGCTCCTGCCAGGCAGCGCGCCATCCCACGGCACGTGACTCAGTGTGAGGGGAGGGAGGGGGGCTGACCCGGCCCTGGGAGGAGCGTGGACATGCGGCTGAGGCGCCATCGGGGCTGGGTGGGAAGGCCAACCCCACCAACCTCAGGCTGGGCAGATGCTGTGCGGGCTGCCAGCATTCCCCCCACCCGGCCCCGCTCAGGAATCCCCCACCCGCTCCTGCCCCTGGACTATGCCCGCTCACCCACGCGCTCACACCTGCTGGTATGAGTCACGGCCTCCCACTCAGCTCCCTGGCACCGCCTCGTGCTGCTGCCTCCACGCCCTGCCCAGCTCTGCCAGGCCCCCCTCGGCCTCTGTGCTGCGGACCCAGGCCTGGCTGTGAGGGCTCCCCTGTCCCTGGCCTTGGGCTGCCCACTCTCCAGGCCCCTCACCTGGGCGCCCGTTGCCAGGCCCCTCACCTGGGTGCCCGCTGCCAGGCCGCACAGAGGTGGGTAAATCCCACGTCCCCTCCTCAGAAGCAGCAGTGACTCCTCGAGGGGACTCGGCAGCTCAGGGGACAGCCTGCCTCCCTCCACGGGCGCTGCACCTCCCTCCTCCCGGGCTCTGCGCGAAGGACAGCACTTGCCCCCGGGCCCTCGCCCTGCCACGTGCCCTCCTGGGGCTCCCCCTGCAAACCCACTGCACCAAGGGCTGTGCTCACGGCACCTTCCCAGAGGGGCTGTGGAGGCCGCCCATCTCCAGGCACCCACCTCCCGGCACCCACCTCCCAGCGCCCACCTCCCGGCGCCCACCTCCCAGCGCCCACCTCCCGGCGCCCACCTCCCCCTTGTCCCGCTGTCCCCCCTCCAGAGGGCGCATTTCCAAAGACATGAGAACGCTCACTTGGCAGCACACGTTCACGCTCCGTCCCGCACAGGCATGCCCGCCCCTCATTGAGCCCCAGCTCACCCCTGGGGCCACAAAAACGTGTGAAATGAGTGTCGGTGTGAACCCCAGCCTTGGGCCCCCATGTGGCCCTCAGGGCAGGTGGGTCCTGGGCAGGGGACAGGCGACAGGCGTGTCCCCCAGGAGAAGGGGGAGAGGAGAGGCAGCCTGGGAGTGGGCAGAGCTGTCCGTGGGCAGACATTCCGGAGCACAGGCCGCGAGCCCGCTGGGCGGGGCTGGAACCAGATGTCCCCGCTGCGCCCAGGGCCAGCCCTTCCCCGGCACCGCGGGGCCTTCCGGGTGTCTCAGCAGGTGCCGCCTCCTCCGCTCTCCTCCCCCGCCGGCTCCAGACCAGGGTCCCCTCAGAGCCTCCTCCTACCACCTTCTCCCACGGTACCCAGGCTTGTCTGTCCCGGGAAGGAAAAGGAAGCCCCTTCCAGATAACTTCCTTGGACGGAGCTTGTAAAAGCACAGCCGACACCGCCACTGGTTGGACTGTGGGTGGCAGACAGACACCTGTCACGCGTGTCCGGCATTTTCTGCAGGGCTAAGACCAGAGCCACCTGGGGTGACGCCATGGGGCGACAGCCCCTGGGACCACACGTCAGCAAAATCTTTGGGGGTGTCTGCTCAGCACATGCAAACCCTGGGCCCAGCAGGCCCTCCTGGGTGCCACCCACAGACACACACTCTGTGCACGACGTGGCCCCACTAGAATGGGCTGAGCAGCGGGGTGAGCGCCCCACCCTGGGGGCTGCCGTGGACAGCAGCTGGTGCTGGGGTCACACACAGAACGCACCCAGCGGTGAAGGCACCTGGGCCTCTGAAGAAACGACAGTGTTGTGTCAACGTCACCGTTCCCCAAATGACAGGTGTGGGGATGACGTGAGAACGTCCTGGTCCCTAGGAGACTGGGTAGAGGGACTGTGTCTCCAGCCAGCTCTCCCAGGCGGGCAGCCCGCGTCAGAAATACACGCATGTGCAGACGGATGGATGGGGACGGAGGGAGGACGACGGGGACCACAAAGCAAGTGGGGCCAGTGTGGCTGAGTCCAGGTCGCACAGGGGTCCTTGTCCGGTTTTCAACTGCTCTAAGTTGTAAACTATCTATACTAATAAAAAGGTAATATGCTAATTAGACTGGGAGACCTTCCAGATGTCCTTCTGGACAAAGCCATGGTGGCGGGGTCAAGGCAAAGGTGGTTAGGGGCGATCAGGCCAGGAGGGGAGGGCAGTTGGGGGCGAGCAAGCTGGTGGGGTGGGGGCAGTTGGGGACGAGCAGGCCAGTGGAGGGGGCAGTTGGGGGCAATCAGGCTATGGGGGGGGCAGTTGGGGGTGAGCAGGCCGGCAGGCAGAGTGGTTAGGGGCGATCAGGCAGACAGGCAGGTGAGTGGTTAGGAGCCAGAGGTCCCGGATTGCAAGAGGCGGTCAGACATCTCCCGAGGGGTCCCAAATTGGAGAGGGTGCAAGGCGGGCTGAGGAACAACCCCCCCCACCCACCCACAATGCACAAATTTCGTGCACCAGGCCACTAGTATGAAAATAAACCAAAATAGCTGCTAAGGCGGTGGGGGCTTGCAAAGGCCATGGGCTGCCTTGTGGGTGTCAGTGCCCTATAGCTGACCCGGTGTTTCCGCTCCCCGAAAATTCCCAGCGGAGACAGGAATGAGGTGCTCCCAACGTGGGTGGAATCCCTGCTGCCCCGACTGCGAATGACTCACACGCCCATGGACGAAAGCACAGAAATAGACGGGGGTGTCATCTACCAGCGGACAGAGTTCTACAGAAAATGAGACGCCAGACCCACAACTCCTCGCCGCAGTGCAGACGAATCTCAGGACCTGGCATTGCACCCAGGAAGCCAGACACCAAATACTTGGGGATCCAGGCAGGGGCGGGGCTTGGGGTGACTGGTGGTGCCCAGGGCTGCTGGGAATTGGCGCTATTCCGCCTGGATCCAGTGCCTGTTCAGGTTGTGCACCTACGTAGAGCTGAACACTGAGAATTTGTGCCTGTTCCTGTACCCATGAAATATTTCGATAAAAAGTAAAAAATGAGGAAGTCCAAAAGAAAAAGGCTTCTATATACTTTTTAAAAATAAAAGACAAATTCAGTATTTCACTTGTGGGTACTAGGCCGGAGGGATGCAAAGATAAGGAGGAGGCTGGCCGGTGGGGCTCAGTGGTTGAGCATTGACCTATGAACCAGGAGGTTGCGGCTCAATCCCCCGTCAGGACACATGCCAGGGTTGTGGGCTCAATCCCCAGTAGAGAGTGTGTAGGAGGCAGCTGATCAATGATTCTCTCTCATCATTGATGTTTCTGTCTCTCTCTCCCTCTCCCTTCCTCTCTGAAATATATATATATATTAGAGGCCCAGTGCACAAAATTTGTGCAGGGGGGGTGTGTCCCTCAGCCCTGCCTGCACTCTCCAATCTGGGACCCCTTGGGGGATGTCTGACCGCCGGTTTAGGCCCGATCCCTAAACCAGCAGTGGGACACCCTCTCACAATCCGGGACTGCTGGCTCCTAACCGCTCCCTGGCTGGCCCCATCACCCCCAAATGCCCTCCCCTGCCAGCCTGGTCACCTCCAACTGCCCTCCCCTGCAGGCCTGATCTCTCCCCCAACTGCCCTCCCCTGTCAGCCTGATGGCCCCCAACTGCCCTCCCCTGCTGGCCATCTTGTGACGACGTGAGCGCAGCCATCTTGTGATGACATCGCACGAGGGCATGACGCCACCTAGGCTTTTATTATATAGGATAGATAGATAGATAGATAGATAGATAGATAGATAGATGATAGATAGATGATAGATAGATAGGCATATACATAGATATACAGATAGACAGATATAGATGAGATGTCCCAGCCTCTGGGGAGCACGGCATCCGTGGTGGCGGGAGCCTGGCAGCACCATGGGGCTGGGCTGTGAGGGACCAGCTGGCACCACCCTTCCACACCAGAGAGCAGGGCCCTGTGCCCACAGTCCCTGGAGGACCACAGCAGATCCACAGTATCAGGAGACACACTGGACCAAGGGCTGGGACATACAAAGCCTGGTGACATGAACCAACACCCGCCTGCCCAGGCCCAGCGACATACGGTGCCCGCGTCTCCAGCGCCACCCCGATGGCAGGGAAGCCCCCAGCTGCCGCCCCGCAGCTGAGAGCCAGGCTCACTTCCTCCCGAGGCTGGCCCCGCCTCCGGGCCACAGGAACCACCATCCTTGGACGCGGTGTGAGACGTTCAGCTAATCCTGCTCCCCATCGATGTTCCCAACCCGACAGGGAGGAGGCCCGCGGTCCAGCCCCGTCCACATTCCTCCACGGGGCGGCCGCACCTCGGGCCTGGGCGCCGACCCACATAGCTGGGTGCTCCCGTGCACACCGGGGGCCCGGAATCCGAGCCAGGGCACCGCGCGAGGGGCTCACCCCCACCCGGGGCTCCGGCGGCCCAGGGCAGCCCCTCCGGCCGGGCCCTGGTGGGGCCCCTGGCGGGCAGTGCCCCACGGGGACCCGGCCGGCCGCCTGGCTCTGGAATTCTCCAGTGAATAAACAGGACCCAGTCGGGACACCTGTGTGCCTGCCGGCGCTGACTCTCCCGCCGAGAACTCTTTCTCAGACACGAAGGAAGGAAAATAATAACAAAGGACGCGGGAATGAAACAGCCCCTGTCGGGCAGGTGAATTTTCAACCCACATCCTCAGCCCCACTGAGGCCCGGCCCACGCCTGGCCAGGGTCCAGCAGAAACTGACTTGCCGGGGAGGTGGCTGGGCGCCCTCACCACGCAGGAAGCCCGAGGCCCTACAAGACCACGCAGCACAGCGACGCGACCACGCAGACCGGCCACACACGTGTCAGGCCGGATGTGGCGGACAGCAGCTGGGGTCGTTGGCCAGTCGTGACATCATGTAATGCTCTAGCAGAGAAAGGAGGGGCTGCCTTTATATACCTCCCAGGGCGCAGAAATTCCCCGGCCCCCAGCCAACAGGTCAGGACAGGCCTGAGCCCTGGCTGCTGCAGCGGGGGGTGGGGGGATGGCAGGGCGAGGGGGCGGGGAGGGCCCCCAGGACGGGGGCTTTGAGTGCGCTCCATTCAAATACAAGCCGTTTCCGACAGACAAGTCCCAGTGTGCCCAGGGGAAGGAGGGCCTCGCGGTGTGCGGGGCGGATGGCTCTGCAGGGAGGCCTGTGGGGAAGCCGGGGCGGAGTCAGGCTGTGCAGGAGGCGGCCCGGAGGGCGGGGCCCCGGAACAGCGGCCCAGGGGCGGGGCCGGTTTATAGCAGCACCCAGGGTGCTGGGCACATTGGAGCCACCCGCCGAGTCACCGGCAGCATGCTCCCTGCCCTGCTCCTCCTGCCCAGCCTCCTGGGGGCCGCCCTGGCCGGCCCCGTGCAGGGCTCCCTGGAGTGCACTCAGGGCTCTGCCGTGTGGTGCCGCGACCTGCAGGCCGCAGCCAGGTGCGGGGCCCTGGGGCACTGCCGGAGCGCCGTCTGGAGCAAGCCCAGCGCCAGGAGCTTGCCCTGTGACGTCTGCCTGGATGTGGTGGCTGCTGCCGGCAACGGCGCGAACCCCAACACCACAGATGCCGACGTCCTGGCTTTGGTGACGAAGACCTGCGAGTGGCTTCCCAGCCAGGACTCTTCGGCCAAATGCAAGGAGATGGTGGACGCCCACAGCTCGGCCATCCTCAGCATGCTCGGGGGGGGCCCGGGCAGCGCCCCCCCACAGGTGTGCACTGCGCTCACCCTCTGCCAGCCGCTGCAGAGCCTCCCGGCCACCCCGGGGCCACTCTCCGAGGAGGACACGTCCGAGCTGGTGGCCCCGTTCATGGCCCACGGGCCGCTCAGCTTCCACCTCCCGCCGATCCCTGAGGACCCCGTGTGCCAGGACTGCATCCGGCTGGTCACCCGGCTCCAGGACGAAGTGGGCTCCAACGTGTCGGCGCTGGCCGACGTGGTCACGCGGGAGCAGTGCAAGTCCCTGGGGCCCGACCTGGCTCTCATCTGCAGGGACTACATCCTGCGGTTCCTGGGCCCCGGGGAGCACATGCTGAAGCTGGTCCTGCCCGAGGAGACCTGCGAGAAGGGCGGCTTCTGCGAGGAGCTGCAGGTGCCCGCCGAGCTGGTGGTCCCCCCGCTGGAGCCGCTGTCTGTGGGGAAGAGGACGGAGCTGCAGATGCAGGCCGGCCTGACCTGCGAGGTGTGCCTGCAGGTGATCCAGGAGATGGACCAGTGGCTGGACTCCAACAGCACCGAGGTCCTCATCAGCCAGGCGCTGGAGCGCGTGTGCTCCGTGATGCCCGCGTCCATCGTCCAGCAGTGCGTCACCATGGTGGACGCCTACAGCCCCTCCCTGGTGCAGTTCGTGACCAGGGTCCCCCCGGAGAAGGTGTGCAAGGCCATCCGACTCTGCGGCGGCGGCGGCCGGCGGCGGCGGGCCCGGGCCATCCACGGGCCCCGCGCCACCCTCCTGCCGCCCTTGCTGGACAGGGACAACCAGGGCAGCTTCTGCAACGGCTGCAAGCGGCTGCTGGGCGTGTCCTCCCGCAACCTGGAGCGCAAGAGCACGAAGCGCGGCATCCTGCAGGCCTTCAAGGGCGGCTGCCGCATCCTGCCGCTGCCCTACATGATCCAGTGCAACCGCTTCGTGGACGAGTACGAGCCCGTGCTCTTCGCCACGCTCTCGGAGATGATGGACCCCGCCGCCCTGTGCGCCAAGGTGGGCGCCTGCCACGCCCCCCGGGCCCCGCTGCTGGGCACTGACCAGTGCGTCCTGGGCCCCAGCTTCTGGTGCGCCAGCCCGGAGGCCGCCCAGATGTGCGACGCCCTGGAGCACTGCCAGCGCTTCATATGGAAAGTGATGCCCTTCAACACCGGGGAGCCCGAGTGCCCCCCCAGGGGGCCCTCCTCACCCTGAACCCCCCGGGGACCCCACTCCCGTCTCACAGCGGAGAACGGAGGCCCGGGCGGGAGGCTGCGAGGAGCAGGGCTGAGGCGCGGATCCCCATCCTAACGACAGTGCCCGTGGCTCTGCCCTTGTAAGTCCCCCCCAGACCGGAACCAGCTGCCGGGCCCGGCCCCACCCCGGCCGCCTGCCCCTCAGCCTCCGTCGCTGTGATGGGCTGACCGCGGGGCCTGTCCTGGCCTGTGGTGCCCCCTGTTCTCTGCTGACGAGCGCCCAGCGGGGAGCCCGGCTGGGTGAGCGGAGGCAGGGGAGAGCGGGCAGAGGGGCCATCACAGGAGGGGCTCACGCCTCTTGTCCAGCAGCTGGGGGCGGGGGCTGTGTCTCATCCACAGCCACCCCCACTTGCTCAGGCCAGCGCTTCTCGACCCGGGGTCCTTGGGGGGGCCCGAAGGTGTGTGAGGTGTGTCTTTCTGGGGAGGAGGCTGGGACTCTGCCGCTCCCAGGGGAGCCGGGCTCAACAGGCCTTCCCCCGCCTCGGCCCACACGGGACCCAGACACCCGCCGCCCTGGTCCCAGGCAGAGGGGAGGCCTGCGCTGCCCTAATGAGGAGAGGAAAATTGTGCCGGGTCTGGCGTGGCTTCTGGGCTGTGGAGCCTTTCGGGGGTGAGCCAATCTTTTCACCCGTCGGAGCCTCGGTTTTCCAATCTGTAGAATGGGGTGATCACACACGTCTTGTGGGGATGGTGACACAATTCAAAGAGAGCTTCTCCCCCAGGGACCACACCCATCCGTCTGCCGGGCCCCACAAAACCCGGCTCAGGTCCCCAGGAGAATCTGGCTGCGCAAGCGCGGAATAAACGGAGCTTCTCCAAACGCCGCCTGCCATGTCCTCATTCCCCGGGCCCAGCAATCGCCCTCCCTGCCTCCCAGGGTCCCCTCCTGCGGGAAGCCCTCCTGCGCTGGTTTAGCCGCCCGATGTTTCTCTCCAGTGCTGTATCGTCACCGGTCTCCTGTACCCCCGAGCCCCTGGGGACAGCCCGAGGGAGACCCCGCTGTCTCTCGAGCCCACACAGGGACTCGGACCTTTGCGTGTCCCTGAAGCCTGGCTGGGTGACGCCTAGCAGCCGCCTTCAGACAAATCCTGTGGAACGAGAGGAAAGGTGCCCAGCCGGGGTGGGCAGAGGCCTGAGCGGGTGCCCTTTTCCGAGGGGCTACACCCGAGCCCTTAGTGAATGTCCCAGGCCCGGCCACTGCCCAGGACACAGGGGAGCTGGGCCTGAGTTTCTGGGCTCCTCCGAGCTGGTTCACTCTGGCTGGACCGGGGCGGCCCTGTGAGGGCCCAGATGTGGCCATGGATGGCAGCTCTGCATCCAGTTCCACACACAGGTGTCCGGGGAGTCATGGGCTTGCACACTGGGGGGCTGAGTGCAAACCGTGGTCCCCAGGGCTGGTCCAAGTCCCCAGGGCTGGCCCACGCTCCCCAGGGCTGGCCCACAGTCCCCATGGCTGGTCCACAGACCCCAGGGCTAGCCCACGCTCCCCAGGGCTGGCCCACAGTCCCCAGGGCTGGCCCACGCTCCCCAGGGCTGGCCCACAGTCCCCAGGGCTAGCCCACGCTCCCCAGGGCTGGCCCACGCTCCCCAGGGCTGGTCCACAGTCCCCAGGGCTGGCCCACAGTCCCCAGGGCTGGTCCACAGTCCCCAGGGCTGGCCCACGCTCCCCAGGGCTGGTCCACAGTCCCCAGGGCTGGCCCACGCTCCCCAGGGCTGGCCCACAGTCCCCAGGGCTGGCCCACGCTCCCCAGGGCTGGCCCACAGTCCCCAGGGCTAGCCCACGCTCCCCAGGGCTGGTCCACAGTCCCCAGGGCTGGCCCACGCTCCCCAGGGCTGGTCCACAGTCCCCAGGGCTGGCCCACGGTCCCCAGGGCTGGCCCACGGTCCCCAGGGCTGGCCGTCATGTGACGGGTCAGTTCCCTGGGCTGTCACTGGTCGCACATGGCTGGCCTGCGACAGGCCGGGCGGTGCCACCACATCTCCCCGGTGACCCATCCACGCAGTGATGAGATGCCGCAGGCCCCGCCGGCCCTGAGCTCACCACCTTCCCAAACCAAGCTCCCTGTGCTGGGCGGGTGGTGGGGCCCCCACATGCCCTTCCCTCTGCCCACCCACCCAAGACTGGGGACCAGCTACAACTGAGGGTCAGCTCAGCCAATGCGCCGTGTGTCTGTCCTCCGAGGACAGTGAGCAATGGCCACCTACGGAGGGCTTCCCACGTGCCCAGCGGGCACTGCCCAAGAACTCAGCCGGACCTCCCTCCTCCCCTTCCACAGCCACCAGGAGGAAGACACCACTCTCATCCCATTTCACAGATCCAAACAGACCAGAGAGGTCAGTGCCTGGCCCAAGGCCGCACAGCCAGCAGGTGATGGAGCCAAGAGTCTAGCCCTGTCTGTCGGACCCTCACACCCACTGCACCCAGCTGGGCTGGAGTTCAAGTCCTGACCCCACCACCCGTGACCTCTGCCTCCGTCTTCTCATTCCTAAAATTCCTAAAGGAGCCACCCCACCTCCGGAAGGGCGGGGTCGTCGGCCGGACGGTGACGGTGCGTGGGAGAGGCCAGCGCCCTGCAGGCCAGCGTCAGGGAGGGGGCTTTTAAATCCCCTCCTCCCGCCAGACCTCTGTCTGTCTTTCCAGGGTTCAAACGTACTGTTTTCCTCTCGCAAATCTCCCTCTTAATTAACACCCGGGGATTTGGGGGGGAGAGGGGTGGGGGGAGATACAGCCACCTCACCGCCCCAGCAGCGCGGCCCCCCCCCCCCCCGAGCAGCCCCCCAGCAGCGAGCCCCTTAGCCACTCTCGGCTGCTTATCGTTTCCCTCATCAAATTCCTTTTAGGTCGAAGCTGGGGAGGAACATTGGCTGGGGCTGAGCCTGAGGCCAGGAGAGGGGCAGGCAGGGAGGCAGGGAGGCAGGGAGGCAGGGAGACAGGGACGCAGGGACGCAGGGACCCCAGGACACCGGCCTCAGGGAGCCCTGTGAGGTCCCCATGGAGGTGTCCGCCAGGCGAATGGAGGGCCCGGGGCAGCGCCTCCTGGGCTGGGCGCTCATGTCACCATCTTCCCCAGACCCTCAGGCTTGGGGTGAACTGCGGGCGGGGCACACACGCTCGTCTGCGTGGACACTGGCATCTTAATCCCCCGCAGCCCAGCGAGGGTGGACCAGACGCCCGTTCCTTCTGTCCTCTGCCTCAGCCTTCTCATCTGAGAAATGGCCCCGCAGCCCAAACACAACTCCTGGCTTTGGGAGCGCCTTGTACACCAGCCGCGGGGCGCAAGGACGGGCAGGCGGGGGTCTCCGTCGGAAAGAACGCAAGTTCCCGCCCCCCCCCCCCCCCCCACCAACCACCTGCCGGCTCAGAAGCCTGGGCGTCTCTGTGGTTCTCGCCCAGCCCAGGGGGCCTGGAGTGGCTCTGGCGGCGTGTCCCGATCGGGAGGGGCCTGGGTGTCAGGAAGCCCTCATTTAGGGCAGCGGGAGTGACCGCCGGGAGTTTCACCCCTCCCAGACCAGCTCCTCAGGTCGCCCTGCCAGCGGGCGATGAGGAAAACGCAGGACAGGAGCGGGAGCGAGGCCTCCCACAGGCTGCCTCTTCAACACCCCCTCCTCCCGGAGAAAGAGAGAAGGTGTGCGCGTTGCCCACAGCCGGACGGGCAGGGCCGAGGGCTCCACAGCCCACGGTCACGGTCACGCCCCCGCAGCAAGGGGTGTGGCACCGGCAGAGTGGAAGGCACGCGGCGTGGGGCGGGGCTGGCTGCCTGCCATGTGGGTTTAACAGGATCTGGAATGTGGACGGAGGGAGACAGCAGGGAGGTCGCACGCAGCCCTTGGAATCCTGCCCCGCGTGGGGCTCTGCCTCCACCTGCCCAGTCATACCCCAGCCCAGCCCACAGGGGCCACGGTCCGGGGAAAGGTGGGGCTGCCCCCCTCCTGCTGATCCTACACCCCCCGGGGAGAAACAGCGCCCCTGCCCGCTCCCCAGGAAGGGAGCGCCCACTTCCAGGTGTGGCGGGCAGGGAGCGGGGGCGCAGTGCTGCTGGACACGCAGGGGTGCGGGGGGCAGGGGAGGGGCCGTGGCTGCAGGAGGGAGTGCAAGGGCACAGAGTGGCTGAGAGGCGAGGGCACTCCCCGGGCAGCCCGTGGGGCACAGGGGGCTTCACAGAGGTGAGTGTGTGAGAGCGGCCCCGAGGCCCGGCCTCCTCCAGGATGGCCCAGCCTCCGCTCTGTCCGGCGCTGTCCGCTGGGGATGCCTGGGCCCCACAGCCCCTCGGGGCCGCCCTCGCCTTTCCACGTGCCCCCGCGCCCTGGCCGCCGCTGACCCGCCCCCAAGGCCGCCCGGGGCTCCCTCCTCATTAGGTTGGATAGGGCTGTCCCCTCTCGGACCCCCCGGGACTGGCCGTGGCCTGAGGGCAGCGACCACAGGGAACAGAGGTCAGGGGCGGTGACGGAGGTCAAGGGTCACGCCCTAGAAGGGTGGGTTCCTCCAAAAGTGCGCCTGCCTCCCCTCCCCCATGTCGCCACCTCCCCTCAGCAGAGGTCTGGGAGGAAACAGACCCATTTCCCAGGTGGGCACACGGGCTCAGAAACGCTAGTGCCTGGCCTAACGCCACCCAAACGGCAGAGCTGGGACTTCCCACGTGGCAGAACTGGTGCCTATAACCTCCAAACTCCACCAATCGCCAGTCTCCACCCCCAAAGCAAGCAGCCGCCGCACCCCAGCCCCCTCGGCGCAGACCCTACCGAGGCCCACCCCCCCCCCCAGGCAGCTCCCTCTCTGCAGGCAGGGCGCCAGGGCCCGAGCGCCGCACCGCTGCTCCCACGGCAGCGAAGCCGGCAGCGCCGCGGACCCCCCCAACGCACGGGGACCCTCCCAACACTGCTGGCCGCTGCACCCCACGATGCTGCTCGCCCGTAAGCCGGTTCACGGCCCCATCCCTCAAAGCACACGCAGGCGAGGTTCATTACCTAACAGAACACAAAGACGGTTTTTCTCATACGCCTTCCGCTCAGGGAGTTTTAT